>NC_090266.1:1089711074-1090029199 GCF_040414725.1 Anabrus simplex | reverse complement strand
TAGTTGCACTAACGCGCCGCAGTAGCGCGCTGTGTGTTGCAAACGTGTGCACAGCGGAGAAAGGGACAGACACTGCCCACACGTCTGTTAGGCAGGTCGCTGTGGTGTCTCGTCTAGTCTTGTGTGAATAGCGACCAAATGCAATAGCGCGTCAACTGAACGTTCACTCCAACTATGAGGTGCGTGCGACAATCCGATTCCTATGGGCCAAAAGGAAGAAGTGCACGGACATTCATCGTGAAATTAGTGCTGTGTATGGGGTGCGGGCCATTTCCCGGCAAGGTATCGTAAAGTGGTGTCAGCAATTCGAAGCCGGACGCACGGATATCACGGACATCACGGACAACCATCGCGAAGGCAGGCCCGCAACGTCCAGGACCCGTGCAAAGGTCAACAGTGTGAATGCGATCATTAGACAGAACCGGCGCATTAAACTGAGAGAAATAGCGACGCAGCTGAACATGTCGTATGGCAGTGTGTTCGCCATTGTTCACGAGAACCTTGGATATCGTAAGCTGTGTCAAAGATGGATCCCACGTCTTCTTACCGATGAGCACAAAGGACAACGTTTCCAATCCTCCCTGGCATTTTTTCAACGCTATGCCGCAGACAGCAACGGGTTTCTGCGACGAATCGTCACAGGCGATGAAACGTGGGTCCACCACTTCACCCCCAAAACGAAGAGAACATCAATGGGATGGGTGCACCCCTCATCACCACAACGAAGAAAGGCCAAGGTTCAACCTTCAGCCGGTAAGGTTATGACGACAGTGTTCTTTGACATGGAGGGTTTTCTGCTCGTGGAATTCATGCCGAAAGGAACGACGATCAGCGCGGCGTCGTATTGTCAAACGTTGCACCGGTTGCGTAAAGCGATTAAAGAGAAGCGCCGGTGTGATTTTGTTGCACGATAACGCAACACCTCACAAGGCCTGCCAAACGAGAGAACTGCTGCAACATTTCAAGTGGGAGGTCTGGCAACATCCACCCTACAGTCCCGACCTAGCGCCATGTGACTTTCATCTGTTCGGTAAGCTCAAAACGGAACTCGGTGGTCGACGTTTCCAGACCGATGAGGAGGTGAAGGCCGCTGTCTCCGAGTGGTTGCAGAACGCTGGAGGAAATTTCTATGCATCCGGCATCGACAAGTTGATTGTGCGTTCGCAGAAATATTTGGAGTCTCTTGGAAACTATGTGGAAATGTGACGTTACAGTGTATGTTGTTATAGTCGTGTTGCTGTTGTACAGGTGGTGGAATAAATGGGAAGTGCAACTTATTTATTGATCTGCCCTCGTACTTACCAGTGTGCCCCATGAGATACTATCTCTCCATCAACACAATAATTAAAACTGAAAGGACTCCTCTTCTAGGTGAAACTTACAACTTCACTTTTCATCCCATTTACATTCATACCATTGTCTGCTATCCATCTCACAACATTGTTTAAGTCTCCCTGCAGTCGCTCACTATCCTGCAACTCATTTACTACTCTATACAGTATAAGATCATCCGCAGATATCCTTATCTGTGATTCCAATTCTTTACTCATATTAATACCGAGCTCGATAGCTGCAGTCGCTTAATTGCGGCCAGTGTCCAGTGTTCGGGAGATAGTAGGTTCGAACCCCACTGTCGGCAGCCCTGAAAATGGTTTTCCGTGGTTTCCTATTTTCACACCAGGCAAATGCTGGGGCTGTACCTTAATTAAGGCCATGGCCGATTCCTTCCCACTCCTAGCTCTTTCCTGTCCCATCGTCTCCATAAGACCTATCTGTGTCGGTGCGACGTAAAGCAACTAGCAAAAAAAAAACCTCATATCATTATTGTATATAAGGATACATAAATATCGAATAATACTGCCCTGCGAGACTCCCTTTACCTACTCTAATTCTATGAGTTGTGTTTTCTACAAATATAGCCACACTTTCAATCACTTTGTCTAGTCCAATAGCCTTCATTTTCGACAGTAATCTCCCATGATCTACCCTATGAAAAGCCTTGCATACGTCAATAGCGATACAGACAATATGACTCAATGAATCTAAAATATCTGCTATATCTTACTGGAATCCTACAAGTTGAGCCTCACTGGAATAACATTTCCTAAACTTTAAAAATATTTTTTCCATTTGAAGCTTCGAACTCAGTACTGTACGTCATAATGGTGTTGGTGAAGTTTTAATGTTATCGTTCTTGGATCAGTCACAGGCCAGAAGATGGGTGATTTAATAAATTAATAAAGACGACGTATTTCTTTGCAAGACAAAACTATGTTGGTTGATGGTGTTCCGAGGTATCTGTGGAACAGCAGAGGTGAAAGAAGGTGTGGGGGTGAACGGGCCTCAAAATACGAAATTAAAGTTAAGATAAAATTTAACAAGGTTATATTTTCTTTTCAAAATCAAGAAATAACAAGCATGTCAGGTACAGAGTAGCAAGGCAACAAAAGTACAATTACAGTATTTACAGGATTTGGGCTTCGAGCCCCGAACTCACAATTCTTGAGCAATTAGCCCAGCTTTACCCCAAAACAAGTTTCAACAGAGGGGCTGAAAACCCCATTCATGCCCAGGAGCACTTGCTCCAAATTACACAGTAAAGCCTCCTCGAGGCACGCAGAACCAAATTTCAAAAAGAGCAAACCGCTCTCAACGTTCAAGCCTATAAAAGGCCACACCAAACTCCACCTTCAAGTTGTCCTCTAAGGACATAAACACAGGGGTAAAAATACCCAACCTACTGAGGCCTATTAAGTAAGGAAAGGTTAATTACGTGGCCTCTAAAATACCAACTTGAGAGGAGGCGTTCTTGCACTCCTAACACATTTTACATAAAACCTACTTGGCACTAGGCCGTTACTGCAAGGGCTAATCCCATACTAAAGAGGTGACTTTTAGAAAGAAAGAGTTTACATTACGTTAAGACCGAAACGGTTGAGAAAATAAGTTCACCTCAATGCAATATGAGTGGGAACTCGAGAGGGTTAAGCACTCTCCATCCCAATTTATAGTTAAACAGATAGAATAGATACCGAGTGTCTTTACATTTTAAGGGAAAGTTACATGGTAAAAGGCTTCGGACCTGCCCCGATAGTTAAACTGCTGAGCTAGCAAGAAAAGAAGTTATTAAACGGCCATTACCTTGTGGATGAACTGCTGCCCGAAGAAAGAGGCGCTTCCCGCCCCCTGCTACGTACTTTACACACTGAAAGATGTTACTGAAGTGGCGCGGAGACCCGAAAATCAGCAGTTTATATACTCTCGCGGAAAGTTCGAGGCGTTTCAGGAATGAGAACACCCTCCCACAAGACTTTTATTGGCTAGGGTTAAGCAACATATCCCTGTTGAGGAAGATACACCTGATTGGTCATAAATTAATTAAGGAAATTCGGGATTGGCTAAATTCAAAACAAGGGGAAGGAAAGGGTTATACAGCCAACTTAAACAATAACAGAAAGAAATTTAACAAGAAACAAACTTTTGAAATCAAAATTTCTCCAAAAAAACAGTTCTTTCACTTCGCACTAGGGTGCACCATTGTAGTTCTTCAGTAGTGTCCTCTAGAAGAGAATGTTCACACTTCTTACTACAGGCAAAACAAAAATACATCGAAAACGACCCAGTTCAGAAACTTCAAAATTTCCAAGTAGTGACATCTTCTGAGAAACTTGAAAATTAACACATTAGATAAAGTTCAGACTTCCTCCAGTAGGGGAGTTTCAACTGGCGCAAAGTTTGAATTAGCGACGTGGAGGTGTACCACCCGGTACAGATGGTATGTGGGATTGAATTCGCACTTTTCGGATGGAACTGCCACTGTTCGTAAAACAATTACAGGAGAGAGATTTTGAATAATTTATATCTTTAAAACCATGTGACGTATCCGATTTTAACTCCTGATAGTAACGGTGAAACCCTTTAAACATTCAACAATAGTTTAGAAATATCGAAGAAATGTCACCTGATTTAAACATTTTTATGACGCCCAATTCTGTTCATTTGGTGCAGGCTCCATTCAAATATCTAAGAGGGGCCAATGACCTTGACGTTAGGCCCCTTTAAATAACAAGTATCATCAGCAGCATCATATTTCTATGATAAATGAATAAGAGTAAAACTAGGTCATGGTTATTGATGTTGAGTTGAAAGCAGGATTACGCATTCATTCTACTCATACAAGTGGCTGAGCGCGTTAATGAGCCACGGCTATGGGAGCAAGCTCTGGAATAGGGAGTCGAGTGAGTTCGAATCCCATAGTCGGCTGTTCTATGAATGGTTTACTGTAGTTCCCGATTTTCTCTTCCAGGCAAATGCCGGGACAGTTCATATTCATAAGCTGCAGCCGATTCCTTACGCATCCTTATCCAGCTTAATTCACAATCATTCCTTTCATCTTCATTACCTCCTCAACTGAGGTTGGCGTCAGGAAGGGCATCCGGCCGTAAAAGAAAACATTCCATGTAATTTCATCTCACCTCATCTCCGACCCCGCGTGAGAAAACGGGACTACATACAAACATACATACATACATATGTACGTACATGCATACATATATACATACATACATACTGAACCCATAATTCTGCCTTGCTAAAAAGTTTACAACTACAAGAGGGAGTGTCACCATATTTTTTATTGCAATCACATCCCGCGTTCCGTGGCATGACAACTCACAGTGGGGAGCGAGCCACCAAACATTCGAACGAGGTCGGAACATTTCGGCAGACCTCGGTAATTAATAATGAAATTCTTGATAATAACCCTCACTGCGAGAGATTTCGGCACTGTCATTAATAATGAAATAAGTAATTACAATTTTTAGGAAATATTGATGAAGCTGAAGTCCAGAGGGTGGAAATATATTTAATTAGGCCTGGAAAGAAGTTGGCATCTATGTTGACCGCGAGGAAAACACGTGTCAAGGACGTACAGTAAAAATGCGCGGCAACCCTAATGTATGAAATTAAATAATTACGCCCGTTAAATTAATGGAAAAATCAGTAAACAACACCACCATGACTGGAAAATAAGGTGGAATATCTGGAGTAAGTCTCGAAGAAATCGGTCTAGTGGTCTTCAGTAGGAATGATTGCACCACAGTACTTCATGCCAAGCATAGCGTCCCCAGAAAATACATAAATACTCCCTCCTAAGGCAGGAGCGTCAGTCGTAATTCTATGTTCCGTGTGTGAACCTGCGTCAAGCAACATTAAAGAAGAAGACTTAAAGTGGGCGAAATAGCCCTGTAGAATTTCAAAAGCTAGTTGACTTGAGGTATGAATATTTTACCAAGTGGTAAATGCTGAACGAAGACAAAACTAGATATTGTAGCATCGTAGTTACATCTATCACGGTCGGGGAAAGAGAATCAAAAGTTTAATAATTATAGGATTCCTGAACTTCTCATAGGGCTCCTGCAGATTCATGGATAATTCCCTGAATTACTGCGGACAATGCTACCTTTTATAATCGGTAAGGGAAGACGATAGTCTGGCGGAGATAAGCTTTTGTTTCACGGTCAGTCATACCTGTAGAACACCTGGACAGGACGGAGTTGGGAGATTCCGCAAACCGTACTAGTTGAGTTCTCGACATGAAGCGAGAAGGACTAGCAGTTATATGTGTACAGAATAATGTATGGTATCGTGTGTTGCTTCAAGCTAAGTGTAAAGTATGCGTATGTATAAAGTAATATTTAATTGAAGAACGTATCCTACACTATGAAGGGCTAAGTTGGAGTTGGCTGGCATAAGATGAAGCCATGATATTGCCATGCCATACGACTACAATTACGGGTCTATCTAATTTAAATATTATGTTTCGTAGTTAGAGATGTTAAATGCTTGTCCCTTTAAATTAATTAATTAATTAGTAAATCATAACATCGCGTTATATATATGTAGCATATGTAATCAAGTATATTGCGATGGTCAGGAAGTGTTTTGTCGTCATTCTAGTGTGGAGGCGAAGTATATATTATTTATGACAGTGCGCTAGACTTTAAAATGTGTTTAAATTTTTTCATCATCATCTTCTTCCTTCCAAGTATTGGACCATGTGTCCCGTTACGGTCTTGCATTTTTCTTTTTTGCAAGACTTTCTTTCTTAAAAAATGTAAAAGAAAAGTTTAATATTAAAATGAAGATCAATGAAATAATGTTCGGACCGATAAAAGTTACAACAATGACAACGACAAAATAACGGTTATGAGTGTGACGAATTCAAATAATAATAATAATAATAATAATAATAATAATAATAATAATAATAATAATAATAATAATAATAATAATAATAATAATACTCACGTCAGGGTAATATTGAGATGATAAATTATGTCTTCAGCAGTAATATCAAACGAGTTTTGAGGTTTATATCGAAATCCAGTGAAGTATAATAAGGTTGGTTTTGGGAACTTAAAATTTGTGACACCGTGTAGTTGTGATACAGGAAATCACGCTATGCTATTTTGCTCCTCAGGTCAGGAACAATTCAGATAAGCAAATTGTGAGATCATTATGAAGTTGGTTGGTTATGGGGTCGCTTGTATTTAAAAGTTTCAAGCAAGAAGACAATGGATTGTAAAGGAAATGAAATATTGTAAGAATAGTTAGGGAGATGTTAAAGGCAAAAGATTATGTTTTATGAGTGATTTAGCATGAGCAGGGTGCCGAGGAGTTGAGGTCCTGTATTTCGACTTAGAGGAATTTGTGTGACATGGTGTATAAGTTGAGGTGTAATATTTCTAAGACTGGCTGTATAAGATGAAGGATATCCTGTAGCAATCAAGAACGGTTGATGAATTTAAAGGTTATCAAATCCATGTGGGCGCGTTGTAAGGCCTATTTTAAGTAGAGGTTAAGGTTTCTCCTATGATTACTATTTTATGCAAGACCGTAGGTAACGGAAATTAAGTTTAAGTGACAGTTCTATTTGATGCTAGCGAAGAGCACTTTGTGATAGCCGACCTCACGAACGAAATACATTCTGACACACGGTCAAGATAATACTTGATTCTTGTAAATTGAATCCTATTCTGTATCTTTACGAGACGAAATTATCGCTGACTAGACACATTGCGGGTGTGAAAAATGAATTTTATTAGAATGACAGTTTAGCTTGAGTAGATAGATGAAAAGTTACTTCACTGGACAGTTCACGGTGGTACATGTTTGGAATGTTGAGATGAAAGGCCAGTTGGAGCCTCAGACTCAAGTTATGCCGTGAAATCGTGATGATAGTGATTACTGTTTTCAGTGATATTAAGTAAATTCAAACGAGAGTCGAGTTTATTTTTATTTTCCGAACTTCACTGCATGTACTGAGATTGTATTGAGGAATAGATTAAACTATTCAGACATGTTGTTTAATTTCGATTTCACGCTTGATTGTAGGAAATAGACACAGTAATATTTCCACGTTCGAGTCCATTTTTGTAGCGAATTTCACTTCATGCGTTAGAGTTTCAACGAGGATCAGATTTACAATCCGGACATTGTGTTTTAAAGTTTCGATTTCGTCTGACAGTATGTATGATGTGTAGATAACCATCACGTTGACTCAACGATAGATTTAGGATGCCACGTACATTATATAACTTATGGATGAGTAGACACAGTAACGTAGGCTCAACGACAGGATTAGGGTCGTCTGTACATAGTCAAGTCATAAGTTAGGCATTTCTGAGAATCGACTTGAACGATGTTAGTGTTTGCAGTAGTGTATACGAGTGTGAATGATGTTAGCAGGTACTATTCAGGCCATGTTTCGGCATAATTCTCACTAGCCAGAAGGTGCTCCCATAATAGCGTTGCAGCAGTAGTGGCATGAATGTGAGGGTTGTCCCACGTGGAAACCTAGGTAATGGAGGCTGATCCTAACTGCTTAGCTACGCGTGTTCAAGTTCGATGAACTTTTGTTCACACTTATTTTATTTTCATTACTTTAAGATTTATTGTCAGGGTGTGCGAAATATTATGATAATGCCGTGTGTTGACAGTTGATTTACGTATGATTTACACTACGAACGCGGTTTCGATTCGTCAGCTGTTAATATATTTCATTTTCATGTTTTCGTTATTTACATTATTTAGGTGAGACGTTGATCTACCGATCAATTGTAGTTTAGTTTAATGGGACAAGTACCGGGCGAGTTGGCCGTGCGGTCAGGGGTACGCTGCTGTGACCTTGCATCCGGGGGATAGTGCGTTCGAATCCCACTGTCGGCAGCCCTGAAGATGGTTTCCCGTGGTTTTCAATTTCACACCAGGCAAATGCTGGGGCCACGACCGCTTCCTTTCAACTCCTAGGTCTTTCCTATCCCGTCGTCGCCATAAGACCTATCTGTGTCGGTGCGACGTAAAGCCACTAGCAAATGGGTCAAGTGTTGGTAGACAGATTTGTGGCTGTAGTCGTATTTATAGAATATTGGAAAGATTCCATTTCATAAGTTTTGTTGTGGACTTGTATTTTTACAAACTTAACGACGTAATTATTTTATAACCTGAAAGTTGGTTCAGTAAGTACATTTTCAACTGACTTATCACTTTACTTTTAATTTAACTTCAGTGTATGGCATTTCTTCTAAATGCATATGAATTAATGTTTCCTGCATTTCGCAGTTTTGTTACTTCAGGACGACGTAACGTAAGATAACCTCGGATCAATTGTTGTTGCTTCTTTCTGAACATCTGTTTGGGGTGATGCATGTTTCAGCATCGGGATTCCTCTGTATGTAACTTAAGGGTTTCACGAGATGACGATACATGGTGGAATTTTATTTTTGATTTTGACAATTGCTGTTAACTTGTTATGAACACCATGATTTCTAGTAATATTTCGCAACCAATCCAAAGCAACTGATAGTCGATTTGGTTCGATTAAGGGTCAATTCGGGGATGTTCCAATATCCGATAGGATAACAGACTAGTGGAAACCTTAATTAAATGTAAATCTGGAATTCTACTTCTTTAAGATCAGATTTCCCATGGATCGTGTGGATTAACTCTCAGTTATCGTTTGAATAAATGGTGCCCGTTTTTCAGGTTTTATTCTCGTTTTCTGGGTTTTGCTGTCCACGAATTTTATACTACGTTTTCATTCTTTGAAAGACAATAATGACAATAATGAACAATTCCAATAACTTTTACCATTCACGTTATGCAGGTGACTGCGTTAAAACAAGTTGTGAAATTTTTAAGTGATTTTTCTTGTCGATCTAACTAATAAATTATGGTGATTTAAATTGAATGAATACTTTAGAAAGCACATTTTCCTCCTCATTTCAGATAGTTATGCTCTCCTCTGAACCCGATCGTTTGGTCGATGTAGTGACAGAATAAACTCATAACGACCCCGAGATCCAAGAGTACGATATTGCTCTACTGGTGCAGACGACCAACGATGGAACGGTAAGTTCAAGGGTTCAGTCCATACACTAGTATCCAAACGTTAAGCATAAGTTACGAGTAAGCAAAGCAATAGGAAATAGTCTGCAAATCCCACGACATATGCACCTACCAATCTTACGTGTTCTGTATAGGAAGGGAGTGTACCCTGCTTTGACTAGTGGCGTAACCGTAAGGTAAACACAGCCAGTGCCTGCGCCCCATATTCCCTCAGTCGTATTTGCCCTGTTATAGAGTGCGGAGTATAGCCTCGTGATAACGTGACAACATAATGGCACCACGACGCCATTTCGATCCCGTTTTGCAGGGTAGAATACAAGGCCGCCTGGAAGCAGGCCAGACACAGACCAAAGTCGCCGTATCCTTGTATGTGCCACAAAGTGTCATTTCCAAGCTTTGGAGACGATTTCGAGACACAGGAGAAGTAGTCGTAGGCCAGTACCAGGTCAACCAAGGGTAACCACCCAACAGCAAGACCGATATCTGGCCTTAACCGCCCGAAGAAATCGGAATGCATCTGCAAGACAAAAGTCGGCGGAGCTTGCAGCCGTCTCAGGGGTTGCCATTTCCCGGCAAACTGTATACCGGAGACTCAGAACAGCAGGGCTGTTTGCCCGACGTCCAGCCGTGTGCGTCCCGCTCACTCCAGCACAGAGACGGGCCCGTTTACTGTGGAGCCGTCAACATCGAAACTGGAGGCATGTGCTCTTCACAGATGAATCCCGCTTCAGTTTGCAGAACGATTCCCGTCGAACATTAATCTGGAGAGAACCGGGTAACCGATACAACCAGAGGAACATCGTGGAACGGGACCGGAATGGTGGTGGTGGCGTCATGGTGTGGGGTGGCATCATGTTGAATGGCCGTACGGACCTGCACATCTTTATGGGTGGTCCGAGGAACACTGTTAACGCTCGAAGATACACGGATGAGGTACAGAGACCACATGTTCGACTCTTCAGAGGTGCGGTTGGTACAAACTTCCTCTTAATGGACGATAATGCCCGACCACACCGCGCTGCTCTGGTGGATGAATTTCGGGCTGGGGAAGATATTAATCGCATGGACTGGCCAGCAAGATCTGCGGATCTGTATCCTATAGAACATGCCTGAGGTGCATTGGGGAGGCGAATTGCACCTCATCAGCCTCCACCAAGGACCCTCCAAGGCCTTCGCATTGCCCTTTCGGAGGAATGGGATCGACTGCCACAAGAGCTCTTGGACCATCTGATAGAGAGCATGCCACGTCGCTGCGAAGCATGTGTGGCCATTAGGGGTAACCATACACCCTATTAACAGCATATTTTGTTGTGGAAGACATTGCAAAGTTTTGTTAGTTGTTGTCAAAGGTGTACCTTAGCTATCAGAACCTTTCTGAAATTTTTTTGGACAAGTTGTGTGACCTATGGTGTGTGATTCAGCTTCCGTTTGTTCAGTAATCCGTCTGACATTCCTATCAGGCGTTATGGCCTTGTTTAGTGATTATGCTTAACTTTTGGACACTAGTGTACATACATACATACATACATACATACATACATACATACTGAAACCGTACAGTGTCCTGTACAGCTCCATGGGAATGATATGGGCCTCTATACTCCATTAAAATTACTCCTAAAGGTCGCGTCATTGGTAGCAGTATGGGCGAAGGGGATCGAGCGGCGTCCGGCCAGAACGGAACCCGCGAAAAGAGCGCCTGCGAACAATGGAAAGACAAAGCAACAGCCAAGCCCTCGCGGAAATACGCTCTCAACGTGCAGAGAGAGATAGAAGGGGACGCGATGCTGGAATAGTCAGATACGCCCCGAGGTGGAGCCTAGCCTCCCCGAGTTCCAAACGAACATAAGGAACTTCCGGTTTTTTATGCACGTGTCACGGGTGCCAACGTCGGATTTTGGCGCGTAAACAATAGAATGATATTTTAATCCAGACATAGGAAAATTATGCGAGACACACCATTGAATAGAGCGGAATTTTCTGCGTTCTCCAGACTAAAAATATGTAATAACTTATGTAGGGGAAGAAATGAGGTCACCAGCTGTCAAGATGTAACATATCGCTAACACATGTGGATACAGCGGCGTCACCCACGCCAAGAATCGCGCTTAGGAGTTAGCTCCACCCCCCAGAGGACGCTATGAATTAATCAAAGGCGGGAAGCAAATTACATAAAAACTGCTGATCGTCGGTCCAGCACGCCAGGCTCAAATGAAAGAGGAGACAGAGGGCTACAAGATGCACTATTCAAATATCGTCAATTCTTGGTACGAAAGGAGCTCTTGTTCTTAATGAACCGTGAACGTTGACGCCCCCGAGCTTCCGGTGGGTAAGATAATATAAGCCGGGCAGGCCATTGTAGAGACAGTTGTTCTTTTACGGGTCGGTGAGGAGGACACTATATCCCGCGGTGCCCCAGTTTAAGTCAGAAACCCTTGACCGTGTATTGAAAGCGCCATTGTGTCCAGCACGCTTTGTGAAGTGAACGGGAGGCCAAACGAGCCTAGGTATTGTTCCTGTGCTGCGTGTCAAACTAGTAAAAACCCGCGGGCATAATTTGCAAACAAGTATTGGAATTCGGCTGAGACAGTGCCGGCTTTAATGAGTCAGTCAAATTCATAATTTGGTATCACCCAACGTGTTACTTTGAATCAGGGGCTCGAATCTCGTGAGCCACCCGATTCTTACTGTGAACGCGGGTGTAAACTCTGAAATAGAGGACGTGTGACGAGTGTAAAAGTGTTACCCACTTGGATTACTGTAAGATTTCAGCTGTGACGAGTTCCCCATGATGTCGGACTTGTATGGACCAGGGATGAAGGACTGCACGCCCGCCACCTACCGAGTGGTCATGGAGTACTAAGAACTTCACCATGGGTCTCCCGTGGCGGAAGAAACAACGGCCACCAAACAGATGAGTGATGTCCAAATTTAATTTCTAAGCATGACATAACCCGGGGATAGGATTAGCGTTCTTTTGTAAATATCAAAATGTTGTAAGTTAATGCATGTCCTATATGGAAATTTTATTGATTTTATAATGTTGAAGTAAAATTTAAGGGAGCTGAATTCCCGGACGACTCATATTTCTTTCTTAATGGTTAGCTTATCGTGAGGGTTATATTTTTAATGTAGAATGTCCTAGCAAATATGGGAACAAGGTTAGGAGAATATTTGAGTTTCCCGTAGGGGCGGTTGGAAACATAGTGCTGGCAAGCAGGGAAATTGTCGAAATGTTGGTAGTCACTGTCCCACGTGGTTGTCGGATATGCCAGGGAAACTCATGGGTCAGTCAGATAATGCATGCCTAGCTTACAGATATAATCCGTGCATGTACATCAAGAATGAAGAAAATCCCGACCGGGAGAGGTACATACTGTGTGATCTAGATAGGTGTGAGGGACCATGTGCAAGTCTCCCGTGATTTTTGATTAATGGGCCATAATGGTTTGGAGTGTATTTTTTTTATCTATAGCCGGGGTAAGACCCAGGGGCATGAGTCCCTAATCTTTGGCCAGAAGGTTTAAATATAAGTGTAGTCATGTGGTATGGACGAGGAGCCATGAGAGCTATAGGCCCAAGGGAAGAAGATACGCGGTATGAGGCGTAGTGGAAGGGCCGAATAGGAACTTACGATGAGATGATTGAGAAGTGATCGTGCCCACAGTCTCAGTGATAATAATGAGAAGGGAGTGAATAAAAAGAGTATTTCATGGGAATTCCATAATGATATGAATAAACAAATGAAGCGGGCTGTGGATATGTGTGTCCCCGAGATGAGAGGGTAGACGTGTGAGCGAGAGAAGAATCAGAACGGCCGTGCGAAGTGAATGGCCGGCCTTCCTTCTGTTGTGAATGACTGGCTCTCGCCCTCGCGACAGAGGGATCCCTTTAAACCATTGTGTTAAGACTAACTTGGAGCCCTGGGTCAACCTCGCGCTCCCCTCGGTTGGTTTAAATGGCTCAGCTAAGAATACTTGTATAATGATAATATCACGGTAACTTCTTTTAAAAGGGTATTTAATAAATGAGTAGGGATTCCCCCAGATATCCGGCGAGATGAGATTGTAGCTATTCTCGGTATCTACAGAAACCCACAGTACCTCTCGGTCGGGAGTCTGCCAGTTCGACGCCGGATGATGACGGCGCCCTTGAGCGAGCTGCTTCCAAGCTTGCGCTTTGGGCCGGAGACTGTGATAACCATGCTGTTTTCTTTTCTAGGAAGGGTTCTCCGGTGTGCATGAAGTGTATATATCCATATGTTTTGTGTATGTTTCGTAATGATGTGCACATATTTTTGAGTTCAAACAGAACCTATGTGCACGACGTGTGGTCTTGGTGACAGATGAGAAGTCCGGGGTTTAGCAAAAATGGTATTTGTGTTTGTTTGTGCATTATGCAAAAGTGTCTTTTAATATGATATTATATAGTGTAGGCCCCGGTTATGTTCGTGCTTAGAACAGCTAGTGATATTTGTGTATCGGGACATCAAGTCATCTCACGGTGTGATCGACAGAATAATGTACAAATTTCATGAGCGGTATGAATTAATGAGGAAAAATGAACGATAGCAAGTCGCAAAACCTCAATCATACCGTTATGCAGACGACGCCCATGGGCGATTCGTATTTTAAAATGATTATTATTTTCTTTTCATCCCATATGTGGAGAGTCATTGTATAGAGCTGTATCAACCTTTTTAAATTGTCATATTTTGAATAAATTTGCATTCGTAACCCCTATTTTATGATTCTTGTCATTTGTAGCAGTGTTAAGCAGTATCCAATAGGCATTTGAACCCAGAGACCCTACTTTCATATTATAGACCTAAGACTCCATCTTAAGTAGTTGTTGTTTTTGTTTTTCTTGAACGTACCACTTCCCCAAGTGCTCAGGCTGCCGGGCCGGCACAGAAAGTAGGAAGGGGAGCGGTCCGAAGCTCGTTAAGCAATTCGACCCGCTCTTCAATCCAATCTCATCCGTGGGTGTTTACCCCGTTACGTGGAGGCATTCTTATGCGTGGGTCATCCATTCGACGCCCGGTAGGGTGTATACTTGGCGCCCTTCGTGGATGGGCATTGTTTATAGTTTACGCTGGAGCATTTTTAGTAATAGATAGGCCGCCCACAGGGAGGATAGTGTGCTATGATGGAGTCAAATTGCCAGGTTCGTGCCACAATCTGATTACATTTGGTATCGAACGGGTTGGCAATTATTTGGAATGGAGTACCCGCCACGTAACCGAACGGATGGAGACGTTAAGCACATGTCCGAAGTGCTAAGATTCATAATTATAGATTGGATACTGCAAGGGTTGTTCAGATTGTGTGATACTCAGCAGGACTGTAATGGTCATCGTACGGGCGTGCGTAAGTCACGACTCGTGATGATAACTCACACAAGATCAGCCATGAAAGGGAGCGACGTGAATAATAAATAGGATAGGAAAATGACAAGAACAGAAAAATCATGTGTCCAGTTTAAGTGGAAATCCGCATGAGTGTCGCTCATAAAAGTAAAATGGATACCCGGGACAGACTATGAAGCTGTCATTTCTTTGGGAGACAACGTTATGGTTCTCTCAGTGTGAGGTTAAAACGGCCGGCAAAATTCTTCAAATTTCGCCAGTTACGGGTATCGGCCAAAGATTGTGCGCTGAAGTAACAACATTTGGCAGATATAAATATTTTTTCAAGAGGGCTTTAGACGCCGCGGATAGAGCAGGGTACCTCAACCCAGGCTCTAATTTTTGCGCAGTGACAGATGCGATGTTGCCAGTTTGAGACGGGTAATTGTCTGCTAACGTCATCTTACCAATCTCAAGGTGATAACATCCATTAGTGACTGGGGTGTGCCATGTTTCCGGCATACGTAAAATCGAGCCCACGGTAGGCCGCGCGCGAGGTTGGAAATCTTATTCCAGGATAACAGGGCTAACGTAGAATCAGTATTATTATTGTTATTATTATTGTCAAATAATATGACGAAATTTCCTATACAATGAATTATGACATTAATATGGTAGGGGGCGTGACACAAGCCGTTTGTAGGCCCAGTTTGGATTGATTTGTTGGAATTTCGAGTAAAGTTAGGTCACGCTGAAATTTGTATTAAATATTTAAATGGATCTATGCTTTCTGTCGATCACCGGTGGTCAATTTTCTGCCCACGGGAGATCCGCTTTCTCCAAGATTGAATTTAATATGGACATGGAGGCCATGAGGGAAATGATGTGCCAATTATTGGCAAAACACGAGGAAGGCTTAAAGGAACATTTCGAAGAACGATTAGACAGAATGACGGAACGTGCAAATCAGCAGGCAGCGGATGTTAAAGCGCAGTTCGAGAAGCAGGGGGAACTTTTGAAAGAACAATTAGACACGCAGGCAGAGCTTTGCCAGGCTCAGGCGGCTACGAATAAGGCTTCGTTAGACGAGCTCGCAGAGGATATGAGATTAGGTCGTGAACGTAGCGACGAGAACGCCGCGAGGCTGGAGGCAAAGATGACTGAGGCGTTAGAGGGGAAGTTGGAGGACGTCATCCAGCGAATAAAGCAAGTGGAGATTAGGGTGACAAAGAAGATCGACCTGACGGACTCCAGGATAAGCGCGTGCGAGGGAGAGATGGAGAAGGTGAGCACCCGCGTAGAGGATGTTGCAAGAGACGTGCAGGATACCAAAGCGGAAGTCCGAGAACTAAGGACGCAGACGACGGAGTCCCTCAACAAAGTGGCAGATGAACTCAGGGACAGCATAGCCCAAGTGCAGGATACTGCGACAACCAAATTCAAGGAGGTCCAGACGCAGATGTTCGATGAGGTCGAGAAGCTACGGAAGGAGATGACCGAAGAAATGGGGATAGGAAGAATCGGTAAAGTTTCTACCGAACATATAGTGAACGCAGATAAGAACAACGGAGCAGAGAAGGTGGCCACTAAAAGGGATACCGAAATAGACGCATCCGAAACCCAGGGTGACGTCGAAGTGGATGAAACTGACGTACGGCGACCACCAGGCTTGGAGATGAGTGACATGGCTGGCGGAGTGTACTCAAGAGTGGAAGAGATAATGGAGATAATAGATGACGTCGCGATAAGCCATCTGGAGCCGAGAGAAGAAGTAGAAACTGAATTGGTAAGAGCAGGAACAGCGAGAACAGCTAATGACATAGGAGCGTCAGTTGAAGATACTGGGGAGTCGAACTCAGGACTAGAAGATATGGAGTCACGCGTACATCAGGCAGGGATCGAACCCAAACCAGAAGACTTAGTGGAAAGAGATGCGACCCCAGATGCCGAAAGGAAGTGCGAGATGGAAAGGTCAAAGAATGAAGCCAGGGAGTGTGGCTCGCTAATGGACATAGCAGTAGCCATGGAACAGAGGGACACGAACTGCTGGGAGCAGGTAGTGAACTCCAGAGAAGAAAGGAAGACATTGGGTCATCGGGGAGCAGAGCTGAAAGAAGGGTGCGAGCTATACTTAAGTACCCAGGCCATTGTGAGTGGACTAGAGGCGACAGGCGTATCCCTAGCTTATAATGAAAGAAAGGTCGCTAATGTAAATGTAATGGGAGAAGTAAGTACGAGCGCTAATTCTCGTACGGAGCTAAGTGAACAGGTGATGGAGAACAAACAGTTTCAACCAGCTGGAGAATCGAACTGGGTATCGCAGCCCAGAAGAAGGAAGAAGAATGTATTAGGTCGACGTAAAAGACGATACCGCTACAAATACGGATGGTTCACTAGACGGAGGAAATTGCTGTCAGGAAGAGAGGAACGACGCTACGGAAGGACCATGAGATCGCGACCCGTGCAGCGTACCTTACGTAATAATAGAGCTCGGAAGAAGGAGGACCGGTGTAGCTACGGGAACGTTAGCACAGGAAAGAAGAAAGAAGGAAAGAGTTGTGAACCTCATCCTAAGGAAGGCAGAGGCAGGGGCATCCAATTAGACCCCCACGTTTCAGAGTACGATCCTGGAGGGCGAAGAGAGGATCTACAGGATTAACAGCGAATTGTGGTCGCATGAGAAACTGTATATTATGTAAATAAATTTCACCATAGATGTGGGCAATTTTTTTTCGCCACATATTTTTTAAGGGGGCACGAATATATTATTAATTATGTATCAGATGAGACCAAGGTGGAATCAGCGGGAGCCCAGGAGGAGTAAAACTGAACTTGTGTGAAGACAACGGTGCAAGATGTCCAGGCATAGGCCGAGAAGAGTCTGACAGTGAGGAATTATTACCATAGTTTACGGAACCCTACATTGGAACCTAGAGAATAACACTTACGAAGTACGGCCAATGGACGGAAGAACAGAGGCCACTTACAATGCTGCAAATCTCAAACTGTACCACGCCCCAGGACAACACCCTGAAGAAGGTCCGGAGGAAGAAGAACCAGGAGAAGCCGAGGATGACGAGGACAACCCGGATCCAATGGAAGAAATGGAAGCCGATGAAGAAGATGATGCCGTGAATCACATTGTTTTGGAAGAAGGGAGCGAGTCCGAGGCATCAGCCTGTGAAGAATGTCCAGAATGTTCTGAGAGGACCGGTCTTAGGAATGCTTTAATTAATCTATGCTACCAGATACAACTGGAGAACACAGAGTTGACCGAGAAGGTCCACCAGCTTCGCGACCATCTCCAATGACTACTTTCCGAGACAGTTAAAAGGGAAAGAAAAATCCCGAGTTCGTGATTTTTCTTTGATGAAGTAGGAGGAGGATGAAACCGTACAGTGTCCTGTACAGCTCCATGGGAATGATATGGGCCTCTATACTCCATTAAAATTACTCCTAAAGGTCGCGTCATTGGTAGCAGTATGGGCGAAGGGGATCGAGCGGCGTCCGGCCAGAACGGAACCCGCGAAAAGAGCGCCTGCGAACAATGGAAAGACAAAGCAACAGCCAAGCCCTCGCGGAAATACGCTCTCAACGTGCAGAGAGAGATAGAAGGGGACGCGATGCTGGAATAGTCAGATACGCCCCGAGGTGGAGCCTAGCCTCCCCGAGTTCCAAACGAACATAAGGAACTTCCGGTTTTTTATGCACGTGTCACGGGTGCCAACGTCGGATTTTGGCGCGTAAACAATAGAATGATATTTTAATCCAGACATAGGAAAATTATGCGAGACACACCATTGAATAGAGCGGAATTTTCTGCGTTCTCCAGACTAAAAATATGTAATAACTTATGTAGGGGAAGAAATGAGGTCACCAGCTGTCAAGATGTAACATATCGCTAACACATGTGGATACAGCGGCGTCACCCACGCCAAGAATCGCGCTTAGGAGATAGCTCCACCCCCCAGAGGACGCTATGAATTAATCAAAGGCGGGAAGCAAATTACATAAAAACTGCTGATCGTCGGTCCAGCACGCCAGGCTCAAATGAAAGAGGAGACAGAGGGCTACAAGATGCACTATTCAAATATCGTCAATTCTTGGTACGAAAGGAGCTCTTGTTCTTAATGAACCGTGAACGTTGACTCCCCCGAGCTTCCGGTGGGTAAGATAATATAAGCCGGGCAGGCCATTGTAGAGACAGTTGTTCTTTTACGGGTCGGTGAGGAGGACACTATATCCCGCGGTGCCCCAGTTTAAGTCAGAAACCCTTGACCGTGTATTGAAAGCGCCATTGTGTCCAGCACGCTTTGTGAAGTGAACGGGAGGCCAAACGAGCCTAGGTATTGTTCCTGTGCTGCGTGTCAAACTAGTAAAAACCCGCGGGCATAATTTGCAAACAAGTATTGGAATTCGGCTGAGACAGTGCCGGCTTTAATGAGTCAGTCAAATTCATAATTTGGTATCACCCAACGTGTTACTTTGAATCAGGGGCTCGAATCTCGTGAGCCACCCGATTCTTACTGTGAACGCGGGTGTAAACTCTGAAATAGAGGACGTGTGACGAGTGTAAAAGTGTTACCCACTTGGATTACTGTAAGATTTCAGCTGTGACGAGTTCCCCATGATGTCGGACTTGTATGGACCAGGGATGAAGGACTGCACGCCCGCCACCTACCGAGTGGTCATGGAGTACTAAGAACTTCACCATGGGTCTCCCGTGGCGGAAGAAACAACGGCCACCAAACAGATGAGTGATGTCCAAATTTAATTTCTAAGCATGACATAACCCGGGGATAGGATTAGCGTTCTTTTGTAAATATCAAAATGTTGTAAGTTAATGCATGTCCTATATGGAAATTTTATTGATTTTATAATGTTGAAGTAAAATTTAAGGGAGCTGAATTCCCGGACGACTCATATTTCTTTCTTAATGGTTAGCTTATCGTGAGGGTTATATTTTTAATGTAGAATGTCCTAGCAAATATGGGAACAAGGTTAGGAGAATATTTGAGTTTCCCGTAGGGGCGGTTGGAAACATAGTGCTGGCAAGCAGGGAAATTGTCGAAATGTTGGTAGTCACTGTCCCACGTGGTTGTCGGATATGCCAGGGAAACTCATGGGTCAGTCAGATAATGCATGCCTAGCTTACAGATATAAGCCGTGCATGTACATCAAGAATGAAGAAAATCCCGACCGGGAGAGGTACATACTGTGTGATCTAGATAGGTGTGAGGGACCATGTGCAAGTCTCCCGTGATTTTTGATTAATGGGCCATAATGGTTTGGAGTGTATTTTTTTTATCTATAGCCGGGGTAAGACCCAGGGGCATGAGTCCCTAATCTTTGGCCAGAAGGTTTAAATATAAGTGTAGTCATGTGGTATGGACGAGGAGCCATGAGAGCTATAGGCCCAAGGGAAGAAGATACGCGGTATGAGGCGTAGTGGAAGGGCCGAATAGGAACTTACGATGAGATGATTGAGAAGTGATCGTGCCCACAGTCTCAGTGATAATAATGAGAAGGGAGTGAATAAAAAGAGTATTTCATGGGAATTCCATAATGATATGAATAAACAAATGAAGCGGGCTGTGGATATGTGTGTCCCCGAGATGAGAGGGTAGACGTGTGAGCGAGAGAAGAATCAGAACGGCCGTGCGAAGTGAATGGCCGGCCTTCCTTCTGTTGTGAATGACTGGCTCTCGCCCTCGCGACAGAGGGATCCCTTTAAACCATTGTGTTAAGACTAACTTGGAGCCCTGGGTCAACCTCGCGCTCCCCTCGGTTGGTTTAAATGGCTCAGCTAAGAATACTTGTATAATGATAATATCACGGTAACTTCTTTTAAAAGGGTATTTAATAAATGAGTAGGGATTCCCCCAGATATCCGGCGAGATGAGATTGTAGCTATTCTCGGTATCTACAGAAACCCACAGTACCTCTCGGTCGGGAGTCTGCCAGTTCGACGCCGGATGATGACGGCGCCCTTGAGCGAGCTGCTTCCAAGCTTGCGCTTTGGGCCGGAGACTGTGATAACCATGCTGTTTTCTTTTCTAGGAAGGGTTCTCCGGTGTGCATGAAGTGTATATATCCATATGTTTTGTGTATGTTTCGTAATGATGTGCACATATTTTTGAGTTCAAACAGAACCTATGTGCACGACGTGTGGTCTTGGTGACAGATGAGAAGTCCGGGGTTTAGCAAAAATGGTATTTGTGTTTGTTTGTGCATTATGCAAAAGTGTCTTTTAATATGATATTATATAGTGTAGGCCCCGGTTATGTTCGTGCTTAGAACAGCTAGTGATATTTGTGTATCGGGACATCAAGTCATCTCACGGTGTGATCGACAGAATAATGTACAAATTTCATGAGCGGTATGAATTAATGAGGAAAAATGAACGATAGCAAGTCGCAAAACCTCAATCATACCGTTATGCAGACGACGCCCATGGGCGATTCGTATTTTAAAATGATTATTATTTTCTTTTCATCCCATATGTGGAGAGTCATTGTATAGAGCTGTATCAACCTTTTTAAATTGTCATATTTTGAATAAATTTGCATTCGTAACCCCTATTTTATGATTCTTGTCATTTGTAGCAGTGTTAAGCAGTATCCAATAGGCATTTGAACCCAGAGACCCTACTTTCATATTATAGACCTAAGACTCCATCTTAAGTAGTTGTTGTTTTTGTTTTTCTTGAACGTACCACTTCCCCAAGTGCTCAGGCTGCCGGGCCGGCACAGAAAGTAGGAAGGGGAGCGGTCCGAAGCTCGTTAAGCAATTCGACCCGCTCTTCAATCCAATCTCATCCGTGGGTGTTTACCCCGTTACGTGGAGGCATTCTTATGCGTGGGTCATCCATTCGACGCCCGGTAGGGTGTAATACATACATATATACATACATACATTCATTTTAATAAAGGCTGAATTTTGTAATTATTGTATTTTTCTATGTTTATGCCCGCCCAGGGCCAAGCAATGAGCTGCCCTCTTGGAATGTCAGCTGGAATAGTTTTCATTTATTTTAAATTAGATTAATTTTAAAAGCTAGCATTAACTTTTTGAAAGAAAATGTCACTTCATGAGGTTCCAGTTACCATGATAAGAGACATATTAAAAAATCTTCCAGTGAATTTATATTAGCTAATGGAAAACGTGCGTACCTTCTCTTTATTTAATTTATGTGAATAGTTCTCGAAGAAGATGTACCTAAGCAATTAAACTTGTAAAACTTAGATAAACAAGAAAGGAGAAGAGGGCTAAAAAGAGAAGTGCAGAGTACCATGATAAAGACAGATATATTTATAGGTGGTATTCGAACATCCCACCCCAAAAGTCTTACACCGGCAAACTAACGTAATTCCTACACACAGCAATTAAAAATCCGCTTTGCTGAACCCTACAACGTTGTTTTATTCCCTTGAACACTATACCAAGCTTTGCCATCCTGAACTAACTTAGAATTTAATCGAAGTGATATGGGGTATACGTCGCAGTTTTCACAAGAAATGAGTACGAAATATTCAGGAACATACTGTGCACTTAACGCCAACAAACATCCACTGAATTCTGTTACACTGATCAAAGCGCGCTAATCGTGTATGTAAATATTACGGCCATCTAGAATATGCTACATAGCATGTCACCTGTCAAAATTCTTCCGAATAGTGGACACAGTAAACAACAACAACAACAACAACAACAACAATAACAATAATAATAATAATAATAATAATAATAATAATAATAATAATAATAATAATAATAATAATAATAATAATAATAATAATAATGGTTCTACGTCCCACTGGCTATTTTCACTGTTTCCGGAGACGCCAAGATGCCGAAATTCGATCCCGTTGCAATACTTTACGGGCCAGTAAATCTAGCGACAATAGGCTGGTCTATTTGAGCACCTTCAAATACCACCGGACAGAGCGGGGATCGAAGCTGCCAAGTTGAGTTCTGAATGCCAACTCTCTATCGTCAGAGCTACTCAACCCGGCCATTTAGGAAACCGTATTTGACTGAACAGGGTGAGTGGCTCTTGCAAGACCTCGAATATTGGATTAATTAACATACATACATACATACATGCATCTCCATTATAGACCGTTATGCCTTTCAGCGTTCAGTCTACAAGCTCTGAGAATGTACTGAACCCATGACCGTTGTGCGCTAAGAATTTTAAGTATTAAAGTATTACAGGAGACCCCATGTCAATGGAATAAGAAGCTCGAGTTTTTTATGTATCTCAGAGGCGACATGTGGCAAAGGGGTGGCTGCCGTTCTTCCCACGCTATGATACGTGACGTCATCCGCACGTGTCGAAAAGTGGATGGGTACAGAAGAAAGTTTATGTTGAATAAGTACATTTAAATAAAAGAATTAGTAGTGAACACGGTATAACGAGGGTCCTGTATTTATCTATAAGATATTTCGTCTTTAGTAAGACGGATTTGAGACTGCTAAGCCATTTCTGTGGATTATTTCAGAAGGACGCGCGTGTCTATTTTACCCACGCTAAGTCGACAGAAAATAGTTCGTATCAAATGAGGTCATTTAACCAGTTAATTTGGAAAGAATAAATTTTAAATGTTCATGAACACTGCCGCTAGCAACGTAGCAAGTATGTGGTTACATCAAAAACTCTTTTAAATACAGTTCATTTAAGTCGGAGAAAGTATGCAAATTTCTTGGCGGCAAGGGAGAGATGCCTGGAGAGTGGGGGTAGCTCCTGTAAAATAAGGAGGGACGCCATATTGAAACCCCTGAATTTGTATCATTGAAGCGTGAGAGAGAGGGTTGAACTGTTCAGTAAATTGTTCGTCAAAAAACCTAGATTTTGCCGATGTGGCTGGGTATTGACTCCATGTGGAGATAGTTGTTCCTAGCAGAAGTAATCTGATAAAAGACGATCCAGATACCTAAGTGGGTTTTGTAAAATTTATAACATTGTGTGTAAAGAGAAGTAATTCGTGTGCGGGCAACAAATACAATCAGTCGAGTTCGATCAACGAAACACCAAGTGAAGGGCATTTCTTTTTTATATGCTTTATTTTCAGGAAACATTAAGAAAACCCTATGTAAAGCCAGAAATGTAAAAATTGCTAAATAAATATAGAAGGGTTACGGGTGAGCCCAAAGATGGAAGCTGACGTAAACTAAGGTAGGTGAAAATACCATCTTACCGCCTCTCTCTGTATGAAGGATGTACTGATGATGGCTTCCTCCCGGGTAAAATATTCCGGAGGTAAACTAGTCCCCCATTCGGATCTTCGGGTGGGGAATACACGAGAGGGGGCGATCATCAGGAAGATGGATACTGACATTCTGCGAGTCGGAGCGTGGAATGTTAGAAGTTTGAATCGTTGTGGTAGGTTAGAGAATCTGAAATGGGAGATGGATAGGCTAAAGTTAGATGTAGTTGGTATAAGTGAAGTACGTTGGCAGGAAGAACAGGATTTTTGGTCAGGCGACTACCGAATTATCAACACGAAATCAAACAGGGGAAATGCAGGAGTTGGTTTAATAATGAATAAGAAAATAGGACAGCGGATAAGCTACTACGACCAGCATAGTGAAAGAATTATTGTCGCCAAGATAGACACCAAACCAATGCCCACCACAATAGTGCAGGTCTATATGCCTACTAGTTCAGCGGATGATGAAGAAATTGAAAGAATATATGCGGAGATAGAAGATTTAATACAATATGTCAAAGGTGACGAGAATCTAATTGTGATGGGAGACTGGAATGCAGTGGTAGGACAAGGAAGAGAAGGTAGCACAGTAGGAGAATTTGGATTGGGACAAAGGAACGAAAGAGGAAGTCGGCTGGTTGAATTCTGCACTGATCATAATTTAGTCCTCGCCAATACTTGGTTCAGACACCACAAACGACGGCTGTATACGTGGACGAGACCTGGAGACACTGGAAGGTATCAAATAGACTTCAATATGATTAGGCAGAGATTCAGAATCCAGGTGTTGGATTGCAAAACTTTCCCAGGAGCAGACGTGGACTCGGACCACAACTTGTTGGTCATGAAATGCCATCTGAAGTTGATGAAATTGAAGAAAGGAAAGAATGCAAAAAGATGGGATCTAGACAAGTTGAAAGAAAAGAGTGTGAGGGATTGTTTCAAGGAACATGTTGCACAAGGACTAAATGAAAAGGCCGAAGGAAACACAGTAGAGGAAGAGTGGAGAGTCATGAAAAATGAAGTCAGTAGGGCTGCTGAAGGAATGTTAGGAAGGAAGAAAAGATCAACTAAGAATCAGTGGATAACTCAGGAGATACTAGACCTGATTGATGAACGACGAAAATACAAGAATGCTAGAAATGAAGAGGGCAGAAAAGAATACAGGCGATTAAAGAATCAAGTGGATAGAAAGTGCAAGGTAGCTAAGGAAGAATGGCTGAAGGAGAAGTGCAAGGATGTCGAAGGCTGCCTGGTCCTGGGAAAGGTAGATGCTGCATACAGGAAAATCAAGGAAACATTTCGAGAAAGGAAATCTAGGTGCATGAATATTAAGAGCTCAGATGGAAAGCCACTTCTAGGGAAAGAAGACAAAGCAGAAAGATGGCAGGAGCATATCCAACAGTTGTATCAAGGTAACGATGTAGATAATTTTGTTCTGGTACATGAAGAGGCTGTTGATGCTGATGAAATGGGAGACCCAATTTTGAGGTCAGAGTTTGACAGAGCTGTGAGTGACCTAAATAGGAACAAGGCACCTGGAATTGATGATATTCCCTCTGAATTACTGACTGCCTTAGGAGAAACCAGCATGGTAAGGTTATTTCATTTAGTGTGCAAGATGTATGAGACAGGAGAAGTCCCATCCGATTTTCCGCAGAATGTTGTTATACCTATTCCCTAGGAAGCCGGTGCTGACAGGTGTGAAAACTACCGCACCATTAGTTTAGTATCTCATGCCTGCATAATTTTAACACGTATTATTTACAGAAGAATGGAAAAACAAGTTGAAGCTGAGTTGGGGGAAGATCAATTTGGCTTCAGAAGAAATGTAGGAACACGTGAAGCAATCCTGACTTTACGTCTTGTCTTAGTGGATCGAATCAAGAAGGACAAGCCCACGTACATGGCATTCGTAGATCTAGAAAAGGCATTCGATAATGTTGATTGGACCAGGCTATTTATAATTCTGAAGATGATAGGGATCAGATACCGAGAACGAAGAATTATCTACAACCTGTATAAAAATCAGTCTGCAGTGATAAGAATCGAGGGCTTTGAAAAAGAAGCAGCAATCCAGAAAGGAGTGAGGCAAGGCTGCAGTTTGTCCCCTCTCCTTTTCATTGTTTACATAGAACAGGAAGTAAAGGAAATCAAAGAGAAATTTGGAAAGGTAATCACAGTCCAAGGAGAGGAAATCAAAACCTTGAGATTTGCCGATGATATTGTTATTTTATCTGAGACTGCAGAAGATCTCGAGAAGTTGCTGAATGGTATGGATGAAGTCTTAGGTAAGGAGTACAAGATGAAAATAAATAAGTTCAAAACAAAAGTAATGGAGTGCAGTCGAACGAAGACAGGTGATGTAGGAAATATTAGATTAGGAAACGAAGTCTTAAAGGAAGTAGATGAATATTGTTACTTGGGTAGTAAAATAACTAACGATGGCAGAAGTAAGGAGGACATAAAATGCAGACTAGCACAAGCAAGGAAGAGCTTTCTTAAGAAAAGAAATTTGCTCACTTCAAACATTGATATCGGAATTAGAAAGATGTTTTTGAAGACTTTTGTGTGGAGCGTGGCATTGTATGGAAGTGAAACATGGACGATAACTAGCTCAGAAAGAAAGAGAATATAAGCTTTTGAAATGTGGTGTTACAGAAGAATGCTGAAGGTGAGATGGATTGATCGAATCACGAATGAAGAGATACTGAATCGAATTGGTGAGAGGAGATCGATTTGACTAAATTTGACGAGAAGAAGAGATAGAATGATAGGACACATCTTAAGACACCCAGGACGTGTTCAGTTGGTTTTTGAAAGAAGTGTAGGTGGCAAGAATGTAGGGGTAGACCAAGGTATGAATATGACAAACAGATTAGATCAGATGTAGGATGCATTAGTTACGTAGGAATGAAAAGTTTAGCACAGGATGGGGTGGCATGGAGAGCTGCATCAAACCAGTCTATGAACTGATGACTCAAACACAACAACACACCGCCTACTATATCTCGTTTTATGATGTCAATTTATATGTATTTGTAATGGGTATTTATGACGCAGTTTGTCACCCATATGTTTTTGTGAATCTCAGAAATATGACGAAAGGTCATTTGTTTTTTTGCTTGGATACAATTTTTTAGTATTGCGAGTGCCGTGTAACATGTTGTAAAAAGTTTATTAGTTAGGGTTTCGAAGTGATATCACGTCCAAAGTAGATCGTCATTTCCGTGAATTTATTGCCTACATTTTGTGATGTCAAATTAAGATGTTTTATCTGACGTAAAATTTTCTGTTTGAATTTTGATGGAATTGGTGCAGGAAATCCGTGGTTACCCATTTTCAATCGGGTGGAAGAGCGCTGTCGGGTTGAGTAATGCAGATCCGGTGAATTTTGTCACGAAGTGTAATGCTATTCTATTGCCGTTTAAACTGTGACTATGTGACAATAAATAATAGTAAAATTTGTCAGTCATTTTTTGTGAAAATCCAGTTTTAAAATACGAGATCATTTTATGCGAAGTTATTCATTATTAAAGTATTTGTGCGTAATTATGCGTCATGGATTCTAAGGATTTTAATTCCAGTTCTTTTGTCAGTGAGAGTCGTCGACTTTGAGACAAGAGGTTAGATTTGTCGTATGAGTTGAGATAGGATTTTTGAATCAGGTGATTGGAAGCCTGTAGTGAACCCAGGACTTTTATGTGAGCCCGAGGAAGATTCTGTATATTGTTTGGGATGGAAGAGAGCGAGAGAATCTACGCAGGTATTACTTTGCGACGTGTACAATTGCTGTAGGACATTTAAAAATAAAATGTTTGTGCATATCTCTTTGGTCAGAAATATCGTATTTTAATTCTATTTTGCGAAGTCAAAGTATTAATTCTTAGAGGCCAGTCAAGCATAACGAAAAACACGTGTTTCATGTCGAAACTGACAGCAAGGAGGGTCGTTTGTTTCAATGCCACCAGCTGATCGAGAGGAGACAGTTTAGAATAACGGGAGTTGTGTAGTGTGGTACGTGTTGAATTGAGATTGCATTTCTTTGCAACGGAGATCATTAATTGCGTGAACTAGTTGAAATTTTCATCCGAGAGTAACGTGTAGGTTATTAGATACTGTGAATTTGTTTAATTGAGATCGTAATGTACATTTGAAACCACGAATTTAGAGTATAATGAGTGAGGTTAGCCAATTTCAGGGTTGTCCAAATATAGAGTTATGGTAATGATGATTGATTTGTTTGTGAGGGGTGCACAAAGTTATGGAAACATTATGATGGGGTATGACATCCTAATTGGCATACAGTGTACGGAAGGTTACTTACGCAGATTTTTGTTCGGTACATAATTATTAGGGTTATCCAAGTATTAATAATGGATAGGATTAGATTAGATTTAAAGTGTGATGTCATGAAACAAGATATAATACTAGAAATAAATTATGTAAATTTTTTCCAGCTGCACGATAACAACAGATGATAAACATCAAAAGAATTAAAATTAATTACGTCAGAATTTGAGTAGGGACTTGTGAAAGAAACCATTCGTCCGCGGAGATAGAATTTGTTGTTTATTAAGATTCATTAAATCATTTAATTATTAATTTCAGTGGAAACTGTATTTGTGAAATAACTTTAAACCAAGTGAATAACTTGAAGGTGCATTCTGGAAATCTTAGTTTATTTTTCTGGGAAAGTTCAAATATTAACGTAACGTTTATGGGGACATGGATTTTATTGCCACAAAGTATTGTGAGCGTTGTTGTTGTTGTACTATTTAACTTTGATTGATTGAGCATTAAATGTTCTGGGGTTAGTACAGTGGAAACTTTTGTCATCAACCGATATAACTTAATTGTGTTTAGCTTTCAGCTTAGAAACTTGGATGGTCTTGGGGTCATCAACCTCAGTGACTTAGATTTGGGCCATATGCCACTGTAGCATCATTTTCCTTGCGGTCAATATCCACAATGACTCTAAAGTAACTTAGAAGTTTAGATGTCAGTCCAAGACGTAGTCGCAGGTCACATCGATTTAATAAAGCGTCCATGCCGTATAACCACTGTGTGGCACACACCGATTGGACTGCCTTAATTATACCCAGAGTCCAGAGTTCGTGTTACGAGGGCTGGACCATAAAGAATCATTATGATGGTACATGTAGTCTCACATGGAAGACGAATTTAAGGATCTCCAGACTTTCTTTTCTTTATTAAATACGAGACAATGGTTTCTAGTAAGGATGCTCATCAGGCAGTTAAGTCAAAGGCTCAACCAGTAGTCCGCTTCTCTGTGTTAAAATTATTGTGGTGTCAAGTGGACAAGAATGAATCCGAATATATGGATTTTAAATTATTATTTCTTCCGTAAATTTTCCAAAATAAAATACAAATATTTTGTGAACAGACCTTTCATTTGAGTAGATAGATTAGGATTACTGAACCCTACCTTTTACCTCAACAAGTGACGAAGAACCCGAATCGACCTAAGAGACAGAGCTCATGAAATTTTCCTTATAGGTAAGGAAGGTAGGTATCCTTCATAGTGGCCCATGGGTTCAGCACTAAACGCCGCCACAATCCTCTATTCGCAACCAGCGCTGTGGCAATATTTAGATTTATACCGTACCTCTTATCTTCAAATCATTAGAAACTGAGTCTAGCAATTGTCGAATTTGTCTCGCTCTTCTTCCCTTACCCAAGGCCGTTGTGACAGAATTCTAGGACCCCTGGGCAACTGAGGGGTCTGGGCCCCTAACTCCCGGCACATCCTATTCCCCCTCACTTAATTTAGACCAGATATACAAACTTGCAGCTTGTTTTATAACCAAGACTTACACGATTATCAGCCCCTGGGGGCGGAGTTTTCACCAAAAAATAGGTGTAGTTATGGTGTAAAAGTGGTGCAAAATTACTGTAAAAAATTTATCTGTGCAAAAGTGGTGGATTTATGGTGCTAATTTGGTGCAAAATCTACAGTGGATGCACCATTGTAAAATGCACCAAAACTGCACCATAATTACACCACATCTATGTTCACCTTAATTTTACACTATTTTTACACCAACACAGGTTGTTTAAGGGAAGTGACAATTTACTACATAGTTACACCAAAAAGGAAATACATTAATGAAACAATTTCTGCACTAAGATCGCTCCAAAAATACAGCAACGTTTTTTCAACCTTCTCTATTGTCAACACCACTGTGGAACCAAATTTACTTAAAAAATGCTGCAAGGTTACACCAAAGATGTGAATACATTTGTGGAATCAACTTGGTGTCATTTTTAGTGCAAAATTTGTGCAGTTTTCTTCGTATTTACCCCACAAATATAATGGTTCAAAATTGATGGCTTTTTTGGCTATTGGCTTTACGTCGCACCGACAGAGATACGTCTTATGGCGACGATGGGACAGGCAATAGCCAGGACTGGCAAGGAAGCGGCCGTGGCCTTAGTTAAGGTACAGACCCAGCATTTGCCTGGTGTGAAAATGGGAAACCACGGAATGCCATCTTCTGGGCTACCGACATTGGGGTTCGAACTCTCCCGAATACTGGATACTGGCCGCACTTAAGCGACTGCAGCTATCGAGCTCGGTCAAAATTGATGTAATCTTTGTGTATAGTTTGTGTGTTTCTAGTGTGTCTTTCGAAGGAAGCATTGTGGTACATTTGTGGAGCAACGTTTGTTCCACTTTGTTGCAAAATTAGTGCATATTCTTTCTTATTTACCCCACAAAATATAGTACAAAATTGGTATAATCGTGTGTAAATTTGGTATTTGTTTGGTGTATCATTCAAAGCGAGCATTGTGGTGCATTTTTGGAGTAACCTTGGTGTACTTTGGTTCAAAATTGGTGCATATTCCTCCGTATTTACCCCAAAAATCGTGTTAAAAAATTGGTGTAATTTTGCAGTAAATTTGGTGTATTTATGGAGTAACCTTTCACTTTTTCACTTTTTAAACAACAAACGTTTGTATTCTTTCTTATTGGCATTTAAATTTATTTAAACTTAAATTTTTTATTTTATATTCCATTTTTATGGACCCTGGCGCCCCTGGGTATTTGACCCCTCTTCCCCGCTTGTTCCTGGCCCTGCCCTTACCTGCTATGACCGAGTCCATTGGTCTCCTAGGTAACCTCTCTTCCTCCATTTGCCTCACATAAATCCACCACCGAAGCCGGTTTATGCGTCCATCTTCACCAAACGAGTTCATTCCTCACTTAGCCTTGACCTCCTTTTCCCGAGTACCCTCCTGGAATTGTTCCCATCTGATTCCACCAGCGATCATTCTCGCTACTTCCATGTCTGTTACTTCTAACATATGAATATGATATCCTGAGTCCACCCAACTTTCTCTCCCGTAAGGCAAATTTGGTCTGAAAACAGACCGATGTAAAAATAGTTTCGTCCGGGAGCCGAATTCTCTTACAGAATACTGTTGATTGCAACTGCGAGCTCACTGCATTAGTTTTGCTGCACCTTGATTCAGTCTCACCTAATATATTACCGTGCTGGGAGAATACATACCGTAGATACTTGAAATGAGTTTGTATTCCTAGCCTGACATTCAGTTCTCTTAGGTTTGGTCCCTGCTGAAACCTATTTAGTCTTGAAAAGATTAATTTTCATAGGTATCATACTCCTACACATTGCACCTATGTTCAAGTTCTAAGATATTAGACTGCAGGCTTTTAGCACAATCTGCCATTAAGACCAAGTCATCGCATAATCCAATCTCCTTACTACATTTCCACCCAAGTATAACCCTCCCTGACACTTTATACCTTTCAGCAGATAATCCATATGAAGTATGAACAACAAAGGTGAAAAATTACAGCATTGTCTAACCACTGTAATTACTCTGAACCAAGAACTCATTCTAGCATCAATTCTCACTACAGCCCAATCGTCAACATAAATTACTTTGATTGATTCTAATAATCTGCCTTTAATTCCATATCCCCCCAGTATGGCGAACATCTTTTTCCTCGGGATTTTGTCATACGCTTCCTCTAGATCTACTAAATATAAACGTAAATGTCGCTTCCTCTCGTAGCATTTTGTTAATTACTGTACATGTGGAAACTGAAAATCTGATCCTGATAGCCCCTCTGTGGCTTGAAACCATACTGGTTTTCATCCAACTTATTCTCAACCACTGACCGCACCCACCCTTCCAAAATGCCAGTGAACACTTTGCCCATATACTGATCAATAAAATACCTTGATAATTGTTGCAATCCTTGATGTTCCCTTACTTATAGATAGGTGCAATTATTGTTTTCGTCCAATCAGAAGGTACCTTACTAACATTCCATGCTAATCTTATTGCCCTGTGAAGCCATTTCATCCCTGCCTTTCCACTATATTCCACCATTTCAGGTCTCCTTTCATCTATTCCTGCTGCTTTATAGGCAATGGAGTTTATTTACCCTCCTCTCCATTTACTCACGCGTAATTTCACTAATATCATCGTCCTCCCCATGAGCTCGGTTGTACGCAACATCAACAGAAACATTTCCTTTTATCCCGAGAAGATTTTCGGAATATTCTTTCCACCTGTCCAGTGATTCCCTGGAATCTGTTACGAGCTCACCTGATTACAAAAAAACACTATTTCCGTTTTCTCTCCCTCTCTAAGATTCTTACTGTGCGAAATCTCGGTGGTGGGAAGATTTTGTCTCAAAGGCTCCTCCCTTCTAATATTGTCCGAGATTGGGTAGGGCGGGATTCCTTCATTATAAAATAATGAGGAAAATGTAGAACACATATATTACTGAAATTAATGTTTTTTAATGTGCATATTTTCATTTAAAAAGCCCGTTTCCAGGGCTAAATGGTTAGCGTGTTGGCCTTTGGTCACAGGGGTCCCGGGTTCGATTACCAGCAGGGTATGGAATTTTAACCATCATGGGTTGATTCCGCTTACCAGGGAACTGGGCGTATGTGTCGTCTTCATCATCATTTAATCTTCATCACGACGCGGAGGTAGCCTAGGGGCGTCGAATCAAAAGACCTGCACCTGGCGAGCCGAGCATGTCTTCGAACACTCCCAGCACTAGAAGCCACATGCCATTTCATTTTTTCATAAAAACGTCAGCAATAATACACATAATATAGAAATAACAGAATGACTGCCATATCTTTAACAATAAAGGAACGTAGAGTTTGCAACTCCTCACCTGCAGCCCATTGCTCATGTTTTATTTTGGCAAGTCGATCTGAAACACTGCTAAAATTAACTCACTTTAAGCCCTCCTTCCTCTTCATTGGTCTAAATAGCTCGAACTTACCCCACTTGTGTCCGGCTTCATGGCTAAATGGTTAGCGTGCTGGCCTTTGGTCATAGGGGTCCCGGGTTCGATTCCCGGCAGGGTCGGGAACTTCAACCATCATTGGTTAATTTCTCTGGCACGTGGACTGGGTGTATGTGTTGTCTTCATCATCATTTCATCCTCATCACGACTCGCTGGTCGCCTACGGGCGTCAAATCAAAAGACCTGCACCTGGTGAGCCGAACATGTCCTCGGACACTCCCGGCACTAAAAGTCATACGCCATTTCATTTTAGCCCACTTGCGTACTTTGTGGAGAGGGTGTGTATCGGCGGCCAACAGGACAATATTCACTTAAGGAGAGCTCTAACAAGTGAAGAATTTGTTCAGTCAGCACTTAGCTCTGGTAGAGGAAGTTGCCACTAATAAAACAATAAATCATGAGAAACCGCGCTTCGCCTGGCCCTTCTTCAGAAAAGGGAGTCTCTCATAAACTACACAGCCGGTGTTATTTCTCCTTCAATGCATCGATTTCCTTCTTACTCCGTAGAATAGCCATCCCGCCTGGGTTTTAGATGAACTTGTCTGACGTTACCACTACCAAGAACGTCAGTGGCGCCAGACTGCAACCTGCAGGCTTGTACATGGTAACGAACAGTCGAGGTCGAGAATCTAGAATTGAAACGCGTGGTAAAAACGAAGAATAGTTTAATTACTAACTTCATTAAAACAGTCACTGCCAGTCACTACGAAAGATGAAGATGAAGAAAAAAAATTCAATAAAAACCTTAATGTGATGAAGTGTTACGTAAGGTGACTGCGGAATGTCCTTTATCTAGCAAGCACAATGTTGTAGCTTATGTAGTAAAAAACGCAAACTCGTGTCCTCATCCCGAGGTGATACAGGTCTTTTCGGGCACATCCCCAATGGAGGTGGGCTGCATGTACCATATCAACCACATACCAGCCCTCCTGCCCTTCTTAAATTCCTGACAGTACCTTGAATCGAACCCGGGTCCCGGAGGACGGCAGCTAACGACACTAACCGTTACACTGCGGAGACGGTATGCAGTAATGAATGAGAATCATGCAGCAGAATCATCAGTGCTGACGGTAACCGAGAAGTTTCCGACGTCTTGACAGAAAACTCGAGCCTGGTTACTGTTTACTATCGATGTGTAGTGTGTGTGTGTGTGTGTGTTAAACATTCGCAATACATGTTTAAAATGGCAGGAACTTACCTTTGGCGAAAGACGGTGTAATGAGGAAAAAGGAAACGAAGAATCTGGTCGCTGTTTATAAATGCGAACAAAGCGTAATTCATTCTCACTATGTGCAGCAAGATGAAATGTGTAAGAAACTGGTTGTAGAAGCGTGTTCAGAGATTGCTCATGAATTGTTAATGGAAAGTGGGAAGGAAAAGTTAGATACAACTGTTAAAGTGTTAAGGTCAGAGTTTATGTAGCAGAGAAAAAAGAGTGGAGTTTCCTTGATCACCCGGAGCTTATACATCTGCAGATCACAAATGACCTAGACATGGGGACACATCTTAATACAGGAAAGACTGCGGCGGCGGTGGAACAATTACGTTTAAAAGTAGTGAAGTCTATCAAAGTGACTGACTGTTTTTCAGTTTCTGTGGACGAGTCTGCGGATAGTTTTCCTGAACAATAATTGATTTTGTATGCTACGTACAAAACGTCACTTGCTGCTGTTTCTGTAAGCTAGTGCTTGTTCAAAATGCTGATGCCAAGTCGCTGGTAGAGAAAATTGTCCATATCTTTTCAGAAGATGACCTAGATGTAAAAATACTGAAAGATAAACTTGTAGAATTTGGTTCCGGTGTTTATTCGACTCTTTCCAATGAAAAGGAACTTATTTAATGTATTGCAAATACGATTCTCAATAAGATGAAGTAAGGAGACAAATAATTCCGATTTTAGTAGACGAACTAGAAAGAGGATTTCCTTCAAGCGAAGTACTAAAGTGCTTTTTAGTGTTTGAAAAAGAAACAAGTAGGTAGTGATATAAGTTGTTTGTATGGCAATTCTGATGTAGACAAAACAGCTGAGTTGTTTGGTTTGGATGCTGAGACTGTGGTACCGCAACGGAGGGAGTATAAGATAGGCTCTGAAACACTAAATGATTACATTTGAAAGAATTTATACGAACAATTCGTTCAGTGCCTATGTCGAACGCCGCTCATGAACGAGGTTTCTGCGTTGCTCATAGCATCAAAGCAACGGAAATAAATCGCTTGTTGGTAAAACTTCACAGTCTCTAACGACTATTAAACTCAATGGACCCCCTTTGAGATCGTGGGATGCTGTTACCGTTGCTGATAAATAGGTCGCCTCTGGACATCACTTGGCAGATCAACGCTGCTCATTGAAGAAGAGCAGCGAAAAGAATTATAACCTCAAAATTGTTCTTTTAGGCGAGTTTCGTTTCATTTTTTTCTTATCTTGTAACCATTTCATTTTGTTTAATGTAGGTCTGCATTTTTCATTTAAAAAATTAAAATTACTTAAGATTTCCCAAAGTGCTTCCGTGACGCAGCTGGTAGAACGTCGGCCTCCCACTATTGCTCTGGTGGTTGAAACACTGATTACTCCATGCGAGATTAGTGCTGGACAAAGCAGAAGAAGTGGAACAAGTTTATTCCGGTTTCTCCTGTCACCTTTCATTCCAGCAACACTTTCCACAATCTCTTCATTTTTCATTCATTAATCATTGTCCAGAGAAGTGAAACAGGCCTCGCTAGCTGGCACATTTTCTTTCCTCAGTGCTAGTTACTCGCTTAATTCATTAATTTTTGTTTTTTTCTTATGATTTCCAAATTAGTATACTGGTAGTTAGCAGGGTTTCTTTCAGAAAAATTCTTCTCGGAGCACATTCCGTATCTAGGTGACGGGATACATAGGTAACACAGAACTTATGGAATGCACAAATTTAGTACACTCTACCATATGTTTATATATTTTATCTTTTATTTAATTGATTAAGTTAAATTTTGTTTTACGGTTCTACTCCCTTTGTAGCTACAGGACTCCATGGTCACAATGTGTTCAACGATTCAGCACATAGATTATTGCTCAACATTGCAACTCACAAGGCCTGCCACTAGCCGTCCCCAAGAGAGAGAGAGAGAGAGAGAGAGAAACAGAGAGATTCGCATTGCCTTTTTCTATCAAATACCTCTAGGAATTGCCTCTAGTTCGAAGTGCCTACTGGATACTAATATTTTTATTGAACTGTGTAGTGGCTAACGGAAAAAATGCCTACAAAGTACAATTTTCCAATGTTTTTATAATTCTAGTTATAACGACAGAATTCAAACAAAAAGTTTAAAACTTTACATATTTCTGGGGAGGGTATTTGATTTACCCCCTCGCCCGCCGGGTACTGCTTGAATTAAACACTAGTAGTTAAGCCCTAAGATACTTCCCCCCATTTCTTTCTGTTTATTATAGTCCAGAAAGATATCCCTGCTGCTTGATCTAGCCTTTCCAGGTTATTACCGAATCTTACCTAGACGCTTCTTGGATTCAGTAACTATTTGTTATGCTTTTTTCCTTTCATCTGCATACAAATCCCTGCCTGCATCAGTTCTTGTTTGGTGTCATTTCTGATACGCCTTCTTTTTACGTTTTCAGGCTGCTCTCACTTATTCCATCATGATGTTCACTTTCTCCCATCTTTACACTCAGTACTTCCAAGGCATTTCTTTGCCGTTCCTACTAAAGTATACCTGTATGCCATCCATTCTCCTTCTGTATCCTGAACCTCCTTCCTGTCTATTGTTTGGTACTTCTTACTAATCATATTCATGTAAGAATGTCTGATTTCTTCTCCCTGGAGAGTTTCAACCCTTAATCATCTATAGATAGATTTCAATTTTTCTTTCCTAGGCGTAGAGATACTTAGTTCACTACAGGCCACATAGTGGTCTGTATCATCAAACAATTCCCTGAATACCCGTACATTCTTAACAATTTACAATTGGCTTTACGTCGCATTGACACAGAAAGATCTTATGGCGACGATGGGATAGTAAAGGGCTCGGAGTGGGAAAGAAGCGACAGTGGCCTTGATTAATGTAATGGTTAACAGCATTTGCCTGGTGTGAAAATGGGAAACCACGGAAAACCATCTTCAGAGTTGCCGACAGTGGGGTTCGAACCCGCTATCTCCCGAATGCAAGTTGATAGCTTCGTGACCAAAACCGCACAGCCACTTGCTCGGTATATTCTTAACAGATTTCCTGAATACAAGTCGGTCATGATATAATCCATTGTGGATCTGGTGCCCCTACCTTCCCATGTGAGGCAGTGGACAGCTTTGTGCTTGAAATACGTATTACTGAGCTCGATAGCTGCAGTCGCTTAAGTGCGGCCAGTATCCAGTATTCGGGAGATAGTAGGTTCGAACCCCACTGTCGGCAGCCCTGAAAATGGTTTTCCGTGGTTTCCCATTTTCACACCAGGTAAATGCTGGGACTGTACCTTAATTAAGGCCACGGCCGCTTCCTTCCCACTCCCAGCCCTTCCCTGTCCCATCGTCGCCATAAGACCTATCTGTGTCGGCGAGACGTAAAGCAACTAGCAAAACAAAAAGAAACACGTACTCGAAATTCCTAACATCATACTAGTATAGAAGTCCAATAAAACGCTTCCCATTCCTATTAACTTCCATATCTTCCCCACATTTACTCCTCACCTCCTCATATCCTTCAATTCTATTTCCGACACTCGCATTGTATTGGGCCATTAGCACTATCCTATCCTTGCTGTTGATCCTGACTATGATGTCACTAACTGCTTCATAAAACTTGTGAACTTCTTCCTCATCTGTTCCCTCACATAGTGAATAGACCGAGACAATTCTCGTCCTAAGTTCCCCAACTGTTAATCTACCCACATCATTCGCTCATTTACGTGCCTAACAGAAACTATGTTGCTTGCAATAGTATTACTAATGAACAGTCCTACACACTCTGCCCTTCCATTTTTAACACCTGTCAAGAACACGTTATAATCTCGTCTCTTCCTTATTATTTCCCTTACCCGAATATCACTAACTCCTAACCCACCCTCTTTGCTGATACAGCCAGTACTGCTTTCTTTCTTCCGTATGCCCCATTAATACTGGTAGCTCTCCATAGTATTCCATTTCGTTTGCCAAGTTGTTTCCAAGGAGTTCCTTTTCTTTTCAAATGGAAGTGGGACTCCGTTACTCCCATTGGTCCGAGGCTTGCTTAGAACATTCTGAGCTCGGTAAATTCATGAAGCAGGGTGCTATCCTACTCACACATAGTCCCGGTGAGAATCTCTCCTCTATTGGGTTAGGGATCACCGGTGGATTGTATAGACTTATACGCCAGATCACAAGGAGGGTCATGACTCAGAATATGTCTGAGATTCCTACTCCCATTCCATAGCAACTGGTATCCCGAATCTCAAGAACAGTTACTAGGCGACTCAGCCTTTGCCCATGGTATACGAGCAATGACGTGACTATAGTAACCCACACCACGAACCATGGTTAATTAACACAATTTTATTTCAAGGTTGCCATTTTATTTATTTATTTATTTATTTATTTATTTATTTATTTATTTATTTATTTATTTATTTATTATTTATGGCGAAGTTAGGGCTCTTGACCCTCTCTTACACTTAACCACATTATTCGGCTTGATACTTCATAAGTTTTACATTATATATTTTCAAACTTAATACCGTATATAACTTAATATAGACTAAAATTGAAAGGTCTACATCCTAAGTCTAAAATGAGCATAATTAATCCAGTATTACTTAACTACTCTACATGAAATTCATATTACATAACAGTAATTTATGAAAACCTTTGGGGACTATTTACTCAAGACATTCACTCGCACGTTCACATATAACTATCTGTCACTACTACGCATTCAAGAGGAAATCTTAGGACTGTCTTTTGAAGGTAATTAATGAAGAACAATTTCTAATTTCAGGGGTAAAGCATTCCACATTCTAGCCCGACATATGCCTTTCTTATAAAAACACTTTGGAGAAGGTATTTTTCAAATTATTCTTCCATGAACTTCTCTAAATGATAACAAAATCGAGCTTTCCCGACCTCAAAGTTCGATAGGTTTCTTACTGAAGCAGCTGGATTCATTACTTTAAATGTATAAATAATATTTTCTCTTTATAAAATGAGAAAACATACATCTAAACTGCTTTCGACATTTTTCACCAATATTGAGGGCAGTTATCTAGCTTAAGTTCAACGTTTATCAATTCTATTGAGTGGGTTGGCCACGTAGATAGGGTCGGGTAGTTGTGAGCTTGCATTCGGGAGATTGTGTGTTCGAATCCTACCGTTGGCAGCCCCGAGGATGATTTCCCATGGTTTGCTATTTTCACACCAGGCAAATACTAGAGCAGTACCTTAATTAAGGCCACGGCCACTAGCTTCCCAATCTGAGGACGGTTGCCTAATTGTACTTTCCCTTTAAAAAAGTTAACCGAGCTCGATAGCTGCAGTCGTTTAAGTGCGGCCAGTATCCGGTATTCGGGATACAGTAGGTTCGAACCCCACTGTCGGCAGCCCTGAAGATGGTTTTCCGTGGTTTCCCATTTTCACACCAGGCAAATGCTGGGGCTGTACCTTAATTAAGGCCACGGCCGCTTCCTTCCCACTCCTAGCCTTTCCCTGTCCCATCGTCGCCATAAACCCTATCTGTGTCGGTGCGACGTAAAGCAACTAGCAAAAAAAAAAAAGTTACCACCACCGCCGAAAACCTTCGATGTGTTAGTGCGATGTTAAACGACTTTACAATATTTTACAACATTATTATTATTATTATTATTATTATTATTATTATTATTATTATTATTATTATTATTATTATTATTATTATTATTATTCTCCAAACGGACGTTTGTTTGTCGTGCTCTTTTTTTACGGTTGATGACTAAGAGTTGCAATATGTGAAATTCCAAACTAGTTAATAGGAAGCTCAAACACTTGTGAGAAAGAGGGGGGCCAAGTTCCTGTTGTGTCTTTGTCTTATCAGCACCGAACACTTGAAGAGCAAAATTCTTATAAGTACTGGTTCTGCCTCCTCCTGAAGCTGCCTAGAGAGGGCTCTTGCTCCTACAAGCAGTCGAATTTGGTGACATTTGTCGAAGATCTAAACGTTGTAACGTGTGAGACAACTTTGATGTAAGAATTGCTTCTTTTTTTGCTAGTGGCTTTACGTCGCACCGACACAGATAGGTCTTATGGCGACGATGGGATAGGAAATGTCTAGGAGTTGGAAGGAAGCGGCCATGGCCTTAATTAAGATAATTAAGGGCTGCCGACAGTGGGATTCGAACCCACTATCTCCCGGATGCAAGCTCACAGCCGCGCGCCCCTAACCGCACGGCCAACTCGCCCCGTGATTGCAAGAATTGCAACTTGTGCTTGGTGTGTGTGTGTGTGTGTGTGTGTGTGTGTGTGTGTGTGTGTGTGTGTGTGTGTGTGTGTGTGTGTGTGTGTGTGTGTGTGTGTGTAAACATCATACGCTTCCATTCAAAGAACGCGAAGAAGATGGACACTAAACGTACAGCGTCGCAGATGTCAATGGGTAAGTGTTCATGTAGGGCCTACCTCATAATCGCAGGATGAACTGAGGAATGATGGCTCTCAGCAAGACAGCAAGATTATTATTTGTTAACTGCTTGAAGTATTGAACGTCTTTCAACTCTGTCTTAAACCCGTCAGTTCTTGAGGTGACAATTCATACATTATTTTCAATAATTTTGCGAGACGGATATGTTTGCCAAAAATGTTAATTATCGATTTCACCGCTAAATGTCGTTTGTTCATCCATATTCGATGAGACTACTTAACACTTGTCATGAAAGCATGATGAAGAGTCAGTAACGTAGCCAAGATCGGTCAATGGGGGAGGGGTTGAAATGAGAATCCACAGCCTGTTTCCAGTCATTCGACCGGGTCAGGAATGGAATGAATGAAGCCCCCATCTAGTAGCGAGGATAGGAATTGTGCCGGCTGCCGAAGCCTGTCGCACGCCTCTGAGGCAATGATTAATGAATGACAGATGAAATGAAATGATATTGGAGAGTGTTGCTGGAATGAAATATGACAGGGAAAACCGGAGTACCCGCAGAAAATCCTGTCCCGCCTCCGCTTTGTCCAGCACAAATCTCACATGGAGTGACCGGAATTTGAACCACCAATATTAGCTGCTATTTAACTAGCCCAGCGTGACACAGACTATACTACGAACGAGTTTCTTCTTCTTCCTTTCATTTTCCGATTATCTGGGATCGGCACTTATATTCAATTCAACCAATTTTATAGCTGGATGCCCTTTCTGACGCCAATCCTATCTGGAGAATGTATTCACTATTGCGTCTGTCAGTGGTGGTTTGTAGTGCGATGTGTTGTGAGTAAATGTGCATTAAGATGAACACAAATACTCAGCCTCCGAGCCAGAGGAATTAATCGTACGTAGTTAAAATCCCCGGCCCGACCGGGAATCGAACCCAGGATTCTCTGAACAGAAGGCCAGTACGCTGAACATTCGGTTAAGGAGCGGAAAAATGTCTTCAGCATATCCCATGTATTTCTGGGGTCGTTGCCCTGGTTCATTTTGGTTTTAGCCGGACGTCCTTCCTGAAGCTACGTGGTTTTGAGAAGAACAATCTCAACTCAGGATCGACCAGGATCCAACCTCAGCTTTGGACGGGAAGCCTGCAGCTAAGCTACTGAGATAGTCACATTTCTGCTATACTCCGTACAGTACAAGGTAGCTATCTTCATTTAGACACACTAACTCTAAGAAAGAAATATATTAGAAGGAAAAATAGCCCAGTCACTGTGGTGTATTGGTTAGTGTGATTAGCTGCCACCCCCGGATGCCCGGGTTTCATTCGCAACCCTGCCATGAAATTTGAAACGTGGTAAGAGGACTGGAACAGTGTCTACTCAGCCTCGGGAGATCAACTGAGTAGAGGGGGTTCGATTTCCACTTGAGCCATCCTCGAAATGATTTTCCATGGATTACCACTTCTCCTCCAGGCAAATTTTGGAATGGTACCTAACGTAAGACCGCGGCCTCTTCCTTGCCTCTTCCTTGTCTATCCCATCCAATCTTCCCCTCCCCATCAAGGCATCTGTTCAGCCTAGCAGGTGAGGCCGCCTGAGTGAGGTACAGGTACTGGTCCTCCTCCCCCGTTTTATTTCCAGATCCAAAGTCTCACGCTTCAGGACACTGCCTCTGAGACGGTAAAGGTAGGATCCCTCACTGAGTCCGAGGGAAAAACCAACCCTGGACGGTAATCCAATTAAGAAAGGAAAGAAGAAATAAATATTTTTCAGATAAACATTCAAAATTAAATAATATTGTATTGGTCAGGTGGTAGAGGCTCGAAACGACTACATTTTGTCATCAAGTTACAGCCAGCCAGCTACCAGCCACTGTACGTTAAATCCTGCTACGTGTAGCTGGTTCCAACCACGGCTGGCAACACTTGAATTTTGTAGCCAACCGTAGCCGTAGGATGCGGCCAGTTGTGGATGAAACAGTGCTCTTTGCGTGCGTTCCCCTTCCTCACAAGCGTGAGTTAGGCTCTAAAATGCATTCATGGAGCTATCTCCATCTACAGGCCCGCACAGCAGACTGATGCTCTATTATTCTTTGCTCTGAGGCAAAAAAACTTTTTTGGAGCTATCTCGATCTATAGCACCTCGCAGCTGTCTAATGCCCTGTTATTCCCTCATGCGTATGAGATGAAAAGAGCTGCACCACCTCGGGACGAAGACGCGAACTTACATTTTTGTCTGCAGTCCTACTCATTTCGTATCTTAGGATTGTCCATATTTCATCTAGTGTGTTCCTCTCAGTTAATCCTTGGGCAACATTCTCCTTAAAACTTTGCTAAGGTTTCCTTCAGCTTACCTACTTTCCTCATCTTTGATTTTTCTTCGACAATTCCTTCAAATTCAGCCGAAATATTATTGTCATTAAATTTTGATGAGAGTTCACAGTCCACGTCTGCTCCTAGAAAATTATTCAATCCAGGACACGGTTTCAGTTTCTGTACCTAATGAAATCTCTTTGATAATTTTGGTGTCTCCAAGGCTTGTCTATGAATGCAATCGTCTTTTATACTTCCTGAACCAAGTGTTCGGAAGACGAATTTGTGGCTAGTACAAAATTCTACCTGCTGGCTTCCTCTTGCATTCCTTTGCCCCAATTCACATACTTCAATTTCCTTTCCTTTTTTTCCCCGTAAACTACCTCAACTCCCCAGTCCCCCATTATAATTACCTTCTTTGAAATGCTGTAGTATATCATCTGTCTCTTATATTTTTCTCGATTTGTTCATCTTCTAGTAGCTTTGTGGCATTACTATGTTTTGACTTCGTGTTAATCATCACAAAAAATCTGATTACTGTGCTAGTCGTATCATCTAATCTTGTTTTCCGTCTCTTAATACCGACAACGTATAGCCTAATATGAAGGTGAAATACAAACTATTTTCGTATTCATCATTAAGCCTGTTTCTTCATTTCCTGAACTTGATTTCTTGTTAATACTTCTACAGATCAGAAATCCTTCTCTTTCTGTCAAGCTCACGCGGATATCCGAACAGGGAATTATTCTATCTTCGGAATATATCACCGGAAAGAAGTCGTCATCAGTTCATTACAAGATTATCCATAAAGAACAACATACCAAAAGAAAATGAGGCTGTTATTTTCTCTTTGCTTTCAGCCGCGCGGTGTCACGAGTACAGATAGGCCTAAGCCATAAGCTTCTGCGAGGACCGCTTACCATTATTGATGAACCATCCACTGGGCTGGTCTCTCGCGATACACGTCTGACTTGGTTTCACTTATGGATCGGGTATGTGCTTCACAGACAGAGACACATTTATAAAGAATGAATTGTAAGTTATTTAAAAGTCTGCCACGTTATAAAGTTCTTAGAACAATTTAAGGGCATTAAGGCAATGCACATTGCAATCCGGTTTCTTGGTTGAATGGTCAGCATATTGGCTTTCGTTTCAGAGGGTCCTGGGTTCGGGGATTTAAACTGTTTATAGTTAATTCTTCTAGCTCGGAGGCTGGGCATTTGTGTGCATCTTAGAAACATGCAATGCAATAGCCAACACATCCCTGCGCATAAGGTTGGCGCAGGAAGAACATCCGGCCGTATAACTGGGTTAAATCGATACAACTTGTCGATCCCAGGTAATTGGGGTAAGGCTAGGACGGAGAAGATATAATGCACATTGTAGAGGATGAATGGATCTCATATGACCTTTATTGATACAAAATGAGAATATTTCGCTCATCCTGGGGAAAACGAGATAAGTCAGTTTTTATCGTTTTTTTTAAATTTTGTAATAACCTCTTAAGGTCAATGTTTTCTATCCTTTGGCATTAACAAGAAAAGTCATTTCGTCATAATATTGAAGAAATAGGCAAATTTTACTTCCAGATAATTCAAGAATATAAATCAGTCCTCAGTAAGAATCAGATAAGCTGAGTTATCTTGTTAATATTTTGACTATTGTTAATAAAAGTGGCTTCAACCAGGTAAGTCGGTTTGTAGTATGTTTAATAAGTTTTCTGTGGTTATTGTGGACGTGAACATTATTATCTTGTAGAGAATTATCGGCAGTGAATTTACACAGCTGCCTCTGTTATAGAGAACTGTTAAATCTTACTAGCTAACAATACATTAATGTGACTTACACGTTTTGGTTTTTACTGGTCCACAGCAGAAAAAGCCTGGTCATTCCGAAGATGCTTCATTTATATTTTGAATTAAACAAAATCAACCTAAAACCATTATTCAGAAAGCTGTTTCCATTGTGGTTCGTAATTTGTAAAGACAGTCTTCATATTAAGGAACAGACGCAGAATCTACTTTTCCTAGCACCGTGCTCGGCAGGAAGTAACGTATACAGTCCAAATCTATTACATTGGGACCTCTTTTTTCTTTTTATGTCATGGTTGCCATTTTTATATATTTTTATTTTGGTTGTACAGTCCGTATTTATATGTATATATTAGTGCTTCTGATACGATAAATAATAAATATAACGCAGAATGGTTTGACAACATCGGTGATTTCGTTATGTTAAAAAAAATTCCCCTGAGAACTTCATTTTTTTTATTTATCGTGTTATTCCCCGGGTTTAGTGTGCAGTGTGGAGAATGAAAGGGCTGCCAGCTCACCTTTCTCTATTCACTTGACAGCCTGTACAATTTCCCCTGCTTTATTTTCAGCTGCCTATGATCGAGAGGAATTATTTCAGGAAGCTCTGCATTTTAACAACTACGTAGCTTGCGTGTTGTCAGAGGAAAAGGTTCCATCCTCACACGTGGCCAAGATTTCCTCCTTCTCCTCTCTTCCATTGTAGGTGGCACCATACTGAAGACTAAGTACCAAAGAAAATACAGAGGTGTGAAAATTATTGGACTCAACAGTAATTTTTTAATATTTCCATTGTCGCATTACCTATTACTTGCCTGACCATAAACATCTTTACGAGATGCAGTGGAGCTCTTTTACGTGTTAGCTGTTGACTGTTTAAAGTTAACTATAGAACACAAGTTACATTTTCTATCAATTACATCCGCGACGATATTATAGTCAACAGACTCCTCTGAAAATGAAAATCCTCAGCCAGTTTTCGGTCATTCGGCAGGGTCAGGAATGGAATGAATAAAACCCCCAACTAGCGGCGAGGATAGGAATTTTGTCGGCTGCCGAAGCGCGTCGCACTCCTCTGGGACAATGATTAATGACTGGCAGATGAAATGAAATGATATTGGAGAGTGTCGCTGGGATAAAATTATGACGGGGAAATCCGGAGTACCGGGAGAACAATCTGTCTCGCCTCCGTTTTTTCCGGCATATATCTCACATGGAGTGACCGGGATTTGGACCACGCAACCCAGCAATGAGAGGCCGGCGCACTGCCGCCTGAGCCACGGAGGCTCAATACACTCCTCTATCAATATTAAATTTAATGTAGAGGATTTTTAATTTCTCTTTTGAGTGTAATTAGATGAAATGGAATTACATGAATTGGTTCTGTGATATTTTGCTTTATTTGAGCGCTGATATAATTCGCTGTGCTTTATACTCTTTACTATCCAAACTCTTGGAAAATGATGTTGGCTTCGAATCCCACTGTCATGTCGGCACCCCTTAAGATGGTTTCTTCTTCGTTACCCATTTTCGTGCCAGACAAAAGCTGGGGCTGTTCCTTAATTAAGCACACGGTCGCTTCCTTCCTACTCCTAGCCCATTATTGCCTGTCTGCGTTGGTGCGACGTAAAACAAAATAGCAAAAAGAAAGACAAGGGACATAACAATACATACATACTGTACCAGTAAAAGAGCCCGACTCTCAGATTAAATTTTAAAGTAGCATGAAATAGAGTTCTCAGGGCGAAAAACTGGATTAATTGTAGCTAGGGCTCGGTACAGGAGGTAGGGTCCTATCTACAGAAAAACTTTGACTCTGATTGTATAAGAGTTTATTCAAATAAGTCATGAGTTTGCACATCACCTCTAAGTAGAAATGGACTGTCTTCCTCGTATTCCAATAGTATGGCTTGGGTTCTCCAGCTCACCAAGCCAAGCTGGTTGAAGCACGTTCCAGAAGACTCCAGGGATTCCAGGGACTCCAAATACTCCAGACAGAGGCAGCTGGACTGTCTGGATTGACGGCAAGTAGAGATGTCTCGAACTCTGAGGCCCGGGTTGAACCCCGATGATCCAGGCGATGTTGTAGATAGTCATGTACTACCTCAGCCCAATGAGACTGAGAGGATTGATGTTCCCAAGGTCACTAGTAGCACTGAGTCCATGAACACCTTGGATGATCAACTTACAAGCAGAGATCTTGATAATTGTACATCAAGACTTCCAACACTCCTAAAATGATATAAGTGGTATTAATAATTTTAGAGTTCATCACTAGGAAAATCCCCTTCCCTGTATAACTTTCGGCAACGAAAAAACACAAGTCCCTTCTTGTGAAATTATAGTTAAACTCAAAGTTCATTACTGGCGAAGGTGCAAGTCTTTGACTAAACTCGAATGAAAACAAGTCCATTCACTTGGAAGTTTGAATATATTTAAAGTTAATCACTGGTGAAATTCATAAAGTCTTTGAGTGACCACTGACGGAAACACAAGTCCTTCCACATAAATAAATTCACTGACGAAATTTATAAGTCTTTTAAACCAACACTGGCAAATGTACAAGTCTTTGAGTAAATGCAAGTGAAATCCTGACTTTGTTTAGAGCCGTTGGAAAGTTAAAGTTCATCACTAGCAATGTTAATCAATCACTGTCTATTAGAAGGATGGGATCCTCAACAGTCGCAAATATTCCACGTAAATAACACAAGTCCATTTTACGAACACTTAGAAAATTTCCAATCTCGAATACTCGTAAATAATACAAGTCCATTCAATGATCACGTAGAAAAGTTCTGATCTCGAACACATGAAAATAATACAAGTCCATTTAGTGAACACTTAGAAAAATTCCAGCTTCGAAGACACGTAAATAATACAAGTCCAAACACTTAAGAAAAGTTTCAGTCTCGACGGCACGTAAATAATACAAGTCCATTCAATTAACACTTAGAAAAATTCCAACTTCGAAGACACGTAAATAATACAAGTCCATTCAGTGAACACTTAGAAAAATTCCAGCTTCGGAGACACGTAAATAATACAAGTCCATTTAATGAACACTTGTAAATATTCTAAGTTCTATTACGAAGACTTAAAAAATTTCTACAACGCTCGAAGTCTTATGAGTCCACTTTATAAAACTTGGAAGAATCGTCTTCCTACACTTGTATAATGACAGAGTTCCACGATGATAGTAGCAGCAAGATTGTCCCCGCTGACTACTCAGCTGAGACTGTGTGAATAGGCTACAGTAGGTCCCCTTTTTATTCAATCCGGGATGTCTACGTCATAATACGGTTTGATTGAATATCTCCCGAATCCCTCGATGGATTTGCTTGAAACTCGAGCATTGGGACGTTTAGGTGATCCCAAACAAGATGACATATCGCTCGACTCTCTAGCACAATTATTATAGAAATTTCAAAATTTTCTCAATCGAACTCTCTAGAACAAGTGACGTGGAATCCAGAAAATACCAGTCAAGGCTGGTAACACGTGTTGAGACGAGCGGGCGGTCTAGCTAGCCCCTGTTAGGGCTCTCTAAAGACTAGGTATGCTCGCCCGCCATTATGGTTCATTCCTGCACTACGTTGGTAAGGCAGGTGACCGCCCAAGGCTTGTATATCCCTCTTTTTTACTGTTCTACACGCTATACTATAAAAATACTCATTCTCAGTATTACTTAAATGGCTACTCAACATAATAATAATAGTATATTTCGTACATTATTGTGTAATTTTTACTCGAGACTGTGATTGTAAAAGCAAGGTCGTTGATAATTTGCCTTTTAATAAACAAACTAGTCATGTACTCTCACTGGAGAAATATTGGAAAAAATATCTTACTAATAAATCGGTTTTTTATTATTATATTACTGAGAAGTAGAACAGGCTGTTCGTAAGTTATGCGTCGTGGTAGCGTCAAATGAAATGAGGGACACCGTGGTATTGATATAGGCTACTATCATTCTTAAATCATGGAATTTGACGTGGTAATCGGGCAGTGTCGAAGATATATACATTGTGATAGAAGATTTTGATACCACATGATCTCAGTATTTCATACTTTGCGTGAAACTGATTGAGTGCTATTTTCAATGTTGTCGAAATAATAAGAAAACTATTCTTTGAACAAAAATAACGCTGAAATGTGATGTACGAAGACGAACACACCCAAGTAACTGGGATTCTTTAAGTTTGTTTCTTTCTTCTGAAATTCAGTCCCTTTTCTTATTTACCAGTATTAAAAAAGACATTCTATGTGTAAAATATACTTAATTTTTGGCGAGTGTTATGAATCTCATCAGCTTATGCAGTTGTAATGAACAGAGGATTTTAGTTTATTCAATCGAACATTCATGAAACAAAGAAAATAGGAATAGAGTAACTAGTTCTATAGCTGAATCTTCTCTCCCAACCTGATGTATTTCACGGATAATCAGTTACCAGTGACTTGTAAGGGGAGTGACCCACGAGCTGTGGTGAATATATAAAATATTTCTTTTCCGAAGAAGACCCATACATTTTACTTCGTTCCCGTACATTCTAGTTAAAGTCCATAACAGCATAGGGTTGAATTCTGAACAAGTGTCCAACAATTATTTCTTTTAAATTACACCACGTTGGAGAACATGTACTGGTATATTTATCATTCAAAATTTTCTCCGTTGCAGGATTTGCACCATTTTGCATTATATAATGCTTATAGTCCCTATAGAAGACCTCACAGTTACAAATTGATTTCATAACTTCACAACTTGGTTTCTTTAGACCACCAACTTTTAAAAAATACGAATGTGTCAGAGCTTGAGTCACAAAGCTCATAGTTTAAAACCTGTCTGCATATACGCCTACCACAGAGTTTTCAATAATGCATTTGTTGTACTACCACCAACGTTAAACAAAATATTTCTGTCATATGAACTTAGTTTTGACAAATATTGTAACTGTGGTGTTTGGATGTTGAACTCCTGTTGCCGGACTTAGGGGGCAGAACTGAATATTGAATGATCAATGTGACTGAATTAAGGGGTGCAGTAGTGTCAGTGGGAGCTGGTTGGAGGTTTAAGTCAGCATTTGAAGTAGAAGGTGTAGCAGAGGTAGTGGAGGCATAATACAGATTAGAAGGTAATCTAAACAACCTGTATCCCGCAGTAGAGACATTCCTACAATTAGGGGATTCTGTCCCTGCGCGCGGTGATTAAAGCAATACGACCAAGCGAGCACTTGTAGGAGAAACTAGAGTTTGATCACATGGCCATTGCGCATGTATGAACCAAAATGGCGGTTAAGCATACCCATCTTATAGAGCCTTAGCCCCTGTGGCTACGTCACAGCTCACAGTCGTCACACACTCGCTAGCTGGTCCTCGCTGCTGGTAAACAAACCAGACGCGCTCGGAACATTACGCGTGGTAAATAAACGTAGCTTATGCTCAAAAAAATACTTATGTACAGGTCGTAACCGGTACAATACATACATACATACATACATACATACATACATACATACATACATACATACATACATACATACATACATACATAAAAGGAATACTTTACAAATTGCAAGTTGTCTTTCTTTCTTAATCCATTAACCATCCAGGGTTGGTTTTTCCCTCGGACTCTGCGAGGGATCCCACCTCTACCACCTGAAGGGCAGTGTCCTGGAGCATAAGACTTTGGGTCGGGTAGATACAATTGGGGAGGATGACCAGTACTTCGCAAGGCTGCTTCACCTGCTATGCTGAACAGGGCCTTGTGGGGGAGATGGAAAGATCGGCAGTGATAGACAAGGAAGAGGGAAGGAAGCGGCTGTGGCTTTAAGTTAGGCACCATCCCGGCATTTGTCTGGAGAAGAAATGGGAAACTACGGAAAACCACTTCGATGATAGCTGAGGGGATGATCGAAGCCCCCTCTCCGGACTGAGTGAACCTTGTTCTAGCCCTCGCACCACTTTTCAAATTTTGTGGCAGAGCCGGGAATTGAACCCGGGCCTCCGGGGATGACAGCTAATCACACTAACCACTACACTACATAGTCGGACATAGTTTAATTGATTTTGTAATATTTCGGTTTCGTTTGGAATATCTTTTGCATTTTGAATTTAATATAATTAACTAGCTGCATATCTTAATGAACTTTACAATGAATACCTTCTTAGTCGCTGGTCATTCGTGACTGGGAGGGAAATACACTGAATTAGGTGCAGATCTGCACATGTATGGACCAGTTTGTATGTGGTCTGTATGCATATATTGCACCTGTCCCGGGGTCGGCAGAGTGCTGAAATCAAATTTAATTTCACAAATAAATGTTTGGATGGAAATCTTCTGGATGAAGAACTTCGGAAATCAAACCCGGGCATCGAAGTCCCATCCTCCCTACTTTCAACCGACACAACGGCTAAGCTCAAGAGAATACGGGTCGATGGTCTGTTCGTAAGAAAACGGGCACTTAATTTAAATAAAAGAGGAATACACTATATTATTGAATAAGAAGATGGATTGTTCCGAATTCAAAACATAAATTTAATAACTGATAGAGTCACATGAAATACCTGTACACACGAGAAAATGCGATATTATAAACACGAAATTTACTTATACGGGAAATGTCGTTAAATGTCCCTGTATCAACCTATATCACTTCTGAATATCATTTTGGCATTCCCACATAAGCTTATTACATTGCACATATATAAATTACACTTTTTAATCAATAGGGATCTGTCCCTCTGTCTAATATCGGTACCCGCTACAATACGCTATATTACGATACAACAACACGAAGATCATATGAACTCTCGTGAGAAAAACAATATTGTTTACAACGTCGTACAATGTCATAGTATTAAGATATTTTATAAAATACAATTCCGCACATTTACCCAATTATGAGAATCATGTCGTCGCTTGCCGCTAATAAAGTCTACTTCATCATTTTAATTACACATCATATTATCGCATATACGCACTTCTCCGGGGCACTACCTTATGCTAATATGCTACAAAGCGGACACACACAACGTGGGTTTCCTGCAAATCACCATAAATCACCACAAATCACCATACACTGATAGAATACATAAGTGAACACATGAATAATGAAGCAATCACATGTAAATACGTCAACAGAATATATAATTCACACACTTTAATGCCTTCAGAAAATATTATCTCTTTCAGGTCTCCTGGTGTCGCTCCAAGGGCATCGATACCAACCGGGTATCGAACCATGTTAGTCTGATTCCGAGGTGCTAGTTTGAAAACCCTACTATGATCTCATTTAACTACAAAAGTTGGAGGAGTGTACTTCACCTATCGGATCATGAAGCATACAACGTCGATGGTGACAAATTATTAACACGTGAATATTTGATACAGTGTGGAACGAGAAAACATCTTATGTGATTTTTGTGAGCATTGTGACAGACACAACGGACCAGCCTCGAAGGCCCAGTCGCTTCAACCCCTCTCCTATATTCTCAAGGCCGTAAATATCTCTCTAAAACCAGCCTGCTGCCAGCTGAGGAAAATACTTTCACTAATTCCAGGCATAAATAGTATTACTCAGTTCAGTTCTCTGGTATTTCTCCAGGCAATTAATCATTTATGGCTATATCATTTTATCAATGATTCGAACATATTCAGCCTTGGCTCACTTCATCACTATTATTATTATTATTATTATTGTTGTTACGGAGTTATCCGTGGAAGGGAAAGGTGAAAGAAGGTGCGGGCAGGAATAGGTCTAACTACAAGTCCGAAAGATGAATTAAAATTTTCATAAAGGTTATATTTTCAGAACTTAACAATTTTCATATAGACTTTCAAAATTCAACAAGTAACAAGTCAACAACAAGCCAAAATCAGGTACAAAGAAATCACAAGTTTTAGGGGATCATTACAAGTTCTGGCTTCGAGCCTCAGTTACATAATCCTTGAGCTACTAGCCCAACATTACCAAGGTACACTCATTTATTCAAAGGCCAGAAAACCCCTTCATTCAAGGAGCACTTGCTCCCAACTTTTAACCTCAAGCCTCCCAGAGGCACTTTTCAAACACAAGAAAGAGCTGAGCCGCTCTCAATTTTTCAAGCCTATTAAAGGCAATACCAGACTATTACACAAATTGCCATCAAGGCACCGCTTACAACAAATGAAACGGGGGTATCTCGTACCCAACCTACAGGGCCTCAGTGGAAAAGAACAGATTAATTAAATGGCCCAAAATACCAAGATGAATGGAGGCGTTGCTTGCACTCCTACATGAAACCTTATAAAACCTAAGGGGTACTAGGCCGATGATACAGGGGCTATTCCCAAACTAGGGAGGTGACTCGTGTAAGAAAATTTTAATACATTAAGAGAAGAAAATCGGTTATGAAAACGTAGTCACCTCAACTCAAAATGAAGGGGAGCTCGAGAGGGTAAAGCACTCTCGATCCCCGATTTACAGTTAAAGTAATAAGAAATTTTTACATAAGCCGGCACTAAGTTACATTTTTAGAGAGGTAGGTTACATTGAAAAGGTTTCGGACTTTCCCCGAGGGCTAAACTGCTGAGCTAGCAAGAAATAAAGATGTTAAAAGGCCATTACCTCTGTTGAAGAGCTGCTGCCCGAAGGAAGAGGCGCTACCCGCCCCCTGCTATACATCCATACACTAAGCTAGGTGTTGTTGAAGTGGCCGAGAGGCAAGAAAATCAGAAGTTTTTATACTCTCGGGGAAGATTCGAGACCTTTCATGAATAATTAAGACACAGCCACAGTCGTTTTTTGGGTAGCTTACAGTTACACATCAAAATTGGAGAAGAAAGACGCCATTGGCTGAAAATTAATGACAGAAATTATTGATTGGCAAACTTCAAAACTGGCGGAAAGAAAAGATTTATATTGCCAACCCACAAATGAAAGAACGAAATAGAGTAAGGAAAAAACTTATGAATACAAAATTTCTACAAATAAAGTTCGACCACTTCGCACCAGGGTGCATGATCATAGTTTGTGGTAGAGACATCTGTGAGAGGATGTCCACACTTCTTGATAATTTGTAAACAAAAACAATTCGAAATTAACACAGTGACGTCTTCTGATAAACGGTTGAATTAATTCAGTTTTAAAGTTCAGAGTTTCAGCTGTAAAGGTGTACTTTAAGGCGGGAAATTCAAATGTGCGGCGTATATGTGTACCAACTGGTACAATTATTATTATTATTATTATTATTATTATTATTATTATTATTATTATTATTATTATTATCTGTCATCTTCAACATTTTCACGTATCTGTTTTCCCTCTTCATTTCACACACAATTGAGAAGATCCTGTCAGTTAATTGACTTGGAACTGATTATGAAGTCCTCTGAATTATCAGTTACACCCTTATGAATGCTTCACTCAAGCACAATACACTACGGGGCCTTGCACACTAATTCATGAAAAAATCCACGGAAGAAAATGTGTGATTAACCCATAATCACAGAAGACCAAAACGAAAATCAAATTACTAACAACTTTACCCCATTGATATACGCATATTGCGTTACCTATAAGTTATCACACATATAGAAATGCATGCTGAAACATTACGTAGTACAGTGATTAAGTTCTGAGACCGCATGATGGCGCTGTGGTGCACTATAGCGCATAGCTGGCGCCGTGTTATGGTACCATGTCAGTTAGTCTCTCGCCCCTGCAAAAGACAGTTGAGTGCAAGCACTGGAGCAGGCGTACGGTCGTCGTTGTGACGGTGATTTGAATGTGCTGGTCGGACCTTGACATGTCACAGTTTGAGCAACGGGCAAACATCAAGTTATGCCAGAAATTATGCAAAACCGCTGATGGAACGTTTGAAATGATGCAGCAGGTTCACGGTCAGGGCGCATTGAGTCGCAGTGTTGTGTTTAGGTGGCACCGATGTGCGTACTGGTCGACCACAAACAGTTCGAACGGAACGCAAAATTCAAGAAGTTGCAACGTTGGTGCGTGCTAACCGCTCCCAATAGGTATACGATCTCACAGCAGCAATAGGGGTCAGCCATGGTACTTGCCACAAAATTCTAACGGATGACCTCAACATGTCTCGTGTTACCCATCACAGTGTGCCAAAAATCCTGTCGCAAGACCAACGTGATGATCGCATGACAATTTGCGGTGACCTCATCAGTAGTGCTGACGATGATCCGACGTTTCTCAACCGGATAATAACTGAAGACGAACCATGGTGTTGCCTATTAGCGGTGCTTCCAGCAGCTATAATACCGTTGGAAAACATGCATAACGGCCAACGGCAATTATTTTGAGAGTAGATGTGGTTCTGTTTAAGTGGTCAACGGCCAACGGCGACTATTTTGAGGGTGGATGTGGTTTTGAATAGGTGTGCGCCGTGTAATGCGGCATCGTGTGCAACACAGACAGTCGTGTGGATGCCTATCCTCCAGGCGTCAAGTCCCAGAACTTAATGACTATACTACGTATATTTACAAAGTTTTACAGATTACGGTGACACTAATGATTTTCATGCTTAGGATTTACCATGGAATGTACTTATCATTTGTTGTGTGTTACCATGCTGTAATCAGGAGATACCCTTATGGATTTAGGCCTCCATCACTGACGCCTCTTTAGCGGATAATCCTTGGTTCATCCCCTTCGGGGTTGGATACATGGTGTCTTGATCTGCAGTCTCCTCCTGTTGGAAGTTCTATGGGATCCCTGGGATTGGAATAATGCAGGCACACCGGCGCGTTGTGGCAGAATGGAATCCTTGGTTCGACGAACGCTCACACACATGCGAACAAGGGATTAACCTGTTATTGAAGCACTGTATGTATGTCTTCGAAGAACATAATATTGATTGACCCACTCATAGACTGGAATGGACTACCTGAGTAACGGTTGCAGTCCCTGGAGAGCACTACTCGATTCCCATTTATTATAAGTCGACACAATTACTGACTTTATTTATTCACAAGTGAGCGTCACTTGGTCGCCTATAGAGCTGTTCCTGGCTAGTCTAACAGCTTTTTACTCGTTAAGAGTATCGTGTCCTACACTGCACAATCGTTAATTACGGTACGATAATTATTTGTACTCTATAGTCAATACTCACTACGTCAGTAACGATTACTGAAATATTACCCGTCCTTTGAAATCTGTCCATATGAGCCGTCACTGATATATTCTGTCTGCATTCCCTCAAGATATATATTGGGATCAGAATCACATAAATCCACACACCACAAATATTATTCACATCGGAGGAATAGAATTGTATTAGGAACTTGGATCGGCCTAACGAAGAGTAGACTTCCGTCTAACACAATATCGAACAACACTGGTTAACTGGATTGCAATAAAAAGCACTAGTTAGCAATTAGTAACACCGTTTGACACAATGACTAACTGAGTCTGAGCAACGAATGAGTGCGAATGAGTAATAAGGGATATTCTATTCTCCTTTTATGGGGAATGCGGGTCGCCGACGATGGAGAGGGTAGACTACGCCCACAGGTGACAAATCGGTTTGCTAATAATGATCCCTCAGGATCGTATACATATTAATTTTGTAGATCCTGACTTCCTCTTTTCACTGTTCCACTTTCATGTAAATCACATAGCTGAATCTCCAGTAATCTCACAAGCTTTCTCTTGGATATTTGCGCGCGAAGTAGTGTGAGATGGGAGACTCCCTTATTTCTGTCAAGATAAGTGTTCCCGACATCTGGTTCCCATTATCTACATCTGTATAATGTGCGCCATTACTAATACGTTCGTTAAGTAGTACATCTTCTGACATAATTATACACCGCAGAAAATGGAAATTTCAACACCCAGAAGGAGTGGTGCTACATTGCTGCAACTGAACATGCAGGACGAGTGTTCGGTTGTGATTCGATGATTACACTTTCAGGTCCCTCTGACCGCAAGTTTGGATAACAATCAATACAGGATGTGCCCACCATGAGCTGCAATACATTGATGAATTCGTCGAGGCATGAAGTCAATAAGGCCCTGGATCGCTTCCTGAGGAACTGTGGCCCATGCTTGCTGCACTGCACGGGTCAGTTGTTCCAGAGTTGTGGGTGGCTGAGGACGGTTGGCCTGTTGTCGACACATCATGCCCCACATATGCTCAATAGGACTGAGGTCCGGGGATCTGGCGGGCCATTATAAGGTTGTGGAGAGCTTCTCTGGAGATGCGTGCAGTGTGAACCCGGACAGTGTCCTGCTGAAACATCCCATTAGCAATGTTCGCCATCATAGGGACAACCACTGGATTGAGTACCCTATCAACGTACTGTCGAGCAGCCATAGTGCCCTCAACAAGCACTAATTGTGATTTCGCATTAAAGCCAATAGCTCTCCAGACCATAATGCTTGGTGTAGGCCATGTGTGCCTCTCGAGAATAAGATCTGGGCGGCCCCTCTCCCCGGTACGTCAGCGCACACGATTCCGGCGATCACTGCGGGCAAGACAGAAGCGCGATTCATCACTAAAGACGACCCTATGCCATTCGTCGACCCACGTCGATCTTTCTCGACGCCAGGCCAGCCTTACACGTCGCTGTTGTGGGGTCAATGGAACACCTTCTGCAGGGACACGAGCTCGTAAGCCAGCTGCACGCAGGCGATTACCAACTGTTTGTTGTGCAACGTGGGGTGCCACAGCTGCTCGAATTTGCGCTGCTGTTGTATGGGGTTCCATCCGGGCTATCCGAATGATGCGGCGATCCTCTCTCACAGTTGTCTGTCGCTCTGGGCCTGTGCCAGGTCTACGAGTGTGGGTACCTTCATTTGACCACTTCTGCCATACACGTTGTACCGTAGATGCCTGTCGGCCAACACGTGCAGCGACCAGTCCTTAGCGATAATCCAGCCTCACACAGCCCAATTATCCGAGCCCTCTCAAACGGCGACAGTTGTTGATAGCGTGCTCTTCTCTGTCGTCGAGGCATGTTTGACGGGGAACACTTCACTGCACAGACTGCAAGTCAACTACGCTACACCAGAGTCCGTATACTGGAGTTGATTCCTCCGCGACCAATCACGTCGGGAGATCTGTAGCAACAATCGAATGGGTCTGAAACTTTGATTGTTTACATACCTACATGGCGTCGTTTCATATCTTGAAAATCAACACAAACGACCAATGTCTTCATGGTGTTGCAATTTCCATTTTCTTAAGTGTATATTGTAAATTATGCGGATTACAATGAGTTCTTACTTGGAAATTTCTAAGGCTTGTACCAAAATATTATTATTATTATTATTATTATTATTATTATTATTATTATTATTTAACGCGCGGAATTTGTGAGTTGGTATTCATGAATATACAGGGAAATCGCTGAGAATATCTAGTTCTAAAGTTAAAATACTTTAAATTTAACTCCGCCTCCTGACCTAGGCAGTCGCTGTGCGTGCCGTGCTATGTCTTCTCGCTCGCTGGAGAGAGAGCGTAATTTCAAGGTTTCGCTGTACTGGGAGCTCTCTACCTCGTTACATGCAATTACAGCTTCACTCTTCGAGTTAGCGCAGTGCCGCTCTTATCCCGGACCGGGCATTCAATGCTTATTACGACCAAATATGACGTAGAATGACGCGGAAAACGGCATATCTGACTTGCTGGGCCTCATGACGTGCCTATTAGCATCGTATTGAATGGTTACATCCGGGCGAGTTTGCCGTGCGGTTAGAGGCGCGTGGCTGTGAGCTTGCATCCGGGAGATAGTGGGTTCGAGTCCCACTGTCGGCAGTCGTGAAGATGGTTTTCCGTGGTTTACTATTTTCACACCAGGCAAACGCTGGGGCTGTACCTTAATTAAGGCCACGGCCACTTCTTTCCAATTCCTTTACTATCCCATTGTCGCCATATCTGTGTCGGTGAGACGTAAAGCTACTAGGAAAAAAAAATTGTATGTATATATGTGGTGTCTCTCCTCTCTAACATCAAAAATAATGATAGTAATAAGAATATTTGGGTCACGTAGCTGTCAGGTTGCATTCAAAAGATAGTGGGTTCGAACCCCACTGTCGGCAAATCTGTACATTCTGTACCTCAGAGCTAAACCAACGTAAGTCACACTTTAGTCATTTTACAGGAGAGAGGATAAACGACCGTTGTAGAGCATTATTGCTGCATTGTGACTTAGGTAATAAATGTTCACGTTCTTGATATATTTTGTGTAATATTGATCACTGAACACATTCATTAATATAATTTACACTTAAAGTGGTTCATCATTATTTTATTGCCATAAAACTAAAAAATGACTGTGGACTTACGTTTATACACTATGGCTCTAAGTTTCATATGGGTGAGAGTTCCCTAACTACATAGTGTAGTTACTTTAAACCAAGAATGGGTTGTTCACATAAATACCATTGATTATTTGTGATAACCTACACTGATATCGTAATTCCACGGTATGGTCAACATTTTTTCCCTTCGTACTCGGATCTACGAATTATTAGAATAATTATTCGTTCTTCTCGTAATATTGATCAGTTATTTGGCACATATATATCTGGTCCTGAATGTCCCTTTGGGGTATGAAATATCACTCTTCTTCTTCTTTCTTCCCTTTTCCCAATTTCTTGGGGTCGACACTTCGTGTGTGGACTTTCCCCAGTTTTACGACCGGATGTCTTTCCTGGCGCCAACCCTTTGATGAGGGATGTATTCGGTTTTGCGTGTTTCAACGCTGGTTGGCAGTGTGATATGTTGTATGTGTAAGTGTATAAGTATTAAGACATATAACCACCTATTCCGCGAGTAAGAGGAAAAATCTCAGATCACCGAGCTCGATAGTTGCATTCGCTTAAGTGCGGCCAGTACCCAGTATTCGGGAGATAGTGGGTTCATACCCCACTGTCGGCGGCCCTGAAATTTCCCATTTGCACACGAGGCAAATGCTGGGGCTGTATCTTACTTAAGGCCACGGACGCTTTCTTCCCACTCCTAACCCTTTCCTGTCCCATCGTCGCCATAAGAGGATGCGACGTAAAGCAATCTGTAAAGAAAAAATTCAAAGAAATAAAAATAATATCTCAGATCCGATCGGAAACCAATTCCGGGGCTCTTTCAACTGAAGGTCACATCGCTGACCATGCAGTGGAGGAGCCGAAAGTCTGAAATTTTACGTGCTATTGTTTCTCTAGTTTTACTAACATCACTTGTTCATTTACGTGATAATAAAAACTAGTAATAATAATGGCGTGTGGCCTCCGGAGAAGCCTGGTGCAGGTCTTTCGAGTTGACACCGTATAGGCGAACTGCGCGTCTCTGAGGATGGGGCCCTACCTCAGATGAAACGTAATGCTTAACACGTCACAAACACCCAGCCCCTGAATCATAGGAATTAACTAATGAAAGTTAAAATCCCTGGCCCGACCGGGAATCGAAGCCGGGACCCGTTCGACCAAAGTTCAGCACGCTAACCACTTAGCCACGGTGCCGGACAGAAAACATGTTGTGTGCTATGGATTTCCTCATAAATAATCCCACTCCACATTTTTCGCTACTCTTTTCCACACCTGCTGAGTAGATCATAAAATCCCACTCCTCACTCTCCACTACTCTCTTTTACACTTGATGAGTAGACCTCATTGTCCTTACCTTTCCTATCACTCATCTTAACACATCCAGGTGCATCATGTTTGCTGAATCAGCAAGATCTAATTTCTTTCTTCCGGACGCCTCATCGAATTCCATTTTATTCTCTGTCTCCTTCAAATAGTCCCTGGCCCGTCAAAATGAAGTGGGACTCTGTTACTCACACAAGACCGAATGTTGTTAAAATATTAGAGTATAAGACGATTCATAACATTGATCATCTCCATCTACCAATGAATACAATGTTCTGTGTTTTAGAAACAGATAATGGAACAGGTCAACAAGATGACGTAGTGATAAAACAAATTACATTTCCCCCTTTAATTGAAATACATCCATTGTCTTCATGTTGTATCAAACTGTCAAGTTCTATGGATTAATAATTTTGGGTAGATTTCCTCTCTTAAACTTTCTTGATTACAAAACAGGCATTAGAGTGTAAATATAAGTGTCAAAGTCGCTAAGATAATCTGCTCTTCCACACAAATCACCTCAGTCTAGTGCTGTATTGAGGTAGGTGATACGGTATTGTGTGTATTGTATTTAATAAAAAATAATGTGTGTCTCTGTGGTCTAGTGGTTAGTGTGATTAGCTGCCACCCCGGAGGCCCGGGTTCGATTACCGGCTCTGCCATGAAATTTCGGAAGTGATACGAGGGCTGGAATACGATTTACTCAGCCTTGGGAGGTCAACTGAGTAGAGGTGGGTTCGATTCCCACCTCAGCCATCCTCGAAGTGGTTTTCCGTGGTTTCCCACTTCTCCTCCAGGCAAATACCGGGATGGTACCTAACTTAAGACCACGGCCGTTTCCTTTCCTCTTCCTTGTCTATCCCTTCCAATCTTCCCATACCCCACAAGGCCCCTGTTCAGCATAGCAGGTGAGGCCAACTGGGAGAGGTACTGGTCCTCCTCTAAAGTTGTATGACACGACTGAAAGTATCACGCTCCAGGATACTGCCCTTGAGGCGGTAGAGGTGAGATTCCTCGCTGAGTCCGAACTAACTCTGGGGGTAAGCGGATTAGGAGAGAAACAATAAATAAATAAATAAATAAATAAATAAATAAATAAATAAATAAATAAATAAATAAATAAATAAATAAATAAATAAATAAATAAATAAAAATATTGTTATTGGCTTTACGTTTCACTAATTTCTTTTACGGTTTTCGGAGGCGCCGAGGTGCCGGAATTTAGTCCCGCAGCAGTTCTTTTAAGTGGTAGTTCTTTTAAGTGCTAGTAATTTTACCGACACGAGGCTGACGTATTTGAGCACCTTTAAATACCACCCGACTGAGCCAGGATCGAACGTGCCAAAGTTGGGGTCCGAAGGTCAGCGCCTCAACCGTGTGAACCACCCAGCCCAGCTGTGTTGTATTTTGGGGTGATGGAAATTTACTGTGCTGCCGTATAGGACTGTTCAGTTAATATGGCCTTTCAGCGATTTGCTGTCGACTGAACCCGGAGGACGAATTCTTACTTCTGGGTTAATGTTATCATCTGGTTGTAATGGATTGATATACAATAGTTGATTATGAGAGAACTATAGTTTATGAGCATTTAATTTTAGTGGCCTCATTAACTGTAAATGACTATGTTCTGCTATTAGATTGTGTAATTACCATTATGTACAAGCCATATGGATGTTTAGTACAGAGCTAACAGGGCAGCAAAACATGAAGTCATATTGCACGAGACTCAATGGTACGAGCGAAAGTTTATTAAACCTAAGGTTTGCATGACACGAGAGACTCATGCTCACAAACATATTATCGAATGATTTAAGAGACGCATACAACTGTGTTTGAAGAGGATAGGTTGCATACCGTCGTTGCGCCTGCGAAAACCGCTGTGTGATAATATTTTTGGAGAAATATAGGTGTAGTGGTTAGTGTGATTAGCTGCCAACCCCGGAGGCCAAGGTTCAACTCTCGACTCAGCCACGAAATTTGAAAAGCGTACGAGGGCTGGAACGGGATCCACTCGGCCTCGGAGCTCAACTGAGTAGAGGGGTGTTCTATTCCCAATTCAGCCATAATCGAAGTGGTTTTCCGTGGTTGCCAACTTCTCCTCCAGGCAAATGCCGAGATGATACCTAACATATGGTCATGGCCGCTTTCTTCCCTCTTCCTTGTCTATCCCTTTAAATCTTCCCATCCCTCCCCCCACAAGGCCCCTTTTTCAGCATAGGAGGTGAGGCCACCTGGGCGAGGTACTGGGCCTCCTCAACAGTTGTGTCCCAGGACCGAAAGTCTCACGCTCCAGAACACTGCCCTTGATGCGGTAGAGGTGGGATCCCTCGCTGAGTCCGAGGGGAAAACCATCCATGGAGGGTAAACGGATTAAGAAAGAGAGAAAGAAAGAAAGAAATACTAACCCGCGACACATATATTATGAAGAGAGAGAATTCCTTGACAAAATTCGTACAATTCGTCAACCTTCGATGACAAGCTTTCTGGTCAAAGTTCTAAGCTAAAATATTTCACATAGCGATTCTTTCAGGCGCAACGACTAGTGCGTTAGGAGACACTCATTAGCACGAACGCGAATATGTGGAATCTACAGGACGAAGATTAGAATGGTTATAGGTATTCACAGGTGAAAGTCAAAGCTTGTGCAGCGAAACATATTTGAAAAGAAACTGCATGGTTTGCATTTAGTACGGGATCAATTTGCACAAAAAAAAAAAAAATTAAAAGATATGAGTGATTCATTTCTGTACGTCCTTTCATTGATAATTTGTTTCATTCTAATGTTTAATCATGACATCACTTTCTAAGAGTAACAGTATTGATTACCACAAGACGTTTCGTATTAGAGAGAGCATGTGGTTAAGAACTAAGCAATATGACATTTTAAGGAAATACATACAGTAGAAGGGCCGGCCCTGCGGTGTAGGGCTAGTGTGCGTGCCTCTTACCTGGAGTCCCCCGGTTCTTTTTTCGGCCATGTTGGGGATTTTTACCTGGATATGAAGGCTGATTCAAGGTCCACTCAGCCTACGGGATTAGAATTCAGGAGCTATCTGACGATGAGATAGCGGCCCCGGTCTAGAAAGCCAAGAATAAGGGCCGAGATGTGCGTCGTGCTGACCACACGACACCTCGTAATCTGCAAGCCATCGGGCTGAGCAGTGGTCGCTTTGTAGGCCATGGCCCTTAGGTGCTGTTGCGCTGTGAAGTTTGGTTTGGTTTTAGAAGTGAAAGAGGGAAAGGAAGGTTCAATGGCGACTCGAGCCCGTGCACCTTTACATTACTAAGCCAACGCCTTGACCACTATGCTACGAGAACGCTTTCCCTGAAGGCAGGATTATAACCGGTGTTTGAAAATTAGAGCTAAAATCTCGATCATTAAAGTCACCTCGAGGGAATTTCTAAATAGGTATTGATTTTGTACACAAGGAGACTGACCTTGCGAAAACTCGATGAAACCGCACTAATTTATAGACTGCACCTGTACACGCACAGGCTTCATGGACGAAAATGAAGATGGGTTAATTAGACAGAATAAGTTAGAGACGATGGTCGTTTAATATGTAAGATTACTAAGAACAGAAGAAGTCATGTATACGGTAACTATAGTATCACGATTCATAGAAATTGACACATTTTTGTTCTGTAAACAGAACATAGTCTGCCTCTGTGGTGCAGTGGTTAGTGTGATTAGTTGCCAACTCTGGAGGTCCAGCCTCGTTTCTTGGCTCTACGACGAAATTTGAAAAGTGTTACGAGGACTGGGACAGGGTCCACACAACCTCGGGAGGTCAGTTCCCACCTCAGCCATCCTCGGAGTGGTTTTCCGTGGTTTCCCACTTCTTCTCCAGGCAAGTGCCGGGATGATACCTAGCTTAAGAACACGACCGTCTCCTATCCTCTTCTTTGTCTATCCCTTCCGATATTCCCATCCCCCACAACGCCCCTGTTCATCATAGTAGGTGAGGCCATCTGGGCAAGGTGCAGTTCCTGTTCCCCCAGTTGTATTCCCGACGAAATATTTCAAGCTTCAGGACACTGCCCTTGAGGCGGTAGAGGAAGGATCCCTCGCTGAATCCAGGAGAAAGACGATCCCTGGATGGTAAACGGATGAAAAAAATAAAAATAAAATAAAATAAAATAAAATAAAATAAAATACAGAACACAAAAACAAACGAAGGGATCTTTAGTGTACTGGATTAATCGGCCTGTTAAATCCGTTATTAGTCAGAATTGACGATAAACAACGACACATTTAGCTATAATGTAAGAACCTCATGAAACGGTTTGGTGTAGGTGTAAGTAGAAACCAATATTGAAATGACACGAAATTTAATAATAATACTGTGTATTTAACCCCTCTGAAATTTCCAACCGTCATTGGAGACGCCAGGATTCCGTAAAATTTCCCTGACAAAGGAGAAAATTGCCGGTAAATCTACTCACAAAGTTCTCTCCACTTTGAACACAATTACCGTATATGTTAGCCAACAATTCCAAGATTCGAAAAACCGGGCGTGTTGGCCGTGCGGTTAGGGACGCGCAGCTGTGAGCTTGCATCCGGTAGATAGTCGTTTCGAACCACACTGTCGAGAGCCCTGAAGACGGTTTTCAGTGGTTTCCCAATTTCACACCAGGCAAATGCTGGGGCTGGACCTTAATTAAGGCCACGGCCTATACCTTCCCACTCCTAGCCCTTTCCTCTCCCATCGTCGCCATAAGACCTATCTGTCTCGGTGCGACGTAAAGCAAATTCTAAAAAAAAGGAGAGATTCGTTAATAATGTCCGTTTGAAATTCTATTTTCCAAACAGACCCTTAGGTGTCGGACATTTTCCCCACAGGACGTCTTTAACACACTGTTAACTTACATTCATAAATCTTCCACTCTCAGCTGGGGTCAAATTCAGTTTGCTGGAAAGAGCAAGCCAACGACTGACCGACTTTGCCACCGAAGCTGACCCCAATATTCAAATTGGTAAGAGTGACTACAGGTTGGGAATCATGATGATGATGATGATGATGATGATGATTATGATTATGATTATTATTATTATTATTATTATTATTATTATTATTATTATTATTATTATTATTATTATTATTATTAAATCATTTTACCTTCCAGAGTTGGTTTTTCTCTCGAACTCAACGAGGGATCCGACCTCTATCACCTCAAGGGTAGTTTCAGAAGCCTGAGACATTTGATTGGGGATACAACTGGGAAGGAGGACCAGTATCTAACCATGGTGGCCTCACCTCCTATGTTCAACAGGGTCCTTGTGGGAGATGGGAAGATCGGAATGGATAGACAAGGAAGAGGGAAGGAAGCGGTCGTGACCTTACGTTAGGTACCATCCCGGCATTTGCCTGGAGAAAAAGTGGGAAACCACGGAAAACCTCTTCGAGGATGGCTGAGGCGGGAATCAAACCCAATCTAGTCAGTTGACCTCTCGAGCCTGAGTGGACCCCGTACCAGTCCTAGTACCGCTTTTCACATTTCGGGACAGAGCCTGGAATCGAACCCGGGCCGCGGGGGATGGCAGCGAATTACACTAACCACTACTGGTACACCACAGAGGCGGATGAATCATGAATATGTACACGTCTAACATTTTATTTATGAAATCATATTATTAATTTTATCATCTCACTATTGGAAGGTCGTCCCCTGCGAGCAATGTGACCTTGCCGCGGTGGGAAGGCTTGCGCGTTCCAATGAATCAGATAGCCGAGCCGCAGGTGCAACCATATCGAATGGGTATCTGTCGAGAGACCAGACTAACAAATGGTTCATCGAAAGGGGGGTAGCAGCCTTTCGGAAATTACAAGGGCGGCAGTCTAGATGACCGAGCTCGATAGCTGCAGTCGCGTAAGTGCGGCCAGTATCCAGTAATCCGGAGATAGTGGGTTCGAATCCCACTGTCGGCAACCCTGAAGATGGTTTTCCGCGGTTTCCAATTTTCACACCAGGAAAATGCTGGGGCTGTACCTTAATTAAGGCCACGGACGCTTCTTTCCCACTCCTAGCCCCTTCCTATCCCATCGTCTCCATAAGACCTATCTGTGTCGATGCGACGTAAAGCAACTTCCATTGCAGTCTGGATGACTGACTTATATGGCCTTGTAATAATACTCAACATGGCTTAGCTATGTTGATACTGCTGCACGGCTGAAAGCAACGGGAAAATGCAGCCGTAACTTACTCCCGAGAACATGCAGCTCTCTCTGTACGAATGATGTACCGATGATGGCTTCCTCCCGAGTAAAATATTCCGGAGGTAATATAGTCCCCCATTCGGATCACCGGGTGGGGAATACACGAGAGGGGGGCGATCGTCAGGAAGATGGATACTAACAAGTCGGAGCGTGGAATGTCAGAAAAAGTTTTAATCGTTGTGGTAGGTTAGAGAATCTGAAAAGGGAGATGGATAGACTATAGTTAGATGTAGTTGGTATAAGTGAAGTACGTTGGCAGGAAGAACGGGATTTTTGGTCAGGCGACTACCGAATTATCAACACAAAATCGAACAGGGGAAATGCAGGAGTTGGTTCAATAATGAATTAGGAAATAGGGCAGCGGGTAAGCTACTACGACCAGCATAGTGAAAAGATTATTTTTGTCAAGATAGACATCAAACTAATGCCCAGTACAATAGTGCAGACCTATATGCCTACTAGTTCAGCGGATGATGAGGAATTCGAAAGAATATATTAGGAGATAAAATATTTAATACAGTCTATAAAAGTGGCAAGAATCTAATTGTGGTGGCAGACTGGAATGCAGTGGTAGGCCAAGGAAGGGAAGGTAAAGCAGTAGGAGAATTCGGATTGGGACAGAGGAACGAAAGAGGAAATCGGCTGGTTTAATTCTGCACGAATCACAATTTAGTCCTTGAAAATACTTGGTTCAAATACTACAAACGACGGCTGTACACATGGACGAGACCTGAAGACACTGGAAGGTATAGTTGGGGACAAAACATGACGACCTCAGTTCCTGGAAGCGAGCTGAAAGCCAGTAGTCAATCACACCTTGCACCCTGCTGAGTTAACGAGCTCTAAGTGATCCTTGTTTGTTTTGGAGAGGCTGCCAGACCACTTTCTTCCTCATTCTCTGTAGTATTTACCCTTTCTTCATGTAGAGTGCAGTAGCCGATTTGGCAACTCTGGCTGCAGTAGAGGTAGTAAATCCTATAAGTCGCTTATAGACACAGAGCTGCCGCTGGAAAGTAGTGGTGTGAGGCGAGGTCGTCATGATTTGTCCCCAACTATATCAAATAGTCTTCATTATGATTAGGCAGAGACTCAGAAACCAGTTGTTGGACTGCAAAACATTCCCAAGAGCTGACGTGGACTCTGATCACAATTTGTTGTCCGACTCGTTGGCTGAACGGTCAGCGTACTGGCCTTCGATTCAGAGAGTCCCGGGTTCGATTCCCGGCTGGGTCGGGGATTTTAACCTTAATGGGTTGATTCCAATGGCCTGGGGGCTGGGTGTATGTGTTGTCTTCATCATCATTTCATCCTCATCACGACGAGCAGGTCGCCTACAGGAGTCAAATAGAAAGACCTGCACCTGGCGAGCCGAACCCGTCCTGGGACATCCCGGCACTAAAAGCCATACGACATTTCATTTTTCACAACTTGTTGGTCAAGAAATGCCATCTGAAGTTAATGAAATTGAAAAAGGGAAGGAATCCGGTGAGATGGGATCTAGAAAAGTTGATGGAAAACAGTGTGACGGATTGTTTCAAGGAACATCTTGCACAAGGACTAAATGGAAACGATGAAGGAAACACAGTAGAAGAAAAACGGACAGTCATGAAGAATGAGGCCGGTAGGGCTGCTGAAGAGATGTTAGGAAGAAAGGAAAAATCAACTAATAATCAATGGATAACACCAGAGATACTAGACCTGATCGATGAACGAGGAAAATTCATGATTGAAAAAATGAAGAGGGCAGAAAGGAAAACAGGCGATTAAAGAATGAAGTGGAAAGGAAGTGCAGGGCGGCTAAGAATGGATGAAGGAGAAGTGCAAGGATGTTGAATATTGTATGGTCTTAGGAAAGGTAGATGCTGCATACAGGAAAATCAAGGAAACATTTGGAGAAAGGAAAACTAGGTGTATGAATATTATGAGTTCAGGTGTAAATCCACTTCTAGGGAAAGAAGACAAAGCAGGAAGATGGCAGGAACATATCTAACAGTTGTATCAAGGTAAGGACGTACATGATATGGATCTGGAACAAGAAGAGATTGTTGATGCTGATGAAATGGGTGACCCAATTTTGAGGTCAGAATTCGACGGAGCCTCGAGAGACCTAAATAAGAGCAAAGCACCTGGAATTGATGACATTCTCTCTGAATTACTGACTGCTTTAGGAGAAACCAGCATGGCGATGTTATTCCATTTGGTGTGCAAGATGTATGAGAAAGGAGAAGTGCCATCCGATTTTCGGCAGAATGTTGTTAAACCTATTCCCAAGAAAACCGGTGTTGACAAATGCGAAAACTACCGCACCATTAGTTTAGTATCTCACGCCTTCAAAATTCAAATGCATATTATTTACAGAAGAATGGAAAGACAAGTTGAAACTGAGTTGACAGAAGATCAGTTTGGCTTCAGAAGAAATGTAGGAACACGTGACTTTACGTCTGATCTTAGGGGATCGAAATAAGAAGGGCAAGCCCACATACATGGCGTTCGTAGATCTAGAAAAGGCATTTGATAATGTTGACTGGACCAAGCTATTTGAGATGCTGAAGGTGATCGGGATCAGGTACCGAGAAAGAAGAATTACAGTAGAACCCCGTTTATCCGAAATAAAGGGGGTGGAGCCACTTCGGTTGACGCGTTTTTTCGGATAACACATGGTAAATATTTTCGGAAGTTAAATGTCGAAATAAAAATGCATGAACTCTGTTAAGCAAAGGTGTATAGTGTATATTAACATTAATATGTTTACATAATGTCAGTCACTGTATAAAATCAGTGATTTTCTTCTGAATTTTCTTGGTGCAGCGCTGTCGTGCAGCTATGTCGTACCACCGTTTAATCAACAATACATCAGCTGGTGTAGGTTCATTGCTTTGTTCAACAAAGCGCAAAGCGATCTGAAATAATGAAACATTTTCTTGTTACTACTGAACTGAATACTTTATACAGTAATTTTATTACAGTACTGTAATTAAAGCGTGTTGTACTCTATTTTAGTAAAAATTCGAAATCAGTCTTAACCTCCAACGCATTAAATCCATCATCTAATGAAACTCGATTCTCAGAAATGCTATTGTCAAGGTCGGAATCGTCTGCATAATCTTCATGACAAATAATACAATAATAATAATAATAATAATAATAATAATAATAATAATAATAATAATAATAATAATAATAATAATAATAATAATAATAATTCCTGCTTTTTCAAGAACAAATGTGACATAGAACTAACGAGGGTAAGAAACTGTTCTGTTTTATGCTACACGTGCATTCTGGCATAAGTCATAATATAAAAGTAGGGTTTGCCTAGTGACTCTCAACATATATAGCAATAGAATTATTAATAACGACGGCTACGAACGAGGGGGTAAAAACAAAATTATAAAATACAGTGTTGCCTGAGCATTTCGGTTAAGCCGGGTTTCGGTTAAGCGAAGTTCGGTTAAGCGGTGTTCTACTGTATCTGTTATCTATATAAAAATCAGTCTGCAGTGATAAGAATCGAGGGCTATGAAAAAGAAAGGTGTGAGACAAGGACGCAGTTTGTCCCCCCTCCTTTTCAATGTTTATACAGAACAGGCGGTAAAGGAAATCAAAGAAGAATTTGGAAAGGGGATCAAAATCCAAGGAGAGGAAATCAAAACCCAGAGATTTGCCAATGATATTGTTATTTTATCTGAGACTGCAGAATATCTGGAGAAGTTGCTGTATGGTATGGACGGAGTCTTGGGTGAGGTGTACAAGATGAAAATAAATGAGTCCAAAAGAAAAGTAATGGAGTGCAGTCGTACGAAGTCAGGTGGTGCAGGAAATATTAGTTTAGGAAATGAAGTCTTAAAGGAAAGTGAATGAATATTGGCACTTGGGTAGTAACATAACTAACAATGGCAGACTAAGCAGGACATAAAATGCAGGCTAGCACAAGCAAGAAAGGCCTTTCTTAAGGAAAGAACTTTTGCTCAGTACGAATATTGATATAGGAATTAGAAAAGATGTTTTTGAAGACTTTCATGTGGTTTGTCTGACATCGAATAAACATTTTTTATTTCGGCCGAATGCGTCGATCCCTTTCAACGTTGCATCATATCGTATTGAGGTCCTGGCGCTATAAGATGTGCATCGTAGTGATAGCACATGACGGCACAAGATTTGCAGTATTCTTTGTGTCAAATCGTTTGTGTGAAGTGATAATGAAATAGCGTATGGCTTTTAGTGCCGGGAGATCTCAGGACGGGTTCGGCTCGTCAGGTGCAGGTCTTTTGATTTGACACCCGTATGCGACCTGCGCGTCATGATGAGGATGAAATGATGATGAAGTGAACACATACACCCAGCCCCCGTGCCAGGGAAATTAACCAATGATGGTTAAAATTCCCGACCCCGCTGGGAATCGATTCCGGGACCCCTATGACCAAAGGCCAGCATGATAACTATTTAGCCATGGTGAGTGAAGTGATGATAGAGGTGGATATCATGGATGTGGAAACGTTGGTCCAAGAGAGAAGAGCTCCGTGGGATACCTCCTCAAAATCTTACTGCGACAGGGAAGTTCGCAAAAAACTACGGAAGGAAATCGCTGACGTCGTGAAAGTACAGTAAGTACCCACCTGTATATAACTGCTGCATTATTAGATAGTAAATTCTTACTGCTATATTTGTATTTTAATTTGAACGTATTCAGCTAGGGTCTTCAACATTGCCCTGAAAATAGCGACGAACAGTCTATAAAGCTTGGGTTCAAAAACTAGTAATCTATACATATAAAATAAATTGTCCTGACTGACTGACTGACTGACTGACTGACTGACTGACATATTCATCATCGCCGAGCCAAAACTACTGGACATAAAGAAATGAAATTTTGCGGATTTATTCATATTAAGATGTAGGTGCTCGCTAAGAGAGGATTTTTGGATATTCCGTCGCTAAGGGGTGAAAAGGGGGATGAAATTTTAAAATGAATGTTTCTATATCTCAAAACTTTTAAAATTTACACATGTAAAAATTGGTATTTAGAATCTTCTTTAAAAATAAGGAAACACGTATTTTTTTGTTTTCAGAAAATCCCAATAGGACGGGTGAAAAAGGGTGAAAAAGGGGTTGAATGCCTTTAATCAGGACAACGGTACTTACATCTCAGAAACTGAAGATATTACAGACCTGAAAATTGGTACTTTTGATCTCTTTTAAGAATAAACACAATTTTTTTGTTTTTGGAAAATCCAATTAATGGGAGGGTGAAAAGGGTGGTGAATTTTTAAAATGAGTGCATCTATATCTCAAAACTTTTAAAGTTTACAGATGTAAAAATTGGTATTTAGAATCTTCATTAAAAATAAAGAAACACGTATTTTTTTTGTTCTCGGAAAATCCCAATAGGAGGGGTGAAAAGGGGTGAAAAATTGGTTGAATGCCTTTAATGAGGATACTTATATCTCAGAAACTAAAGATATTACAGACATGAAAATTGGTGTTTGGGATCTCCTTTAAAAATAAAGAAACGTATTTTTTGTTTTTGGAAGATCCAGTTAATTGGGGTGAAAAGGGGGTGAATTTTTAAAATGAGTGTATCTATATCTCAAAACTTTTAAAGTTTATAGATGTAAAATTGGTATTTAGAATCTCCTTTAAAAATAAAGAAAACGTATTTTGTTTGTTTTCGGGAAATCCCAATAGGAAGAGTGGAAAAGGGTGGAAAAGGGGTTGAATGCCTTTAATGAGGGTACTTATATTTCAGAACCTGAAGATATTACAGATCTGAACATTGGTATTTGGGATCCACTTTAAGAATAAAGAAACAGGTATTTTTTCGTTTTCGGAAAATCCAAATAATGGGGGGTGAAATTTAAAAATGAGTGTGTGTACATCTTAAAACTTTAAAAGTTTACAGATATATATAAATTGTTATTTAGAATCTCCTTTAAAAATAAAGGAACACGTATTTTTTTGTTTTCTGTAAATCCCAATAGGAGGGGTGTAAAAGGGGTGAAAAATTGGTTGACTAATGGGTTGAATGCCTTTAGTGAGGATACATATATCTCAGAAACTGAAGATATTACAGAAATTTGTATATGGGATCTCCTTTAAAAATAAAGAAACACGTATTCTTTTGTTTTTGGAAATCCAATTAATGGCGGTAAAACAGGAGTGTAAAATTGGGGTGAATTTTTTGAAAGACAATATCTACAGAATATCCAAGAAACGTAGAATGTTACAGACGTAAAAAGTGGTATTTGGAATCTCCTGTAAATGTTAAGAAACATAGGTGATTTGTTTTTGGAAACTCTCTTAAGGGGAACTAAAAAGGGGGTGGAATTTTAAAATGAGAATTTCTGCAGTATATATAAAAAATTAACATGTTACAGAAGTGAAATATGGTATTTTTATCTCTATTAAAAATAAAGAAACGTGTACTTTTAGTTTTCGGAAATACCACTTCAGTGGAGGGGGGGTTAAATTGACTAAAAATGGTGTTGAATTCTTTTAATTAGGCTACTGATATATCAAAAATGAAGATGTTACAGTCGTGAAATTTGATATTTGGAATATGCTTTAAAAGCAAAGAAACACGTATTCTCGGAAAATACAATGAAGTTGGGGGGGGGGGGTGGAGGGTGAAAGAATTGAAAAATTTAGTTGTTACAGACGTGAAAATAATCGGTATTTGGATCTCCTTTGAAACAAAGAAAAACGCGTTTTTGGGGGGGGGGGATCATCTTGGGGGGCGGGAGTGAAAAGGAGTTGAATTCCTTTCATAAGGACACATAAATCAAAAACTGAAGAAGTTAGAGTCGCGATAATTGGTATTTAGAAGATCCTTTACTATTAAAGAAACAAGTATTTTTTTGCCGGAAAATTAACTTTGGTAGGGGGGGGGGGGATTGTGAAAGGAAGTGAAAAAAGTGTTTTTTTTATGGGGATAGTTATATCTCAAAACTGCAGGTAATAGACATGGTCATTGGTGTTTGGAATCTCCTTTAAACATAAAGGAACACGCCTTATTTTAATTTTTTTTGGGGGGGGGGTAAATAAACTTAACGGCGGCGGGATGTAAAAGGAGGTGAGATCAATTGATTTTACTGTTCATAATGTACTTATAAGGAGGCTCCGTTGCTCAGGCGGCAGCGCGCCGGCCTCTCACAGCTGGGTTCCGTGGTTCAAATCCCGGTCACTCCATGTGACATCCGTGCTGGAAAAAACAGAGGCGGGACAGGTTTTTCTAAGGATACTCCGGTTTTCCCCGTCATCATTAATTCCAGCAACACTGTCCAATATTTCATTTCATTTATCATTCATCTATCATTGCCCCAGAGGAGTGCTGCGGCAGCCGGCACAATTCTTATTGTCGCCGCTAGATGGGGCTTTATTTATTCCATTCGTGACCCTGTAGAATGACTGGAAACAGGCTGTAGATTTTCGATGTACTTATTCTGATCATAAACCGATCATTTTTAATCTTTCCTGGGTTCGTTTTCAACAGCCATCTTTTCCTTCGGAGAACGTTCTTAGATTACAGTAGATTCTTCCGGCATATAAATAAAAATTTAACGTATTTGAAATAAACGATAGGAATGAGATTGACCCTCAAATTGTTCACCTCTATAATAAGGTCAATAATGCACGGAAGTATGTCATTCGTATCGCCACAAATCCCGCACACTTGCCTATGCGTGACAATGGTGCTGGTCACATTGTCAACAATGTCAACGGTAGCAGATGTAATTTACCGCCAAGTAGCGGTCTTGCACCTTGCTGTGGGGTCCATAACATCTATAATAATAATAATAATAATAATAATAATAATAATAATAATAATAATAATAATAATAATAATAATAATAATAATAATAATAATAATAATAATAATAATAATAATAATAATGTTCTGGACCGTCGTCAAATGTGCGGACCGCGCTGAAAACGGGTCCTGGACGGGTAATGATTAAGAATGCAGTCCGGCCGCGGGTTCAGTACCGCCAAGGCACCCAAGACGACACCACGCCGGATCTCCTTAAGGATTTTATCCATATTAAAAATGCTTATAGGAAAAGATGGCAAAGATTTAGGGACCCAACTGACCGGGTGGATTACCTGGACCTAGCCCGGCAAGTACGAAATCGATTGCTGGAAAGAAAGATTGAAAAATGAGAAGAAACTTGCCGTAATCTATTAGAAAACGAGTCAGATCGCGAATTTTGGCGGATTCTCGCTGAAAACGAGTCAGACCTCGATTTTCGGCGGATTATATATCTAAAACAAAAAGCATTCAGTTAAAATTTCAGTATACTACCGTAGCGAAGCACGGGTATCTTGCTAGTAAGAAAATAAAGAACAGTCTAGAAGTAACACTTCAATTTATAAATAAATCAGGCAATACAGAAAACCAAACGACCAGTTCTTCATTACTTAATGCTAAAAATTGAGCGCGCCATGTCCTTTGAAGTAAAATTTGAAATGATTACGAATATTGTGGGCTTCTTGTCTTGCTCTGTTGTAGTGTCTAGGTCATTTTTTGCTAGTGGCTTTACGTCGCACCGACACAGATAGGTCTTATGGCGACGATGGGCTAGGAAAGGCCTAGGAGTGGGATGGAAGTGGCCGTGGCCTTAATTAAGGTACAGGGCTAACACGCCCGGTAGTGTCTAGGTCTGGTACAGAGCGTAGTTGTACGTTTGTGTTATTGCGACAGACGTTCATCTACTCTCTTTTTATCAGCGGCCGTGGCCTTAATTAAGGTGCAGGGCTAACTCGCCCAGTAGTGTCTAGGTCTGGTACAGAGCGTAGTTGTACGTTTGTGTTATTGCGACAGACGTTCATCTACTCTCTTTTTATCAGTGATGATATTGTGCAACAGGCAAACAATAGTAACTATTTTGTCACCGTGGACAGTGTCAACTTGCAGCTCTGTCTTCAAGCATCTCTATTTCGCAACAAGTATATCAAACGCACACTCCACAGTTTTGCTGGCGCGGCTCTGCCTCTTATTGTAGATGTCATCATCCCATTGAACATTTACGGTAGTTTTCGGATAAGGACGCATTATATATTTCTGGAACAAATTAGATTAAAAAAACACCGCTATAACTTTGCCTTCCATACGACTCTCTGACCATGCTTATGAATCGATACTTTGCGTCAACTAGACTTTGAAGAATCATAGAGAAGTTGGTTTTGTAATTGTAGAATTTGAACCACATGCCTTTAGACATCTGATCTGCGCATAGCCTACTTGCCATCTATACAAGCAAAACAATTCAGGAAATTCCATAGTTCTTCATATAGTTCAGTACTCTTTTTGAGAGATTCTGCTGTCAATAATGGCATGTGTAACCCAACAAAACACTCCCAAATCGCGTCAGACGTAGTTTATACTACCTGCCCAATAGAGCAGTAAGCCATCCTGTAGGAAAACGTCAAAGGTTCGTATGCTTCCTGTGGACAGTAATCTGAAAAAGAATAAAGTAACAAACACATAAATGTTATACATATTATCTACTAAAATAATTACACATACTATAATTCAATTAGTTTTTTTGCTGTTTTACTTATTCCCCGTCATTTGTTTTACTAGTATTACTGTACCTGACTGGTTTCCTGTGTCATATTTCTACTTATTTTGGTCTGTCTTTGGCCGTGTGTTATTTTGTTGTTCTTGATTTACAGGTGGGGCTGTGGTGTCTGTGAGAAATCGGTACGATTCACCGCAGGTAGAACAACAGAGGGAAAATGAGAAACAGGGAACTGTTGCTGAGAAGTGTGGAAGTAGGAGGAAGGGAAAAGGTAGAAATGGGAAATGTAGAGTAGAGTATAGGAAAAGACAGGTGAAACAGGGTCATGGGTGGGAGAAAAGGGAGGAGGAAGTAGCTTCTGCAGCTGTGAGGAAAGATAGGGCTTACCAGGAGGGGAGGGGATCAAATGAAGAGGGTAGAGTTGAAGCTCTGATCATTGGAGATTCCATTTTTTTTTTTTTTTTTTTTTTTTTTTTCTATTTGCTTTATGTCGCACCGACACAGACAGGTCTTATGGTGACAATGGGATAGGAAAGGCCTAGGAGTGGGAGGGAAGTGGCCGTGGCCTTAATTAAGGTACAGCCCCAGCATTTGCCTGGTGTGAAACTGGGAAGCCATGGAAAACAATCTTCAGGGCGGCCGACCCGACAGTGCAATCTCACAGTCGCGCGACTCCAACCGCACGGCCAACTCGCCCGGTGACTCCATTGTTAGACACGTGGGGAAAGTGTGTGGAGGAAAGGGAACCAGGGTAGAGTGTTATCCAGGAACTAGTTTGAAGGCAGGCGTTGAGGAAAGTAGAAGAGAAGGAGGAGGGAAAGGTGACGGTGGTAGTGTTTCTTGTTGGTACCAACAACGTAAGGAAAGCAGGTATAATTACCAATATATTTCGGGATATGTGGGATCTGGTAAATGCAGCACGGGTGAGGTTTAAGGAAGCGGAGATTGTTATCATTGGAATACTGTGTAGGCGGGATACTGACTGGAGGGTGATTGGGGATATAAATGAGACTATGGAGTGGGTATGTGGGAAATTGGGAGTGAGATTTCTAGATCCTAAGGGGTGGGTAGGAGATAGGGACCTGCGCTCAGATGGCCTTCACTTAAACTGCAGTGGTATGTACAAGTTAGGACATTTGTTTAGAAGGGTTATAGGGAGGTACTTTAAGGGAAACGGTGTGGTCTAAGGAACGGTGATAACGGTACAGGGAATCTGGAAGTCAAGTAGGGATGACAAAAGAACGTTAGTGTTGAACTGTAGAAGTATTATAAATAAAGGAAAATAATGAAGTAATTTAATAGATACATACTTACCAGATATTGTAATAGGAGTTGAATCATGGCTGAGAAATGATATAATGGATGTAGAAATTTGCTGACGGAACTGGAGTGTGTATCGTAGAGATAGGGTAGGAATGGTAGGAGGGGAAGTATTAATTCTGGTGTAAGAAAAATTTGTAAGCTACGAAAAAGTTAAAATGACAAACATTAAATTCTAGGTGTAAGGCTTATTTCTAGAGATAATAGGCAGATTGACGTCTTTGGAGTATACAACAGGGAAAGGATAGCGCTGATGCTGATTCAGAATCATTTGATAAGATAATCAGCTATGTGGGAAATGACATGGAAAGGAATGTAACGTAGTGGGAGATCTCAATTTACCAAATGTCGATTGGGAAGGTAATGAAAACGACAGGAAGCATGACCAACAAATATCAAATAATTTAGTATGGGAAGGACAGCTGATCAAGAAAGTGATGGAACCAATTAGAGCGAAGAATATTCTGGACGTGGTACTGGTATGACTATCTGAGCTCTATAGAGAAACCGAAGTAATAGATGGTAATAGTGATCCCGAAGCTGTTGTTTCGTAGTTAAAAATAAATGTGATAGAAAGGAAGATTTTAAAAATAGGACTATGAGGAAGCACAATATGGCTGTAAAGCAGGCATAAAGAAGCTTTAAAAGTAACTATGATCGGTGAAAAATGGTAAATAAAAATGTAAACAGACTCTGGGATGGGTTTAAAGCAATTGTTGAGGAATTTGAAAAAAAGGTTTGTACCTTTAAAGGTGGTAAGGAATGGTAAAGACCCACTTTATTATTACAGAGAAGTAAAGAAACTAAGAAAGAGGTGCAGATTGGAAAGAAATAGAGTTAGACATTGCTGTGGAAGTAAGGAGAATTTGAAGAAAATTACTAGGAAGTTCAATCCAGCAAAGAAGTCAGCTAAGGATAATATGATGGCAAGTAATTGGCAGTCATAGAAATTTTAGTGAAAAATGGAAGGGTACGTATAGGTACTTCAAGGCAGAAACAGGTTCCAAGAAGGACATTCCAGGAATGATCAATGAACGAGGGGAGTGTCTATGTGAGGATCATCAAACGGCAGAAATATTCAATCAGCAGTATGCTGCTTGTTGTTTTAAGGGGCCTATCATCGAAGGTCATCGGCCCGTCAGCAGTATGTAAAGATCGTGGGTTACAAGGATAGAGGAGGTGACTAATACTACAGAAGTATTAAAATTTACGCATGATAACAATAACATTTACAATAAGATACAAAAGTTCAAAACCAGAATAGTGGCTGGAATTGATAAGATTTCGATGGATATACTAAATACAATGGGTATTTAATTATTGTTTGCATGAAGGAGCTATACCAAATGAATGGAGAGTTGCTATAGTAGCCCCTTGTGTATAAAGGAAAGTGCGATAGACGTAAAGCTGAACATTACAGGTAAGTTGGTTTGACATGTGTTGTATCTAAGCTTTGGGAAAACATTCTTTCTGACTATATTAGACATGTTTTCGAAATTAATAACTGGTTCGATAGAAGGCAGTTTGGGTTTAGGAAAGGTTATTCTGCTGAAGCTCTACTTGTAAGATTACAGCAAGGTATAGCAGCTATCTTCGATTCAGGAGTTCAAATGGACTGTATCGTGATTGACCTCTTTAACGCATTTGATAGGGTAGAGGATGGGAGACTATAGGCCTCTAGAAAATAGATCTCAGAGAATTAGAGTAGGCGAAGATTTATCTGACCCTCTAATAATTAAGAGGAGAATTCCTCAAGGCAGTATTATTGGACCTTTATGTTTTCTTATATACATAAATGATATGAGTAAAGAAGTGGAATCAGAGATAAGGCTTTTTACGGACGATGTTATTCTGTATGGAGTAATAAATAAGTTACACGATTGTGAGCACCTCAACGTGACATCGATAATGTTGTGAGATGGACAGCAGGCAATGGTATGATGACAAAAGGGGTTAAAGGTCAGGTTGTGAGTTTCACAAATAGGAAAAGTCCTCTCAGTTTTAATTACTGCGGCGATGGGGTGAAAGTTCCTTATGGCGATCACAGTAAGTACCTAGGTGTTAACATAAGAAAGGATTTTCATTGGAGTGATCACATAAATGGGATTGTAAATAAAGGGTACAGATCTGTGCACGTGGTTATGAGTGTGTTTGGGGGTTGTAGTAGCGATGTAAAAGAGACTGCATATAAGTCTCTGGTAAGACACCAACTAGAGTATGGTTCCAGTCTATGGGACCCTCACCAGGATTACTTGTTTCAAGAACTGGAAAATATCCCAAGAAAAGCAGCTCGATATGTTCTGGGTGATTTCCTCCGAAAGAGTAGCGTTGTAAAAATGTTGCAAAGTTTAGGCTGGGAAGTATTGGGCGAAAGGAGGTGAGCTGCTCTATTAAGTGGTGTTTTCCGAGCTTTCAGTGGAGAGATGGAGTGGAATGGCATTAGTAGACCGGGCGAGTTGGCCGTGCGGTTAGAGGCGCGCGGCTGTGAGCTCGCATCCGGGAGATAGTAGGTTCGAATCCCACTGTCGTCAGCCCTGAAGATGGTTTTCTGTGGTTTCCCATATTCACACCAGGCAAATGCTGGTGCTGTACCTTAATTAAGACCACGGCCGCTTCCTTCCAACTCCTAGGCCTTTCCTATCCCATCGTAGCCATAATACCTATCTGTGTCGGTGCGACGTAAAGCCACTAGCAAAAAAAATCCCGTTTAGGGTGATAGGAAATCGCGCATTCAGATCCAAGAAGTAAAATAATGACATTCAAAGCTGCGTCGTAGCGATACTAGGAGATCAAGATTGTTGACCGCTGAAGATTTTCAGTTTCAATCATCACTGATCATACTGTTAGTGCCGTACTTTCACTCATGCTGCCAAACGCATACGGTTCCAGAACTGCTCTCGAGCTCTTCTTAATCTGCAGGGCGAATATCCATCAATAAGGGAAACTAGATGATATTGCATTGCATACATGTAATACAAGATGGTGTACTTAATTCCTTTACCCCTGAAAACATTTCAAAAAAAAAAAATACGACGATTAGAAAGGAACGTACATCAATGTGGACAACTTAATGAAATGAACGTGATGAATATAGACCTAATATTCGAAGTACAAATGTGAACTTCATAATTTTATATTAAACGGGGAATTGTGACGGAGTTTGCTGTGCATTGCATTTGATGGGTTAACTATGTTTAATAACAACAGAGCACTTTATTCGCCGTTTGCATGTCATGAGAGAGAGTAAACATATGAGCAATTTCCGACACAGTCTCTCCATATATATACAACGCCACCAGAAGTGAAGTTCGAAAACAGTCGCCGGATAGACTGAGCATTACATCGTAATCTGAAGCAGCTCCGTACTGTTATGTCACCAAATATTACAAGTACAGAACAGCTGCATGCTGAACCTTTTATTGGTCGACATCATCCAACTTGTTTAATTTGCAATTATGTTGTCCAAGAACTTCATGAGAATAGAAGCTTCTCCCCAAGAATGCGGGCATGAAATAAGAGTGTGACAAATTAAGTAGCAGAAATAGTGGTTCTTGCAGCTGTCACAGAGAACTCTCATGCTAGTTCTTGCAGAATGGAACGCAGATTTTCATCAGTCGAACAAGTGTGCTGCACATTCTTTATAGGCATAAAATAAAACCCATTCAACACCTTATTCGTCCAAGAACTGTACGACAGTGACTTACAAAGTCGTTTGGAATACTGGCAATGGGATCTGCAGTAAGGCCAGGGTACTGTTTATTAATGAATCAACTTCTACTAATCACGAGAACGTTTGTCGATATAACTTAATTCTAGGCAACGGAAAACCCGCCCACCCTAACTTGGTCAGGTCGAATATCAGTGTCAGTGTAGCGTCAAGATCCGGTGTACGCCTCTTCAGTGATGCCTAGGCCATCTATGACAGCTGATGGCGGAGCTGTTGAGGATCCAACCAGCCTTCGGGCTGAGGACTAAACATACATACATACATTATCAGATAATGCAGTACATCACTAGCTCATACCTAATTGAAGTTACACTGACTAGATGATCCAATTGGCGTACCTTGAGATGTACGTGACCCACATTGTTACAAGATCCAGTGCTAAATTTGCGTCAGATGGCGTGGGATTTGCAAGGTAGATGTTCTGGTCACTATGCTATAGTCAGTATATACTAAAGTTGCTTTTCCAAAATTTGACAATCGGAAAAAGGTAGTCCCCCTCGGAGATTTACAGTGGTGGATTTATTTCTCTGGTTTCATGTAAAAATGTACCATCCCAGCAGATTCCGAGTGTAGTGGAGTCATAAGATGCACTGAAATAGCTCCAGAAATATTGACACTAGTGAGTTATCCAGTGATGAAGAGGGAAAAGAAGTATTAAAATGGAAATGGTCATTTCTTTGATGAAAATCAACAGACCATTCATCCACAGTTAGAATTGTAACAGGAGATCTTAGGGATTTCCTTCTTTTATTTTAGAGTAATTTTCTTATAACTTATTTATTTATTTATCATCATCATCATCATCGGTTTTCCCTTCCAGTGAGCCGGGTAGGGTGTTTGAAAACGAGCATCTTCCAAAGTTGCCTATTCAAAAAGATGTTGTTGTCCATGACAGATTCCCAATTCCATCCTCTTCTCTCCACCTCTTCCCTCAGTTGGTCTATCCATCTCCTTCTTGGTCTTCCAGCTGGTCTTCTACCAGTTATTGTCTTTTCCAAAATATAATGAGCACATGGTAACCGTGTGCTATTCATTCGTTTAACATGCCCATACTATTGAAGTCTAGATGACCTAAGTCTTTCCTCCATCGATTCATTTAGACCTAAGTTAGACCCGATCTCATCATTTTTCACGTGATCAAGTCATGTCTTTTGGAGGGCAGTTCTAAGAAATTTCATTTCACAGGATGGAATCCTACTACAATCCTTTGATGTTAGTGTGCAGGTTTACCATAGAATATGTAAGGATGGGAATGGAATATGACTTGTACATGATCATTTTTGTTCACTGTGGGGCCTTTTCATCCTACAGTAGGTGTCTAACGATACCGTAAAAGTTAGAGCTTTCATTCATTTATATTGCTTTAAATTAACCTCCATAGCATGAACACTATTACCACAGTGAAATATTACTATATTTAAAACAAATATTTTGACGTTTACATCCAGAAAACTAAGCGCGTGTTTACGGTATAAATTAATTTCTATTTGTCCTCTTTTGTATATCAACAATAGTTGACCGAGCTCGATAGCTGCAGTCGCTTAAGTGCGGCCAGTATCCAGAATTCGGGAGAGAGTGGGTTCGAACCCCACTGTCGGCAGCCCTGAATATGGTTTTCCGTGGTTTCCCATTTTTACGCCAGGCAAATGCTGGGGCTGTACCTTAATTAAGGCCACGGCCGCTTCCTTCCCATTCCTAGACCCTTCCTGTCCCATCGTCGCCATAAGACCTATATGTGTCGGTGCGACGTAAAGCAAATAGCAACAATAGTTGAAATATTATCAGAGGTGAAACGTGGCGACAGTTACTTGGAATAACAGTAATCATTGTATGACCACAACTGTCGTGTGCAGGCATTTTATCCTGACGCCATTTAGGCTGCCTGCATGTCATTTTCAAGGTTTCGTTTCACTCTACCAGATGGCAGAATAAACTGGATCTCTGATGGTCTATCTACGACTGAGACTTAATTACTTTGTCGGGGAAAACCAAATGTGTCACCAGAGATCTTTTGCATGCCGACATCGTGCAATATGGCGTGTCGAATGGATACTTTTTGCCCTTCAAAATTTCGACTACCTCTTCCGGGTTTGAACCCGCGATATTGGATATGGAGGCCGAGACTCGACCACTGATCCACAGAGTAAACTCCGATAAACGTAAACGTAATATTAGTGGGATGTTCAACCAACAATATTATTATTAAGTACCGAGATAACTTTCTCCATAGACGGATTCTATTCTGACGACCGCACCATCTTCAGGATTACTTGATACGAGAACTGGAAAATATCAGCACGATGTGTTTTGGGTGATATCCGGCAAAGGAGTAGTGTTACTACAATGTTGCGAACTTTGGGCTGGGAAGACTTGGGAGTAAGGAGACGAGATGCTCGATTATGTGGTATGTTTCGAGCGGTCAGTGGTAAGTTTGCATGGAATGATATAAGCAGAAGAATAAGCTTTAATGGAGCTTTCAAAAGTAGGAAAGATCATAAAATGAAGAAAAATATAGAAAAATATAGAATTTATAGAATATAGATTGGGGCAAATATTCATTTATAGGACGAGGAGTAAGGGACTGGAATAAATGATCACGGGAAATGTTCGATAAAGTTCCAATTTCATTGAAAATATTTAAGAAAAAATAGGTAGAAATCTTCTATATAAATAAAATTGTTCGTGTCTGTTTGTTTGTCTGTCTGTTTGTTCCACCATCACGTCGAAACGGCTAGATAGATCTCAACCAAACTTCATATTTAGAGTATACTCATCCCGGGGAAGGTTTCGATATGCATATCATTTTTAAATCTTTGAATACACGGGGGGTTTATAGGAAAACCAGAATGGTTTTTCCACCATCACGTCGAAACGGCTGGATAGATCTCAACCAAACTTCAGATTTAGAGTATACTCCTCCCGGGGAAGGTTTCGATATGCATATCATTTTAAAATCTTTGAATACACGGGGGTTTATAGGAAAACCAGAATGGTCTTTCCACCATCACGTCGAAACGGCTGGATAGATCTCAACCAAATTTCATATTTAGAGTATACTCATCCAGGGGAAGGTTTCGATATGCATATCATTTTAAAATCTTTGAATAGATGGGGTATTATAGGAAAACCATAATGGTTTTTCCACCATCACGTCGAAACGGCTGGATAGATCTCAACTAAACTTCATATTTAGAGTATACTCCTCCCGGGGAAGGTTTCGATATGCATATCATTTTAAAATCTTTGAATACACGGGGGGTTTATAGGAAAACCAGAATGGTTTTCCCACCATCACGTCGAAACGGCTGGATAGATCTCAACCAAACTTCATATTTAGAGTATATTCCTCCCGGGGAAGGTTTCGATATGCATACAATTTTAAAATATTTGAATACACGGGGGGTTTATAGGAAAACCAGAATGGTTTTTCCACCATCACGTCGAAACGGCTGGATATATCTCAACCAAATTTCATATTTAGAGTATACTAATCCCGGGGAAGGTTTCGATATGCATATCATTTTAAAATCTTTGAATAGACGGGGGGTTTATAGGAAAACCAGAATGGTTTTTCCACCATCACGTCGAAACGGCTCGACAGATCTCAACTAAACTTCATATTTAGAGTATACTCCTCCCGGGGAAGGTTTTGATATGCATATCATTTTAAAATCTTTGAACAGACGGGGGGTTTACATTTTCTCTTATACTATTGGTTTTCTTTAAACTGCGTTTACCGTACGTGAAACGTCTCTTCATTATAAACAACTTTCGTTATGTTCATAATTTACCTTACTCTTTACATGACGGAGAAACTTACAATTTTCTGCTGGTATCATGCTCTGCATTGAGTGACCGACAGACCGACAACGAACCTACAGGTTACCATGGCAACGTCTCTGACTGCATGCCAGCAGGGAAGTAACATATTGCCATTTTCCTCATCATGCTTTTAAATTCGTGGTTGTTCCTTGGGTAGAAGGCAAGAGAGGCGTCAATCGGCCTATCTGCGGGATATTGGCGGAATATCGTTGGATGTTATAACCGCCTTCGAATAGATTAAGTAATAACACCATTAGTCATCTTCTTATTATTTGTTTACCTAGGAATCACTGGACCTAAATTTCTTCTCTGTTACCGCTTTATTATATCCATAACTCACACTAGCATAATTTATTGAGGGGCATTTGATTTTCCAATACATTAACTTGGCATTTACATATTTGTCGTTATCCGGCTGTCCTCAGTTATAATCCATTTTCTATTACTTTCAACTTTCTTAACTGTATTATTTTCTTCCTTAATTACGCCGTATGTACGCGAGTGCTACAAACTACTGGATGTATTTCTACCAATACTCATATTTAGAATACACCTGTCCTTGATAGGTTTTAGGGCAAATATTGTTTCTAAATCCCTGAACTGACTGGGGGTTTATACGAAACCGAAACAGTGATTTTGCACTTCCACAAAATATACACAACCAACGTTAATTTAAATCTACCTGCTTTGGTAGAAATTAATTTCTAAACCTTTTTTCTCATGTGCATCATTTCGATACGAGGATTAATAAGGGAGATATCATTAACGGACCGTTTTTTTTGTACAAGTCCCATCGGACTTAACTCACGAGCGGGTGCGTGTAAAGCGTATTCCTTACAACTTGAAAACTAGTGAAGACATTCGAACCAAAATTCATATTTAGCATCCACCTGTCCAAAGGTAGGTTTTAAACGTAAATAACATTTCAAGTTCCGGAATGGACTGGCGGTTTATAGGGAACCGAAATGGTGATTTTACTCTTCCACAATATATACAGAACAAGACCAACCTGACTGGAAATCGACCAAACGTGATGGAATTCCACCTCTAAACCTTTTTTTCATGTGCATTTTTTCGTCAGGAGTATTAATAAGGGAGATATCATGAATGGTCAGTTTTGCAGGTTAAGTCCAGCGGACATAACCAAAAAGGTGTTTTACATGGAGCAGATTCCTTATCTATATAAATCAAATCGTAACGACTGTGTGCCTCTACACTGACTATTTTGGCGAAATTTTCGTACAGCTTTCCGTTTAATGGGTAATAATGACCATCTGCATAATTTTGGGTTTAGTTTCCTGAAAGTCCTAATTTTTACCCGCCTCGCCCAAAATCCAGATTGCGGCATAATCTGCCAGAAGAAAAAAAAGATAATTGAAATTTGACAAAATTATACGTTTTAGCCTGTAACGAACGGAAAACATCCAAGATCATTAAATTTTTCACTTTTTATCCCCGAAGAATATCGAAATATGCAGGCAATTTTAATGATGGTGCAGACCTTCGGAAATTCCTATCACATAACAGATTGCACAATCTCCGTTCAATTTGGAATGATCTACAACCTTGGTCTTATGACTTTTTGCCGTATCTGTATCAATTTTACGTTTGATTTTTCTCTATTAATGGATGTTAAGTCAATTTGGAATTTTCACATGCATAATTCATACCTTCGATTACTTATATGAAATACAGAATCATCAAACTCTTCACGAAAATTGGTCCATCCAGTAGCCATATATGAGCCAAATGCTATGTACGTAGCTGTCACATAATTATCCGAAAAGTAATGTAATGTGAGATAATCTTACAAGAACGTTACCCTGTTCCACGTTTCTAACTCAATCTGACCCAAGAATAGATGACATATCATAGGACCAGCCATTTAGGCCACTAAATCCGGCGTGTCTTATGGTATAATCCTTTGTCGATATGACGTACGTTTAGTAGCAGTTAATCTGTAAATGAAGGTCTTCAATATTGTAAACACGCATATACTTTCGTATGTCGATCTATATATATTCACTGATGTCGATTTGTAGCGATCGAGAAAGGGTGGGTCTGCTATTGTAATCAGTACTCCCCACACCGACTTTGACTGGCAGTATGAAAGGGTTCCTTCTCCAACTCCTGTGTAACTGTCATTAGTAAGGAAGGTCTACAATTGTAATGAATAGTTCACTTCTCGATTTGACTTGCAGAAGGCAGGTGAGCATGCAGTTTTGTTTAAAACTCCCCTACCCGATTGTGTTTGGCAGTAGGCAAGGGTGCCCGCCATTATAAAGAAATGTCCTCATCTAAAATGTGACTGGCATTAGGCATAGTGGCCTGCTATTTTGATGGAAACTCACCAACTTGGTGTGACTGGCAGTAAGCTGGCTGGAAGTAGGAAAATGGGCCTGGCATTATAATGATAACTGCACAACTCAATTTCGAGTGATAGTAGGGTAATTGCCTGCCATTATAATAAAAACTGTAATCTGTGTGGAAGTAGGAAAGGGGGGCTGCCATTTTAACGAAAACTCCCCAAATCGATTCTGTCCGCATAGTAGGCAATGGGGCCTGCAATTATAATGTAAACTTCCCAACTCGATTGTGAATGGCAGTAGGCAAGTGAGCCTGCCGTTATATCACAAATCCATAACAAACACTTTACATTGGAAACAACGTACGGGGACCTCCCCATGCTCTTTCTCGGATAACGCTAAGAGACATGCAATTTTAAAACAATCTTATTTACTGCATGCACACTATTTACTTCGATATTCGAATACAATGTAGAATACCGTAGCGAAGCACGGGTACATTCGCTAGTAATAAATAAATGTAAATATGAGATAAACAATTGATAGGGAATCTGCCACATGGGCGACAGCCCGAAAAGCAGATCATTGATTGATTGATTGATTGATTGATTTATTGATTGATTATCATAATGACATCAGAGGCCACCTTGGCTCTGAGTATAAAGACAATCAAAATTGACAATTCAGATTTGGTTGTAAGGTCAATAAGTAGTACTGTTTAGAGATGAAGTGAAATGGCGTATGGCTTTTAGTGCCGGGAGTGTCCAAGGATAAGTTCAGCTCGCCAGATGCAGGTCTTTAGATTTGACTCCCGTAGGCGAACTGCGCGTCTTGATGAGGATGAAATGATGATGAAGACGACACTTACACCCAGCCCCCGAGCCAGCGAAATTAACCAATTAAGGTTAAAATTCTCGACCCTGCCGGGAATCGAAACCGGGGCCCCTGTGACCAAAGGCCAGCGCGCTAACCATTTATCCATGGAGCCGGACTGTTTAGAGATGATAATCATTCACTAGATTTATCTCTGTGAAAACAAACCATTTGTAGAGGACGAGGGAGTGGACACGGCTACAGAATCAGACGTCATACAATCGCTAGTAAACTGCATATAGGCCTACTACGAAACATGAGCTCAGAGAGAAGAAAAAAGAATAATTTTGACGTTAATACTGCAATAATAATAATAATAATAATAATAATAATAATAATAATAATAATAATAATAATAATAATAATAATAATAATAGTAATTTCGTGTGGCTATTTCTAGCCGAGTGCAGCCCTTGTAAGGCAGACCCTCCGATGAGGGTGGGCGGCATCTGCCATGTGTAGGTAACTGCGTGTTATTGTGATGGAGGATAGTGTTATGTGTGGTGTGTGAGTTGCAGGAATGTTGGAGACAGCACAAACACCCAGCCCCTGGGCCATTGGAATTAACCAATTAAGGTTAAAATCCCCGACCCGACCGGGAATCGAACCCGGGTCCCTCTGAACCGAAAGCCAGTACGCTGACCATTCAGCCAACGAGTCGGACATAATAATAATAATTGTTACGGAGATTCCGTGGAGCAGAAAGAGGTGAAAGAACGTGCTGGTGTGAATGGGTCTATCTACAGTATCAAAAATTAATTTAAAACTTTAACATAGGTTATATTTCTTTTCAAAAATCAAACTCAACAACTTTTAACTTAGTGAAATAACAATGACAGATTTGGATATTAAATTAGAGAACCCCGGAATAGGGAATTTAACAATTTTGGGCTTAAAGTCCCTAGTTTACAAATTTACAATTTCTCAAAAGTGGTATTATTTAGACAAGGACGGAAATCTCCCGCATTCAAGAGCACTTTGTTCCAAAGGTTACAAATCTATAGCCTTCCAGAGGCACCCGTCACTATTACAGGAAATCCACAATCTCAGAAAAGAGCTTAAATGCTCTCCAACATTAACCAAGGAGACTGCGCTCCCAATTTCTTACCGCCTACTCAAGGCAATATTACACAAAATCTAACACCTTCCGGCCTCTCTAGGCCCAACCTAACATTTACAATTTTAACACAGGGGTACCTATTACCCAAAGTACTGGGCCTTCGTGGAAAGAAGAACAGGTTAAATTACTGGCCCGAACACAAAATGAATGGAGGAGTACACTTGCACTCCCAGAAAATTAAAAACCCTAATAGGGCTCTCGGCCCGATGCTGCAGAGGTTAATCCCAAACTGAGGTGACTAGAATGGAGGTTAATTTAACAATTTACAGAAAATAGAAAAGGTTACAAAATTATAGTCACCTCAAACTAAGTTGAAGAGGAACTCGAGAGGGTAACGCACTCTCTATCCCCGGTTTACAGTTTAAGATCTTGTGATGTTTTACATTAGCCGAAAGAGGGTTTACATTTTTAAAAGCAGGAGGTTACATAGTTAGAAATTAGAACCTTCCCCTCGTGTAATTTTGCGGAGGTAGCTACAGAAAAATAAGACAGGTGGCCATTACCTTGGCGGTTGAACTGCCTGGCGAAGAATGAGGCGCCCCGCCTCCTGACTTAACACACACACTCTCTCAGAAATTCGGTGATCCAAAGACAAGGTAGCCAGAAAGACCGCAGCTTATATACGCGAGGGGGCGGTTCTAGAGGGTTCTGAACAAATCCGGACACACCCTCTCAATTTCATTGGCAGAATCAAAAGTTACACCCAAAAACCAACAAGAAGCCTGTGATAGGCTGAAAAATAAATACAGACAAGTTTTGATTGGCTAGACACCAAAGCTGGCAGTAAGAGAAGGAAGTGTTGCAAACCATGAAATATATAAAAAATAAACGAAAGTTAATTTACTTGAGAAAACCTATAAACACAACATTTCTTTAAATAACAAATTATTCCACTTTGCACCAGAGTGCGTGGCCTCAGTTTTGTAGAGACCTCTATGGAGAAAAGTTCAAACTTCTTGATGTACACGAAAATAAAGCAAATCCAATCACTTTAGGAAACTTAGAAATGACAAACTTCTCAGTTATTCAGTAGTGACATCGTCTGATTATTGTTCCAACTTTATGCAGTAGCAGTTTCACGTTTTGTTTGATAGATAGATTTGTTTAAGGCGTTTCTTTTGAATGTGCGGAGTTGAGGTGTACCTCCCGGTGGATTAATAATAATAATAATAATAATAATAATAATAATAATAATAATAATAATGGCGTATGGTCTCCGGAGAGGCCTGGTATAGGTCTTTTTCGTGAACGTTAAAGAATATACAATTTTTTGTCTAACTGAACACCAGTAGATTTAAGTTTATTTTTAATTTTAATTTTATTCAAACGAATTTATTCAGGGCGTATGGTCACAGTATTCAGCATTATCCTAATCCCGAATTGAGTTTATTATTAGTAAATGAACTCCAGCGGACCGTGCGGCAAAGCGAGTTAAGAGCTAAGAGAAGAAGATTAGGACGGTAGTCAGGATAAGTTATGCTCTTTGCACATCCGGAATTAGTATTTAACTTACGTGAGTCACAACTATTCGTAGGATATCGTATGAACTTCAATTTGTTACACCTATTCGATGGTTATCATGCGAACTTGAAGTTTTAAAATGAAAGAATAGTAAATATTACCTGGATTTTTTGGCATTTCGGTAGGTTGTCATGGTGTAGAAAATTCTGAAGCCATCAGGGATGTGCAGAGCCACGAGACATTTATCGCATTTATATCGGCAAAATAAGAAGCTTTTATGCGTATTATTGGTGTTATACCACTAGTTCCTGAAAGTGAAACCTTTTTGTAGCTCACCAGGGGCATAGCGAATGTGATACGGGCCCACCCGCCAAAAGAAATTCGGGCCCCCTCAAATAAAATATAAATCCTATAAATAACTGAATATAAATTGAATTACACATTTTTTTTCAATTTGCTTTACGTCGCACCGACACATATAGGTCTTATGGCGACGACAGGATAGGAAGGGCCTAGGAGTGGGAAAGATGCGGCCGTGGACTTAATTGAGGTACAGCCCCAGCATTTGCCTGTTGTGAAAGTAGAGAACCACGGAAAACCATCTTCAGAGCTTCCGACAGTGGGGCTCGAACCCACTAAGTCTCGGATGCAAGCTCACAGCTGCGCGCCGCTAACTGCACGGCCAACTCGTTCGGTAAATTGAACTACAGCAGGTAGGAGTAATGCAATATATTGTCAAGTTATATTCGTTATATTGTAAGATTATTAGTAAATCATGTTTAATAGGTTATATTTGACTGCCTCCGTGGTTTAACGGCTAAGCTGCTTAACTGCCAACCATGCGCCACTTAAAAGTTCGTGCTTAACTTTAATTGGTTTCATTATTCAGTAAGTACGGAACTATACTCTGTAACCGGTACCGAAATATCGATTATAATAATTTATTCGATTAAAGCACAGAAAAATGTACGAAAAATAAAATAAAAAGCTGTTCAAATAAAGTTTGTAAAATATCAAACCGACCGCCTCTGTGGTGTAGTGGTTAGTGTGATTAGCTGCCACCCCAGAGGCCCGGGTTCGATTCCCGGCTCTGCTACGAAATTTGAAAAGTGGTACGAGGGCTGGAACGGGGTCCACTTAGCCTCTGGAGATCAACTGAGTAGAGGGATGTTCGATTCCCTCCTCAGCCATCCTCGAATTGGTTTTCCATGGTTTCCCACTTCTCCAGGCAAATGCCGGGATGGTACCTAACTTAAGGCCACGGACGCTTTCTTCCCTCTTCCTTGTCTATCCCTTCCAATCTTCTCATCGCCCGACAAGGCGCCCGTTCAGCATAGCAGGTGAGTCCGCCTGGGCGAGGTACTGGTCATTCTCCCCAGTTGTATCCCCCGACACAAAGTCTCACGCTCCAGTACACTGCCTTTGAGGCGGTAGAAGTGGGATCCCTCGCTGACTCCGAGGGAAAACCAACCCTGGAGGGTAAACAGATTAAGAAGAAGAAAATATCAAACCGTACAACTGATAAGCCTATTAACTTCACGCAAAGAGAGCTCGTTCGAAACTGAGTTGACTGATTGTTACTACACAAACTTCTTATTGGTATTACACATCGTTGTCGAATAAATGTGTGAAAAAAAGTTAAATGTTCTGCAAAATTTGTAGATAGTACCATCTCAGGTGGACTACACAGTAAGAAAGTATCAATTTCAAAATAAATTATGATATTTTGGCGTCACTTTTCAATATTGTAATTATTTTTGTCCACCTCTATGGTGTAGTGGTTAGTGTGATTAGCTGCCACCCCCGGAAGCCCAGGTTCGATTCCCGGCTCTGCCACGAAATTTGAAAAGTGGTACGAGGGCTGGAACCGGTTCCACTTAGTATCGGGAGGTCGATTGAGTAGAGGTGGGTTCGATTCCCACCTCAGCCATCCTGGAAGTAGTTTTCCGTGGTTTCCCACTTCTCCTCCAGGCAAATGCCGGGATGGTACCTAACTTAAGGCCACTGCCGCTTCCTTCCCTCTTCCTTGTCTATCCCTTCCAATCATCCCATTCCAGCGCAAGGCCCCTGTTCAGCATAGCAGGTGAGGCCGCCTGAGCGAGGTACTGGTCATCCTCCCCAGTTGTATCCCCGACTTAGAGACTGAAGCTAAAGGACACTGCTCTTGAAACGGTAGAGGTGGAATCCCTCGCTGAGTCCGAGGGAAAACCCGATCCTGGAGGGTAAACAGATAAAGAAGAGGAAGAAGTAGTTATTTTTAAATAATTTGGTTCAGGTCTTTTCTGATGAGCGTGTCACAGTGTTCCGAGAGACGGCAAGGGCAAGCATTTGTTTACAAAATGGGCTGTGTTACACTCAACACAATAAATGCTGCTAGATGCAACCAAGTGGCAATTCCTCTACGTACAAACTGTAAAAAACAAACTATTTCGTCTGATTTTACAAAATCGCCCTGATCATTTCCATGCAGAGTGACATTGGGCTAGATATTCTTATTTATTTCGCGAGGAGACCGCGGGGCGCCTTGAAGGCGCGGGCCCACCCGCTTTGAACGCCCTGTAGGCCCTAACTTTACGTCCCCGTAGTTCACCGTTTTTCCTTCCAAATTTCTACTGTTCACTTTTCAGTTTTGTTATGCGTACTCAGCCGCGCGTCATCGCATATTTCACTTCGATAATTTTCTGATTCACCGGTGCTTTTCTCAAATCCGTTACTTTCACCGCTACTAGTACACAATTCTTTAAAATCTCACATTTCTGGCTCACTTTCAACCTCACTTCTGCTCAGAATGTTAAGATTATCACCGCTAACGGATTCCTTCTGCACGACATGATTAGCCTGCTTCTGGCATTGGATCGGATGTAGACACGAGCGGTGGGGATTCACACTTAATATTAAATAGAGCGTGAACTAGTCTTGGTAATTGTTTCCAGCTTTTTTCGCGAAGAAGGCCAATTCTTTCTTTTTCGAATGATGAAAAACACGGCATACCATCCCTTGGTATAACACAAGAAATACGTGATCAAATCTGATCGAGCTCTCGCACTTCTTTCACTCGGACTGAGAACAGTGTGTATATGTCATGTCTCGCACTCTATCACACTGCTGGGAGCCGTTAGTTTAAGTCAGTGAGTTAAACAATTCATTATTTAGGTGTCCCACACATTGCGTAATACAAAATCGTGTAAAGTGTGTTGAAGATAGGGGTAGGTGTTTCATCACACGGATAAAAATACATAAAACCTTACACCTAAAACAACATAAATGTTTATGAATGCATTATATTTTTAATCTGCTCTAAGTCGCACCGACACAGATAGGTCTTACGGCGATGATGGGATAGGAACGTACTAGGAGTGGGAAGGAAGCGGCCGTGGCCTCAATTAAGGTACAGCTCCAGGAATTGCCTGGTGTGAAAATTGTAAACTACGGAAAACCATCTTCAGGGCTGCCGACAGTGGGGTTCGATCCCACCATCTTCCGAATGCAAGTTGATACCTACGTGACCCAAACCGCACAGCCACTTGCTCGGTACCAGAAATGAGCACCAGTTCATTCGTGGGGGCAAAAACCGCCTTGGCATGGAGCTGACCTCACTATCCCACTTAATGCCGAGGGCATTCGTAGCCTGTACTGAAATGACTGGCCTTGTTTGTTATTTTCTAGTTCTAACTCACATACCGGGTGGCCCGTCAGCACCGGTAGGAACGCAAATATTCATTCAAACCATTCAAACAGGAGAGAATACGAAGTATTTTCTATATTCAAGGGGTAATATCAAAGGCGTAGTGAGAAGAGCCGCGCATACCTCATTGAACAGTTGCCGAATTCAAAGGCATAACCAGTTGAGTTTATGATTCATTGATAATGTCCGTCTAGTGTCCAAAACTTGGAAGTATTCGCTCAGATTGTTCCTTTTCTCTTTGGTTGTGTACAGCTACTACGTGCAGCAGTCAATAGACCTTCAGTTTATGGTGGTATGGCCGCTGCTGATGGTGTTGCTGGAGCTTTCGCTAACGAGGAATACAGTGGCATTGTTCTGCTGTACGGTGAAACGGGGAAAAATACTGCTGCATTTTGCAGACTTTATCAGGAGAGGTTCCCTCTCGGTCATTTACCAATAGAACACGTTTTTTTAAGCGTACGGTGATGAGGGTGCGGACTGACGGATCATTTTATGTCCGACCATCAAGAGCAAGGCGAGTACTTAACCCCGGAGTGGTCGCGATCCACCCGGGTGGACATACTTATTGGTGTTCCTGTTGTTGGAATGCACCGAAAGCTTCCGCCTCCCTGGTAGCTTCTTGGCTCCCGACCTTCAACCGAACACAGTAGCCCGCTCTCAGTCGCCTTGGAAACTGAGCGTACAGGCTGTTAAGGGTCTCGCAGACCCGGTGCGACTGTTAACGTTAGTCTTTGTTGTCAAACTTCGCATGGTTAGTTTAGTACACTTTTTCTTCTGTGTAACAATGGGTGAAGCTAATTCTGGGTATAACTACCCTGTGCAAGCACTTGCCACAAAAGTTCGCAGAAAAAGAGAGGTCATTTCTGCACAACAAACAAAGACAGGAAGACATCCTTCATCTGCCCCAAGTGCCAAAATTTCATTTTCGGAAGACATGGACAACTAGACTGCAGAATATGCATACAAATTGACTAAAGTGATGTTTCCCTGTACTTGGATGTGTTTCTAAAACTAATTTGATTTTTATTTTATGAATTATGACACAAAATTCACACATACCTAAAAAAAAATCCGTATTTTGTACCAATAGTTCAAGTGTGAAATTTTCAAAAATATGTTTTATTAAGACGGTGTAGAAAATAGATGAAAGTGTTGCTTTGTGCATGTAAATGCAGGAAAAAGTGAAAAAATATTTAAATTACATTTTACTCTTACCATGTTTTACCTGTCACTAGTTAACAGAAAACAATCAGTTTTTCAGTGTAATTATAAAAATACACTTTTTCGTTACTAAACAGGATAGTTAAATATTGTAGTCATGTAAACTGCATTAAAATAAACTAAATAATGTCCTATAATACTGTAATTGGAAATGAAGTATAAAAATCTAATAGTAAAACACTGAGAAAAATGGGTCTGAGAGACCCGGTGCGACCATTAATATTGACAAAACCCATGAGACCAATCCAGGGTTAAGAACGAGGAAATGGTACACCATGTTCTTCATTATTTTGGGGGAAATACAACACAAAGTAAGCACAGTTTCTAATGTAGGTACATCGTATTATTATTATTATTATTATTATTATTATTATTATTATTATTATTATTATTATTATTATTATTATTATTATTATTTTTTGCTAGGGGCTTTACGTCGCACCGACCCAGATAGGTCTTATGGCGACGATGGGATAGGAAAGGCCTAGGAGTTGGAAGGAAGCGGCCGTGGCCTTAATTAAGGTACAGCCCCGGCATTTGCCTGGTGTGAAAATGGGAAACCACGGAAAACCATTTTCAGGGCTGCCGATAGTGGGATTCGAACCTACTATCTCCCGGATGCAAGCTCACAGCCGCGCGCCTCTACACGCACGGCCAACTCGCCCGGTATTATTATTATTATTATGATTATTATTATTATTACAGTAGTGCTTCATTAATCCGGACTAATTGGGGCTCTAAGTTGTCCGAATTAATGAAAGACCGGATTAATCAGAAATTACTTATGAATGGGCCATGGTACATATTTAAACACTCTGTACAGTAAAAACAACGTGTATGTACAGTACAGTATTTTAAATTTAAGAAATACAAAGTTTATTTAGTATACAGGATATAGTGCAATACAATATTAGGCCCTAAAAAAAGTACAGAATAACTAGTTTAGTACAGAATTACTACACACCTTCATTGACCACACTTGACACGCTTACTGGTTTGAAGAAACTGCTGATCTTTTGTTGTCTTCCTTTGACATTTATTTCTTTAATAAAATTAACACATGTAGATGCCTCAAATGTTCGCAATATGCAGATTATTATTTCATCGTTGTTTTCTTCAACGTATTTAATGACAAGGTTTATATAGTATTTAATTTCACTACTGTAAGTTTTGGCTTGTCCGCCTCTGTGGTGTAGTAGTTAGTGTGATTAGCTGCCACCGCCGGAGGCCCGGTTACGATTCCCGGCTCTGCCACGAAATTTAAAAAGTGGTACAAGGGCTGGAACGGGGTCCACTCAGCCTCGGGAGGTCAACTGAATAGAGGTGGGTTCGATTCACACCTCAGCCATCCTGGAAGTGGTTTTCCGTGGTTTCCCACCCCTCCTCCAGGCAAATGCCAGGATGGTACCTAACTTAAGGCCACGGTTGCTTCCTTCCCTCTTCGTTGTCTATCCCTTCCAATCTTCCCCTCCCATCCCCGCAAAGCCCCTGTTCAGCATAGCAGGTGAGGCCGCCTGGGAGAGGTACTGGTCATCCTCCCCAGTTGTATCCCCGACCCAGAGTCTGAAGCTCCAGCACACTGCCCTTGAGGTGGTAGAGGTGATATCCCCGCTGGTTCCGAGGGGAAAACCGGCCCTGGAGGGTAAACAGATAAAGAAGAAGAAGAAGTTTTGGCTTAGGGTTAATACAACATCACCTGCTTCATCCTGGTCATATTCATCCGTTACAGAGCTTTCTGCAGCCATCACATTTTCAACGATCTCCTCCTCTGCGTAGTTTACAACATCGCGCTCGTAACTCAGTTTATACTGTGATTGAACTGATGCATTACTATTAAAGGGATGTCCTGATTAAGCGAAGTCCGGAATGATGGGGTCTGGATTAATGAGGTTCTTCTGTATTATTATTATTATTATTATTATTATTATTATTATTATTATTCTTATTATTATTATTTGTTAAAAGAAGTTCGTTTTTCTTGCTGGTGCTTTAACGTCGTACTAACTTAGATGGTACCGAGCTCGATAGCTGCAGTCGATTAAGTGCAGCCAGTATCCAGTATCCGGGAGATAGTGGGTTCGAACCCCACTGTCGGCAGCCCTGAAGATGGTTTTCCGTGGTTTCCCATTTTCACACCAGGAAAATGCTGGGTCCGTACCTTAATTAAGGCCACGGCCCCTTTCTTCCCACTCCTAGCCCCTTCCTGTCTCATCGTCGCCGTAAGACCTGTCTGTGTCGGTGCAACGTAAAGCTACATGTAAAAAAAAAACTAGATGGTTTTCGGCGACGGTGAGACGGCATAGGGCTAGGAATGGGAAGAAAACGGTCGTGAATTTAACTGAGGTACAGCCCTAAAATCAGCTTCGTGTGAAGAAAACAAACAAAAAGAAAACAAAACATAAACATACCAACTCTCGATACAAGCTTAATGCTGCACGGCCCATACAGCACAATCAACTCATCAAGCGTGGAAAAGATCAGTGATTGATATTGTTCTACCAGTCAAAATTTCATGGTATATTCAAAAGAAGTCCACCGAGCGAGTTAGGTGCTCAGTTCGGGTCACATAGCTGTGAGCTTGCATTTGGAAGATGGTCGGTTCCAATCCCACCACTGGCAGCTTTGAAGGTCGTTTTCTATGGTTTCCTACTTTCACACCAGGCAAATGCTGGATCTTACCTTAATTAATGCCGTGACCACTTCCTTCCCAATCCTAGACCTTTATATTCCCTCCCCACGTCGCCGAAAACTGCCCATGTGTTAGTGCAACGTTAAATCACTAGCAAAAAAAAATATATAGAAGACTGACTTACATCTGCTAGCTTTTCAAGCACACTTAGCGCGATGGCGAGGAGTTTCGGCGAATTTTTGCGTTTCCCATACTAAGGATGACGTGCAGGGAGTGAATTTGATCTCTTCAAGTAAAACAGCTGAGCAATGAGCTTTGAATTCTAGTTATAAGATAACATGTTTATTATCGATCGTGAGTGTACAGACCGGGAAAGGGTAGCGCAGACGCTGATTCAGAATTATTTGATAAGATAATCAGCTATGTGGGAAACGATAAGGAAAGGAACGTGATTGTAGCTGGTGATCTCAATTTACCAAATGTCAATTGTGAAGGTAAAGCCAACGACAGGAAGCATGTCCAACAAATGACAAATAAGTTAATATGGGAAGGGCATCTGATTCAGAAGTGAAGAAACCAACTAGAAAAACAATTTTCTGGATGTGGTGTTGGTAAAACCAGATGAGCTCTATAAAGAAACCGAAGTAATAGATGGTACTAGTGATCACGAAGCTGTTTTTGTGGTAGTTAAAAATAAATGTGAGAGAAAGGAAGATTTTAAAATTAGGACTATTAGGCAGTACCATATGGCAGATAAAACAGGCATGAGGGAGTTTTTAAAAAGTAACTATGATCGGTGTAAAACGGTAAATAAAAACGTAAACAGACTCTGGGGTGGGTTTAAAGGAATTGTTGAGGAATTTGAAAATAGATCTGTACCTTTAATGGTGGTAAGGAATGGTAAATATCCACTATATTGTAATAGAGAAGTAAAGAAACTAAGAAGGAGGTGCAGGTTGGAAAGAAATAGAGTTAGAAATGGCTGTGGAAGTAAGGAGAAATTGAAGGAACTTACTAGGAAATTGAATCTAGGAAAGAAGTCAGCTAATGATAACATGATGGCAAGCATAATTGGCGGCAATACAAATTTTAGTGAAAAATGGAAGAGTAGGTATAGGTACTTTAAGGCAGAAACAGGTTCCAAGAAGGATATTCCAGGAATCATGAATGAACAAGGGGAGTGTGTATGCGAGGATCTTCAAAAAGGCAGAAGTATTCAAGTCAGCAGTATGTAAGGATTGTTGGTTACAAGGATAATGTCCAGATAGAGGAGGTGACTAATACTAAAGAAGTATTAACATTTACCCATGACAACAATGATATTTACAGTAAGATACAAAAGTTGAAAACTAGAAAAGCAGCTGGAATTGATAAGGTTTCGGGGGATGTACTAAAGACAATGGGTTGGGATATAGTACCATATCTGAAGTACTTATTTGATTATTGTTTGCATGAAGGAGCTATACAAAATGAATGTAGAGTTTCTATAGTAACACCTGTGTATAAAGAAAAGGGTGATATACATAAAGCTGAAAATTATAGGCCAGTCAGTTTGACATGCATTGCATGTAAGCTTTGGGAAAGGATTCTTTCTGATTATATTAGACATGTTTGCGAAATTAATAACTGGTTTGATAGAAGGCAGTTTGGGTTTAGGAAGGGTTATTCCACTGAAGCTCAAATTGTAGGATTCCAGCAAGATATAACAGATATCCTGGATTTCAGGAGGTCAATTGGACTGTATCGCGATTGACCTATCTAAAGCATTTGATAGGGTAGATCATGGGAGACTACTGGCAAAAATGAGTGCAGTTGGACTTGACAAAAGAGTGACTAAATGGGTGGCTATGTTTCTAGAAAATAGAACTGAGAGAATTAGATTAGGCGAAGCTTTATTTGTCCCTGTAATAATTAAGAGAGGAATTCCTCAAGGCGATATTATTGGACCTTTATGTTATATATATCAATGATATGTGTAAAGAAGTGGAATCAGAGATAAGGCCTTTTGCAGATGATGTTATTCTGTACAGAGTAATAAATAAGTTACAAGATTGTGAGCAACTGCGATTTTTTTTTTTTTTTTGCTAGTTGCTTTACGTCGCACCGACACAGATAGGTCTTATGGCGACGATGGGACAGGAAAGGGCTAGGACTGGGAAGGAAGCGGCCGTGGCCTTAATTAAGGTACAGCCCCAGCATTTGCCTGGTGTGAAAATGGGAAACCACTGAAAACCATTTTCAGGGCTGCCGACAGTGGGGTTCGAACCTACTATCTCCCGAATATTGGATACTGGATACTGGCCGCACTTAAGCGACTGCAGCTATCGAGCTCGGTCAACTGCAAAATGACCTCGGTAATGTTGTGAGATGGACAGTAGGCAATGGCATGATGATAAACGGGGTTAAAAGTCAGGTTGTGAGTTTAACAAATAGGAAAAGTCCTCTCAGTTTTAATTACTGCGTTGATGGGGTGAAAGTTCCCTTTGGGGATCATTGTAAATACCTAGGTTTTAATATGAGGAACGATCTTCATTGGGGTAATCACATAAATATAATTGTAAATAAAGGGTACAGATCTCTAAACATGGTTATGAGGGTATTTAGGGGTTGTAGTAAGGATGTAAAGGAGAGGGCATATAAGTCTCTGGTAAGACCCCAACTAGAGTATGGTTCCAGTGTATGGGACCCTCACGAGGATTACTTGATTCAAGAACTGGAAAAAATCCAAAGAAAAGCAGCTCGATTTGTTCTGGGTTATTTCTGACAAAAAAGTAGCGTTACAAAAATGTTGCAATGTTTGGGGTGGGAAAACTTGGGAGAAAGGAGACGAGCTGCTCGACTATGTGGTATGTTCCGAGCTGTCAGTGGAGTGATGACGTGGGAGAACATCAGTAGAAGAATAAGTTTGAGTGGTGTCTATAAAAGTAGGAATGATCACAATATGAAGATAAAGTTGGAATTCAAGAGGACAAATTGGGGCAAATATTCGTTTATAAGAAGGGGAGTTAGGGATTGGAATAGTTTACTAAGGGAGATGTTCAATAAATTTCCAATTTCTGTGAAATCATTTAAGAAAAGGCTAGGAAAACAGCGGATGGGGAATCTGCCACCTGGGCGATTGCCCTAAATGCAGATCTGTATTGATTGATTGATTGATTGATTGATTGATTGACACACAGTGCCCAGTGAATCTAATACTAAACTAATAACAGGAAAAGTCAGCTGTCAGATGTTGGCTTGATTTCAATGTGTTTGAAAGTGAAGACATACCGATTTTCGTGGTCAATATTTAATATTGATTTTGCATTTATCGTACCGACGGTAGACTACTAGTTTCTTCAGTTTCGAATGCTGTATTCGAATGATGAGAATATTAGGCCACTTCCTTCTATGATATGATATAATTATTTTTACCCATGGGTTAGGATCGAGGTTGGTATATGGCATTTCGTTTAAGCTGAATGGTTTTTATTTCTGTATTATCGCTGTGGCTTTAAATTTATTCTCTGTTAGAGAATGGTTCTATTAGTTTGAAGAAGAAATTAATTGTCAAAGGGTCAAATTGTTTCTGTTCACAGAACCTTCATAATTAATTCAAAACCAGGCCAAGTCTTACAAAGGAGCTATTGTAACTCGTGTTTCCATAAGGCGAGGAATTTACTGTATTCTGTGAGATATCACGACTTGGAGGAAAAGTAGAGATTCCGTGTCAGAGAGCGACATTCTATAAGCCTCATGGCGCAACAGCCCCGAAGGGCCATAGCCTACCAAACGACCGCTGCTCAGATCAAAGGCCTGCAGATTACGATGTGCCATGTGGTCAGCACGACGATACTCTCGGCCGATATTTTTGGCTTTATAGACCGGGACCGCTATCTCACCGTCAGATAGCTCCTCAATTGCAATCACATAGGCTGAGTGGACATCGAATCAGCCTTCAGATCCGGGTAAAAATCCCTGACATTGCTGGTAATTGAATCCGGGGCCTCCGGGTTAGAGGCAGCCAATTTACCCCTACACCATGGGACAAAATGTGCATACAATTGAAAATATTGACGGCGCAAAGGGGATGGTAAATTAATATATTTACAATAATAACAAGCAGAGTCTTCCCCGCACAGGTCATGAAAGCCTTTGGAGGGCTTGAAGTAAAGGATTTCGCTCTCTGTAACCTCGGCACTTGATGGGGTAGAGTGGTTAGTTTTAGGCCGGCTTCCTTTGCCCCCGGGAGTTAACTTGGTTCTCATTTTTTATGTAGGCTGCGTGAACCTCAAGGCCATGTGCAACACTGGAAGTGGAAATCTCCTTTCTTAAATTTTTCGACTTCTGGACGAGGAATCACCCATATTCTTCCAGGTGAACCAAGCACGCCTTTTCCGCCTCGGGCAGGCATCCCCTATATTTATTATTTAAAACAACGATCACAACTGTAATGATCAGAGCCGGTACAGTATGCCAACTGGATTCTGCATTATTAATTGGTTTTATCTTGAGTAGTGTTCTACCCAGGTACATCAGAAGAATGAATAAACTTACACTGAAGAAAGTGTACGTAGTGAGAAATCGAAAACGTGAACTCTGAATACAATTCCATTCAAGCGGCAATAAATTGCTGGTTTCTTACACCGTAAGAAATAACTCCATTATAAATCTAATTTAAGTTAAATGTCAACAAAACACTTCGGATTATTTATGTTAATCTTAAGCTAAATTTGTCTGTGCCAGCCCGAGTGGCTCAGACGGTTGAGGCGCTGGCCTTCTGACCCCAACTTGGCAGGTTCGATCCTGGCTCAGTCCGGTGGTATTTGAAGGTGCTCAAATACGTCAGCCTCGTGTCGGTAGATTTACTGGCACGTAAAAGAACTCCCGCGGGACTAAATTCCGGCACCTCGGCGTCTCCGAAGACCTTAAAATAGTAGTTAATGGGGCGTAAAGCAAATAACATTATTATTATTATTAAATTTGTCTGTATTTGAAAAAATAAACATTAGACGAGAAAGGACTGACTGTAGTTGCCAACATATTATTAATTTATTTGTTATTTATTTATTTATTTATTTATTTATTTATTTATTTATTTATTTATTTATTTATTTATTTATTTATTTATTTATTCTTTACTTACATTTGTGGCGAAGTTAGGGCTCACGGCCCTCTATTACACTTCACCGCTTTCAATAATAAAATTTAAAAATATAAACATAAATGTTAAAGTAAGACATAGTAATTCTAGTAGGGACAGATACGCTCAGGTTACAAATTTGTAAGGCAATATGAGTGATAATACCGAGCTCGATAGCTGCAGTCGGTTAAGTGCGGCCAGTATCCAGTAATCGGGAGATAGTGGGTTCGAGCCCCACTGTCGGCAGTCCAGAAGATGGTTTTCCTTGGTTTCCCGTTTTCATACCAGGCAAATGCCGGGGCTGTACCTTAATTAAGGCCACGGCCGTTTCCTTCCAATTCCTAGGCCTTTACTATCCCATCGTCGCCATAAGACATATCTGTGTCGGTGCGACGTAAAGAAAATAGCAAAAAAAGGAGTGATAATACTAATTGTACCGGGAGGTACACCTCTACGCCGCACATTTAAATCTTGTTCCTAAAAGAACTCCTCTACTGGAGAAATCGTGAACTTGAAACTAGTCCTACTTCAATCTTTACTCAGAAGATGTCACTACTGTAATTTGGTTATTGTGAAGTCTCCAGTACTGTGTGAATTTTAATTTGTTTTGTTTTCCGTTCATCAAGAAGTTTGGACATTCTCTCATAGATGTCACTGCTAGAAAACTTTAATCATGTACCCTGGTGCGAAGTGAAAGAAACTTTTTTGAGAAGTTTTGTATTCATAAGTTTTTTTCCTAATTGATGTTCATTTGTTTTTGGGTTGGCAATATTTATCTTTTCTTTCCGCCAGTTTTGAATCCAGCCAATCCCTAATTTTTGTAATTAATTTCCAACCGATCCTGGATTTCTTCTTCGACTTTGAGTGTAAATTTTGAATCATCCAATAAAATTGAGAGGGTGTGGCTTGATTATTCATGAAAGGTCTCGAACTTTCCCCGAGGGTTTATAAACTGCGGATTTTCACGTCTCTTGGCCATTTGATTGTCATCTAACTTAGTGTGTGCGTCAAGCAGGAGGCGGGAGGCGCCTCTTTCATCAGGCAGCAGTTCTTCAGCAAGGCAATGGCCGTTTGACATCTTTATTTCTTGCTAGCTCCGCAGTTTAACCCGAGGGATAGGTCCGAAACTTTAATATATAACCAACTTCTCTAAAATGTAAGTTCTACCGGCTAATGTGAAAATTGCATAAAATCTGTAACTGTAATTCGGGGATAGAGAGTGATTTACCCTCTCGATCTCCCCATCATATTGGTTTGAGGTGACTACGTTTTGTAACTGGTTTTCTTACTTTCGGTAATGTCTTAAATTATTCTTATACGAGTCACCTCCATAGTTTGGGAATAGCCCCTGTTTCATCGGCCTAGGGCCTTTTAGGTTTTAAGAATGCACATGTAGGAGTGCAAGTACACGCCTCCATTCAATTTGGTGTTTCGAGCCATTTACTTACCCTGTTCTTTTCTACTACGGTCCAATAGGTTGGGTACTCGATACCCCTGTTTCAAATTTTGTAAGTTGTGCCCTGATGGCAAGTAATTGTAATTTTCTGATATTTCCTTGAGTAAGCTTGAGAAGTGAGAGCACGTTAGCTCTTTTTCTAGCGTTGTAATAGTGCCTCTGGGAAGCTTGATATTGTGAGTACCGAGCTAGTGCTTCATTGCACTGAGGGATTTCTGCCCTTGTTTAAATTTGTGCCTTTGTAAATTTTGAGCTGTGTGCTCACGAATTGTGAAGCGAGGGGCTGGAAGCCAGGATTATAAAACAGTCATTAAATTTTGCATGTTCTTGCTTTATATAAATCTTGTCATGGGACCTGATATGTCATTGTTATTTCACTAAGTGAAAAGTTGTTAAAGTTTTGTTGTTGATTGTTGAAATTCAAAAAAAAGATATAACCTTTGTTAAAGTTTTAAATTAACTTTCACCTCTGCTGGTCCACGGGTAACCCCGTAACACTAATAATAATAATAATGATAATAATAATAATAATAATAATAATAATAATAATAATAATAATAATAATAATAATAGTAATAATGACTGAATTACATAAGTCTAGTAGATAAAAGAAATCTCGCTCACACAACACACGCACGCTGACTCATACAACTCAGTTATATGTTCCCAGGAGAAGCTTTCTGGAGGCAGATTAGAATGTATGAAAGGAAGTAAAGTGCCGAATGTCCATTGGGAGTGTATTCCAGAGTCTCGATCCACTAACTGGAAAAGAATGATTGTAGGAATTCATTCGATTTAGTGCAATTTCAAGTAGGGAACCAGAACGGGTACTAATTTCATGGAATGAGGAAAGGAAACGAAAATTAGAAGATAGATAAGTACGAGTGTTCGTCGAAAGTAGTTGGTAAACAAGTGTCATTAGGTGAAAATTCCTTCGCTCATTTACGCGTAGCCATCCCAATGTTTTGAAATATGGTGTAAAATGAGCGTATGTCCCAGTTGGAAGGCATATCGCATGCGTGAGTTCTGTGTTCGCTGAAGCCGCGAAGCTTGTTCGGCGTTTAGATTGACTAGTACCGTATCACAGTAGTCTAAAATTGGGAATAGGAGTACTTTGATTAATTTTAATTTAGGGATTTGAGGAAAAGCATTCGTGTGACGTTTCAGGGGACATAGAGCTGCATGAATCTTTCTACATACCGGTACATTAGTTACGTGTTCATTCCTGGTCAGATTCTCGATGATGGAGATTCCAAGATTAGTTACATTTTTAAGGAACGGTACAGCAATAACATTGATTATGATTGGAGAAGGACTGATATTGCTTATTGTGTGTAATAATTTAGCGTTGCCTATGATAATACATTGTGTTTCACGAGTATTTAGTATTAAGTGATTGTTTTTTAGAGTAGGCGGTAAGCTCGATAGGTGCAGTCGCTTAAGTGCGGCCAGTATCCAGTATTCGGGAGATAGTAGGTTCGAACCCCACTGTCGGCAGCCCTGAAAATGGTTTTCCGTGGTTTCCCATTTTCACACCAGGCAAATGCTGGGGCTGTACCTTAATTAAGGCCACGGCCGCTTCCTTCCAACTCCTAGCCCTTCTTTGTCCCATCGTCGCCATAAGACCTATCTGTGTCGGTACGACGTAAAGCAACTAGCAAAAAAAAAGTATCTGAATTAATATGCTCGATTGTTTCATATAAATTGTTTATTGTGGTCTGTTTGTATATATGCAGATCATCAACATATGTATAAGTGGTAGTTACAATACTGAAGTGTAGACGATATGCCATTGATATGCAAGACGAAAACTTAATTATTGCTAATGATGACATCTGTAATGTTCTCCTGAATACTCCTTTGAATATAAAGCTGATTATTTGAGCGAGTTCATTTATTCCACTTCACATACATACATACATACATATATTCATACATACATACATACATACATACATACATACATACATACATACATACATACATACATACATGCATACACTGCCGGCCAATAGTTTCCGGACAAGCATTGAACAAGAATGAACTGAGATTAAAAGAAAACAACATACCTAAGCAAGAAATTGACAAGTATATACAGTATTATAAAACTAATATTTTACAACAAAACTACGTTTTTACACTACATCTGAACAAGAAATACACAACGTGTACACATTTACTCCCACAGATCACCAGAATACATCAAACTCTCTTCTCATCAAAGAAACCCCGCTTTGCTGCAAGTACACATTTTACTATTCTCGGCTTTCTCAGAACAAGTTTATCTAACACCGATACAGGTATACTTTGCCAGGCATTCTTCAAGACGTTCCACAAATTTTCAGACGAAGAAGAACACTCTTTTCGGACTTGCCGATCCAACTCCTCCCACAGCAAGCTCAATTGGATTTAAGTTCGGTGATTGGGAGGTGGGGGGGGGGGGGGCATCCATTAAAAACAATTCCCCAGAGTTTTGTTTGTTTTGCAGATAATTCATGCAATAGCGAGACGTGTATCTTGTTGGAGGACAAACCCACGTTACTGTCCAGACAGAAGAGCATAACGAGATAGGATGGAATGGTAGCCGTTTTATTCCAGTGTTCCTTGAATTCGGTGCGGTCTACCAACTCCACTGAATGTGAAACCACCCCAAACCATCACAGAGCCCCTCCATGTTTCATTGTCGCAGTAGGATGCATTTTTACCGATACTGAACGTCGAACATAAAGTCGTCGCCGTTGCCCGAAAACCTTCGAGACTTGGTTACAGTAATACATTCTGTCATTAAACAATCATAAAGCATATTCGTGCGGGTACATATGTTTTGTCCGGCAGTGTATATACATACATACATACATACATACATACATACATACATACATACATACATACATACATACATACATACATACATACATACATACATACATTTTCATTATAGACTTCCGACCTTCAGCGTTCAGCATTCTTGCCTCTGTGAATTAAATAATCATCTTAGGATGTCATTCTTAATTTCACATCACTGAAGTCTAACCAGCGTCACCTGCAGTCCATCAGAACAATGTTCGTTGCTTTCATTTTCCTATGCCAGTATTTAAAGGGAAATGTTGTACCGTACTGTAGGATTGTATATTTCCATGAAGTATTTACGCACTTCTACAGTATAGTGCATTTAATTTTCATTTTCATTTACACACTAGCGCAGGAAAATGAACCGTCGATATCCCCGTTGTATACTTTGAAAATTCTCAGTGTTTATAGATTTGTAGTTCCCGTAAGTAATCTAAGCGCTTCTACATTCTATTCTTCACAGCTAGTACCGCCAACAAGTGTTTTCAAATCTCTTACTGTATAATCCTGAAGAACACGGCATTATTATTATCTTCTAGATTTCTAAGCTTAGCTTAACTTTAGCTTAAACCACGCCAGCTGAGCCCATTATTCCCACAAGTAATCTCTCTTAATCCACTCGCATCTCATGAACCCATAATGTAAGTCAATTCTTTATTTACAGACCCGGGAACCTAGAGTTGAGCATTTGGATCTCAGGCCAAGGTGACTTTCAGTGGCTACAATAAATGTGGCTTACTCCTGGGTGGATATAGGCTTAGTCCCTTTTTCGATAACTTGATACCAGAAACCAAAATAACACAGGTGAATCTTCAGATTTCATCCAGATCAGTACCCTGAAATTTAGGCTGAACATTTTAGCATTCAGCGAAATAAATCAATGACATCGAAAATACATATTTGTGCCCTTGTAATTATATGGGACTCCGAAACTAGTAATAAGGATCGAACGACATGGGTGACTGATACGACATCAGTGAGTGTAAAATATCTTGCAGGAAGTCCCACCTTAGTTCGTTGTGGGTTTATTAAAGCTATTCTACTTAGATTTCCGCGTCATCTTATGGTACGTTAGTTAACAAGTCGTAATTTTGTGGTCGGAAATATTACACCTTACACCTAAGATTCGTCATCTGTACTTATGTTCCCATGTCGCCCTTAAATATATATTATTGTGCTCTTTTACTTTACCTTCCTTCGTAGCCAAGCGATTTAAGACACGTTCAACAAATGTCTTGGGAAACAAAAGTTAAGTAGTTCGTATTTAATATTTCTTATACACCTCCAAGAAAATATTGAGGTAATAATATCTCACTGTTTCTCAGATTCTAGTCCCTAATGTGTCGAATTATCTGGCCGATATGAAATAAATTATAATTTTGTCTGTGCACTTCAAGTATTTGCCTAATACTTCGTTTTTATCTCGGATTAGGTATACGAAAGTCAAGGATAGGTTTAGTTCATTTTAACTGTCTGTCTGTTTGCTTGTTACGATATTGCAGGAGAATAGTGCAACAGAATTTGTCGAAATTTAGTTGGGAGAGCCGGGTTGTGCACTAGACTAGATATTCGATTAATAGGCCTATACAGTGGCGGAGAAATATTAAGGCAGCTAAAACAAGACATGCAAAATTACTACGTTAATATTAGCTGTATCTGAAAATTTTAACAAAGCTAAAAATTGTGTAAATTATTGTAATTTCCCATATTTTATGCTTCATATGATTTTATCGCAAGAGGAGAAATAACGCAAATATTACATGTTTCACAAGTTGGTTATGGTAATCAACAATACCGTGATATTACACTGACTACTGCTATTTAAGATATTCTCTGTCTCTTCTGCTGTAACTGGCTTGCTGCTGAAAGAATGAGAAAGATACATTTTTGCAATTGTACGTAAATTAACCGTCAATGACGGGTAGTTTCTGATAAATTCTGTACTATCTGGAGCGAGATGTGCTTCTGGGGCCCATCGAACTAGTTTAACATTTACAACATATCGATATATTTACAGCTTTTCTCAACTTGTTTAACAACAAAGCGTATGACAGAATGGAAATATTAACCGAATTTCATCCTAAACTAGAGGTTACTACCGAGTGAGTTGGCCGTGTGGTTAGGGTCGCGTAGCGGCGAGCTAGCATTCGGAAGATGAAAGGTTCGAATCCCACCGTCGGCAGACCTGAAGATGGTTTTCAGTCGTTTCCCATTTTCACACCAGGCAAACACTGGAGCTTTATCTTAATTAAGGCCACGTCCGTTACCTCACCAATCCTAGCCCTTTCCCATAATTAGTGTGTCATTAAACGACTAAAAAAAGAGATCACTGAGAGGCCTAGATGGTTTAACGTTTCCTTCTTGCATTCTGGGATCTAGACAGATTGAAAGAAAAAAAGTGTAAGGGTTTGTTTCAAGGCACATGTTGTATAAAGCCTTTATGAAAAGGCTGAAGGAAACGCAATAGGTGATGAGTGGACTGTCGCGAAGAATGAGATTAGTAGGGCTGCTGAAGGCAAGTTAGAAAGAAAGAAAATATCAAGTGAGCGTCAATGGATAACTGAGGAGATAGTAGACCTGTTTAGCAAAAGTATTAGAATGTAAAAAATGATGAGGGCAGAAAAGAATACAAGCGATTGAAAAACGAAGTAGATAGAAAGTGCAGGACAGCTAAGGAAACATAGCTGAAGGAGAAGTGCAAGGATGTTGAAGGTTGTGTGATTGTATGAAAGGTAGTTGCTGAATACAGAAAAATCAAGGAAACCTTCGTAGAAATGAAAAATAGGTGTATGAGTATTAAGAGTTCAGATGAAAAAACACTTCTAGGGAAAGAAGACAAGGCAGCAAGATGACAGGAACATATCCAACAGTTGTATCACGGGAAGGAATTAGATGATAAGGTTCTGGAACAAGAATCTGCTCATGCCGATGAAATGGGAGACCCAATTTTGAGGTAAAAATTCCACAGAGCCTTGAGAGGCCTAAATAGGAACAAGGCACCTGGAATTGATGACATTTCCTCAGAATTACTGACTTCCTTGGGAGAAATCAGCATGGCAAGGTTATTCCATTTAGTGCATAAGATGTATGAGACAGGAGAAGTGCCATCCGATTTTAGGCAGGATGTTGTTATACCTATTCCCATGAAGGCAAGTGCTGACAAGTGTGAAAACTACCGCCCTATAAGTTTAGTATATCATGTCTGAGAAATTTTAACATGATTTATTACAGAAAAATGGAAAGACAATTTGAAACTGAGTTGGGAGAAGATCAGTTTGGCTTCAGAAGGAATGTAGGAACACGTGAAGCAATCCTGACTTCACGTCTGATCTCAGAGGATCGAATTAAGAAAGACAAGCCCACGTACATGGCGTTCGTAGATCTAGAAAATGCATTCGATAATGTTGATTGGACCAAGCTATTTGAGATTCTGAAGGTGATCGGGATCAAATACTGAGAGCAAAGAGTTATCTACAACCTGTATAAAAATCAGTCTGCAGTAATAAGAATCAAGGACTTTTAAAAACAAGCAGCAATCCAGAAAAGAGTGACGTAAGGCTGCAGTTTGTCCCCTCACCTTTTCAATGTTTAAACAGAACAGGCAGTATAGGAAATAAAGAGGAATTTGGAAAGGGAATCGCAATCCAAGGAGAGGACGTCAAAAATCTGAGATTTGTCGATGACATTGTTATTTTATTTGAGTCTTCAGAAGATCTGGAGAAATTACTGAACGGTATGGGTAGAGTCTTGGTGAAGGAATACAAGATGGAGATGAAGTCCGAAAGAAAAGTAATGGTATGAAGTCGAACGAAGTCAGATGATGCAGGAAATATTAGATTAGGAAATTACATCTTAAAGGAAATAGATTAATATTGTTACTTGGGTAGTAAAATAACTAACGACGGCAGAAGTATGGCGGACATAAAATGCAGACTAGCACAATCAAGGAAGGCCCTTCTTAAAGAAATTTGCTCACTTCGAACAATGATAGAGGAATTAGAAGAATTGAAGACTTTCTTCTGGAGAGTGGCAATGTACGGATGTGAAACATGAACATGCGTTAGTTCAGAAAGAAAGAAAAGAGAAGGTTTTGAAATGTAGTGTTATGGAAGAATGTTGAAGGTGAGATGGATTATCGAGTCACGAATGGAGAGTTACCTGATCGAATTAGTAAGAGGAGATCGATTTGGCTATCTTTGACGAGAAAAGGAGATAGAACGATAGGACACATCTAAGATACCCAGGACTTGGTCAGTTTCTTTTTGCTAATGGCTTTCCGTCACGCCGACACAGAGAGGTCTTATGCCCACGATGGAATAGGAAAGGCCTAGCAGTTGGAAGGAAGCGGCCGTTGCCTTAATTAAGGTACAGCCCCAGCATGTGCCTGGTGTGAAAATGGGAAACCACGGAAAACCATCTTCAGGGCTGCCGACAGTGGGATTCGAACCCACTATCTCCCGGATGCAAGCCCCCTACCCGCACGGCTAACTCGCCCGGTTGGTGGGTTTTTGAGGGAAGTGTAGGTGGTAAGAACTGTAGGGGTAGCCAAGGTATGAATATGAAAAGCAGATTAGAACAGAGGTAGGATTTGTAGGGGCCGATGACCTTCGATGTTAGGCCCCTTAAAACAACAAGCATCATCAGCAGCAGAGGTAGGATTTAGTAGTTACGTAGAAATGAATAGTTTAACACATGGTAGGGTGGCATGGAGAGCTGCATCAAATCAGTCTATGGACATATGACCCAAATAACAACAACAACTTGAGAAGGAGTCAAAATTCAAACACGTTGCCTCAGAAAATACTGGAATATCAGCAACAAAAATATTCTTGATAATTTCAAACCTGATTAGATTATGGAGCTGAATGACAATAATTGCACATAACTATTCACTGTCATTAAATCAATATAGAGCTCAGTAACGCACAATATAACCGTAACGTAATAAGCATCGTTTTTAAGACCTATTCCTGGTTGAACTCTAGATCGGTTTAACTCAAAGTACCGTAGTACAAATTCTTATAGTTTACGAGATAGGCAAGCCTAAAATTGAGAACTATGGACGACGATTTCTTTGACAGGAAATGTATACCCTCCGTCCACGGCGCTACAGCCTTGATGGACTTTGGTCTACCAAACTACTCCTGCTCAGCCCGAAGGACTGCATATTACGAGGTGACATGTGGTCAGCGTGACGAATCCTCTCGGTTGTTATTCTTGGCTTCCTAGACTGGAGCCGTTATCTCACCTCCAGATATCTCCTCAGTTGTATTCACGTAGTCTGAATGATCCAGGTAAAAATTCCTGACATGGCTGGGAATGGAACTCGGGGGCTTCGGTTGACAGAACATTTAGGTTAATAATAATTGCCCAACACCTGACAATTATCTACATTTTATTAATTAATTAATTAAGAGTGGTCTACTAAGGCACACTTCCTTTAACGAGTAAGCCATCCGTACACTAAGTGGTCCTCCATTGTCATAGATTATCTGGATTGAATTATTTATTTCAGGTCGGTTAAGCACGTTTCTATTTTGAATAATGTGAAGCAAGAGCTACTAAACCTGTTTATAGAATTTCTAAAACTGACCGAAAATATTAATTTCGTTGAAATGGGTAACTTATAACATATTATTGAAAGAAGCGTAGAGTCCGGACTGGAAATGCTTACGGAATCATAGGTATTAACAGGTCAGAAAGAGATATTGAGTTAATATCGAGACTAACTCACATTTTAGGGTTGTGGTATTTCTCAATCACCTTTAATTCTCCTCGAACTACTTACCTTTGGGAAGAACATGGGCTCGTTTTTGAAGCTGAAACTGCAATATAGAAGAAGTTTTACTTTTTACTTATTTAAGCATTCTTATCAATGACACATGAATGGATTTATTCGAACGTGAGAGAAAATTAACTTCAAATTTTAAATAATGAACTGTCGGTGCACTGGCTCTGCACTTTTCCATTAGTGTGGTATTTTCCTTGGATATTGGTTTGCGAAAGGCTAAAATATTTGGAAAGGAAAATTTACGTAAAAAATTGTGTCAAAGACACGAATTAGAATCATCAGTGGTACATTTATAGAGTCCGCGTACAGTACGTACATATATTTCTTGTGTTTCCACTATATTATTTCAAAATATGCTCAAACAGGTCAATAATTTAATTTAGATAGCTAAGGTGCCGCGCTTGTTTCTTAACTGGGGAGTTGAAGATCCAAGAGAACACGTGTCACGCCTTCAATGGGTTTGGTAAAATGTTTATGTTGTTTCGTGTAAGGTTCTAGGGATATTGCAGTCAACAGCCATGGATATGTGTCTAACTACTCCATTTGCAGAGGTTCTTATCATACATCGTATTCTTATACGGACGCGGAATACAAATAGTTACGACGTTTAAGAAGAAGATACAATTTGAAATGACCGTGCAGTACCTGTCAAAATTTTACACCACATTCGAATACCGTGATGTGCCATCTAGAACCGAAACGTCTAGATTTGAATCTTAGTGAAAGTCCTCTCTGAATCCTTGCATGTGATTGCATATAATTCATGGGTTTCCATTAAGTCTGGTCAGGGACTGTTGGAGTTGTGAACTTCTAAGTAATAGAAAAACCACTCGGACTATCACCACTTTTAGAAAAGTAATGTATTTTGTGCTGTAAGTCGTTGCAAGTATTGACACCAAGATTTTATTTTTTTCAGATGTGGAATTAGATGAGCCCCTCTTTACGATAAAGAATAAAATGCTATACCGCTTCTTCTTTGTGGTTTTATATATTTCAAAACTTAGATGAAATAGGCTACTTTCCCTCGGCTTTCTCAATGAGCGAGCTGTCATAGTCAGCTTCTTTCTTATGAGTAGTTCTAAATTACTCTGAAGATAGCACAAGAAAAGCAATTTCTGTAACATTGAAATTTTTGTGGTTATCAACAGTGCACGACAAAAAGAAAGGCATAAGTCCGTTTGTGCACTTTGGGGGAAATAATGTGTCAAAGTCAAGTATCAAATCATTGCCGAAACCCAGAATTTCAATAGTTTGACAGAGGGATAATGTAAAATATAAATCATGTGTTAGGAACACAATAAACAAGTAAAATGCTTTCAATAATAAGGCCCAAATAGATCTCCCAAGACAAATAATTCAGTGCCACGATTGAACCATTGTCGTGTTTCTTAAATATTTACTTATTTATATTATATATTTATTTATGTACATACATTATTGGGAAGTTATGGCCTTAAGTACTGTATAGTATAAATATAATTTCTGTCGTTTCTATGGTGATTCTGAACTTCTGACCAGTAGTGTAAATTATTAATTCTTCTCAACTTTCTTGCTCACTCAATTAAACATCAAATATAATGTTATTTTTCACTCATTACTACAAAATACACCACTCATTACGACTCTCCTCTTCCTATGTAGTTTCTCATGTGAACCAATAAGACTAGGATAATTTTATGCCAAATTAAAAAGAAAATCCAATTTTAATCCTGATTAAATACTATATATAATGAATACCTTTTGCATGTTTTCAGAAAACTTGAAACAGAAATCTCAGAACTCCTACTACGATCAAAATTTCCCTTTGTATACATTACATTACGGACTAAAAATTAAGAAAACGGAAAAAATCGCACTCAGTAGCGAAAATGAGTACATGGAATATTAATTAGCTTGTGTAATAGTGGTGTAGCTGGATAAGTGACCTCCATTCGTAATGTTGATATACGAATATACTTACTATTCTTCTAATTGGTCCTCCTTAAACTGGATGAAATAGTGAGATCATTTATTTATTAAGCGTCTTCTAAGAGGAAGCGGGCTCGCTTCAACATTAGGTATCTAATAAGTTGAAACTTCAACCGCTGAAGCGCGAGACTCCAAACACAACTATGTTAAAAAAGAGGGCTCAAATCTTCATAAAAAAGGTTACCTGGGGAGAAGGTATTGTGTGGCCTCCTGAACCAGCCCATGCCATTCCGCTCGAGTCTCCCTGCATTACCGCGAGAGGCCACCTTGCGCCACAATGACGTAAGTTGCGTCCCCTTGTAAACTAAGCGAACAGCTTGCCGTGCCTAACATAGGTTCAGTCGAACTGCGGCTGGTCGCTAATCAAAGACTGCCTTCTCTCTGAGTATCTTGTGCGATTACGGGAGGTGAGGTTTCGTGGTGAGAAGTGGTGAAGTGTGTTTTAAGTGTTCGGTGTGTTATTTTGTGCGTGTAATGTTGATAATCAGCTAAGTTTCTCATCGAAAATCCCCGATGATAAGGTGAGTAAACTTGAGTTCTCAGTATGCATGCGGGTCAGGAGATTCCAATGAGCGAATGAGCACGTAACCAAAAACAACACAGGTCGGTAACCCAGCGGAACCGGAGTGTTCCACATGTTGAGAGAGCAATGTACAGCATGTATGATACAATAACGTGGCTAATTCTCCGTTGTCAATTCATTTATAACATGCTATCATACAGATTTTAACGTTCTGAAGATGATTCATAACCGCATCAGGTGACATAAACAACGAAATACCTTAGGAATTAATCATTTATAAAGTTATGTACATTATAAAGTTTTGAATGCACATTTTAAGGTAATAATGATTTTACAGAAATATTTTTCATCACAAAAGAAGAATGACACTCATCAAAACATTTTTAAATATAGATCATAATAATTCTTTGCAAGATTTAAGTAAATTATAACGTAATATTTCGGTCAGTTGAGTCACTAACCGTTGACAATGTATTGAGTCGTGAGGTAGCATTGAAGCGAGACCGTGTTGTATGTTTTAGCACAGTGGAAACACTGACTCAATAGTTATTTTAAGCACAGCGTTTTTAATGAATTTATCGATTCATGCTCTTGTCGTTTACCTTGTGTAAAAGTAACATGTAAATGCCTACGCATGGTATTTCAGTCCAACTCATGGCCTCTGTAGTCCACTGCCAGATGAAATCACGGTATAAATATAGCATACAACTACTTTTCTTTCTCCTGAACCATGACCGAGGAGATGGAGTTTAGCATCGTATGGGGACAAATACTATGCTTCCTTGATAGTTGTTTGAGGTCAGGCGACTAGGACTGGTTATGTCTGGATATCAGGTTCTCAGTCTACAACTCCATTCACACACATGAGGAGACTCTCTTGAATGGAAGTCAAGATCAACATTTTGTTCTCTCTAGCCTAGATAACATTTTACATACTCAACGTTTGCAACCGATCCACCAATAACAGTTGCTGTGAACAACTAAAAGACGTTTAATGTGAACTTTTTTTAAAAAAAACTAAGAACTGTCATACATTTTGTGAATCGAGCACTGGCTATATTTACAGAAAATAAAAATACATATGATACGCTGATTTATTGGTGGATATTTAAAAATATAGTTACAAGTAGATGCATTATCTTTAATAATGATGGATTCTAATTGACAACCAGTTTCTATGATTCTGCGATGGTATTAACAATGATCTCACCGCATTCCTTCAGGGCAAGTTGACTTGATGCTGCGCGATTTCCTGATGAGAATTTTACACTCTTAATTTGGCATAGCAAAATGTATTTAATGAATGTGCATAATACAGATGTATTCGTATGACTCCCTGGGAACAATAATTTCTATTTATCTGTCATTTTCAACGACGTAAAGTTAAAATTGTTATAATCATAACAAGGTATACGTTTTGCTAATATATTCCTATTATTCATTACGCATGTATGGTTATTTTAGTTAACTGAAGAACTGAAAATAAAGAACTATGAGCTCAGTTCTCATGTCATAATTACTGAACGACCACCAAGTCAAGCTCAGTGTACTATGACAGTTAATTTCAAAGTTGTAAACATTTAAATTAAGAGAAAATTTTCCCCTAAATGAGATGAATTGAAAGTACTTCATTGTTTTCAAATTCGAACGTAGTTTTTTTAATAGGAGTTTGAATCCTCAATATTTATTTCAATCTTAAATGTATTATTTATAGTTCATATGTTGTAGGAAGGGGTATTTATTTTGAGGAAATACACGCAAACATAGATCAGAATGTTTCAAAGGAATGGTAACGGGACGGAGTGTGTGTATTCCTTATTAAGATACAAATTGAAAAAGGTAACTTACGGTTTCCTATGTTTATGCTTTACACATATGTTCACATTGTTTTTATGGACTGCGTGAGCTACTGGTATTCATGTAAAAGTCCCTATATGCGAACATACATTCCAGACTTACCTTTATCATTGTTATTTACTATGAAATATTGAGTTAATTAGTCTGTTATTCAAGATCTACATCAGCTTTCATTACCGTAAATTAATGAGACATTTGTAGAAAATTTCCTGAAACTCATTAGAATGGTTATTAGACAACCTATTTATATACATAAACTTTTTTCCTTGCTCGTTGTTATTTCTTTTCATTAAGACATCATGTTATATTTTTGTCACAAACATCTTGTAGGAGTAGAAATGCCGACTTTTACCTGTTTACAAATAATACATCCTAAATTCGCTAAAGTAGATGTTCTTTCCATGCACTGGAATTGGCCAAATCCTGAGGAATTTTATCTAGCAACTAAAGTATTTTTGTACTTTGCAGTATATCATCACAACTGGATACTCACTGGATTGAGCTTAATGCATTATAATTCCATATCAGCTGCTGTACTATCATCTTGGATGTATCTATTTCCATCAGTATTCTGCCATCTTCAGAGAATATTCATTCCTAGCAAACCAGCACATGAAATGGTGTTACTAATTTCTTCGAATAGACATTCAATCAGTTTGCATCTGTTTCACACCAATATAACTTTCATAATATACTGTCATTCAAATAATTTTGTAATTTCAACCCAGTTACAGTATCAGTTTAAGGTTTTCATTTCACTGGGACTTGTCTTAATAATTTCTAATATTTAAAACATTCCGTGCATAAATAAACAACTATGTTGTAGACTAAAGTATTTTCTGTATTCTGTAAACCCATTCTTCCGGGAAAACATGTGATTCTCAAGTTCCACAAAGTAATGAGATATAATATTGTCCCTATTATTTGACGCGTACTGATGCACGATCCCGATAACTTCAAATATAAAGCTACTCTGAGTTTCATTTTTCATCTGCCTAATTCTTTAGCAATCTCTCCGTTCCTTTTCAAATGCCCGCTGAATTTTGAATTGGCACAAATAAATGGAAATTATTTGTTAATTATTTCCGTTTTTCATATTATTGTTGGGCAATTGGTAAAAACAATATTACGCTCGACTCAGTCACAGGCTTCATTATGTCTTCTACTTCTACTTCTACTACTACTAAAATGTTTTCATTCCGCCCCTGAAGGGGAAGGCGGGCCTCTTAGACGGTGACGCCGTCTCTCAGGCCAGAAGATTTGTTACGGTGAACGAGATGCTCGGTGAAGTTGAGGAGGTTGGAGGCCGTGGCCTATACTAGGAACTGTCCTGACATTCGCCTTAGTGCAGGAGAATGGAAAACCACGGAAGAATCATTCTCAGGACAGCCAACGGTTGGGGCCAACCGTGAAGTCCAGCTCGGTCCCGTCTACCGAATGCCAGAGGCGTAGAGCCACGGTAGAGCCGTGGCCACACCCTCTGCTCGGTTGGCCGGTCGGAGTGCAGAGCTGTTGGACCATGGACCAGCCGTGGCCACTTATGGTATGAGACGCACTCTGCATCTACGGACCTCTTATGTCTTTGTAAACCTAATTTTATTCTTATGAGTTTTGCTGTCATTGTATAAGTGCCTTTACACTGCATGGTATTCTTTTGCGCCTTCCATAATAAATTATTTACATGCACATTTCCTTTATTGTGAATTTTATATAGGCTACACAGTATACCTGACTGCCTTAGTTTAACCCGCTCTCTACAAATTACAAATTGAATACACTTCTGTGCTGTTAGAACGTGTTCAAACATTAACATTCACTACATATTGCTCTAAAGATTGCTAACGACTTTTCTAACATAATAGAAGTACGTGAGTTTATTGATAAAGTGTGTATTGGACAGATGAATGAGTATATTAACATGTTCTCCAGTAGCGTAGTCAGGATCGACCGATGTGTGGGGAGGGGGTAGGGTTACAACATGATGATAGAACATAATGAAGGTACTTGTGCGTGTGTGGTGTGCGCATGCATGAGTGTCATTGTAAGGCCACAGAACAAGAACAATATGACCAATGATATGTTCAGATTACAATGTAAAATCCAACTTTCAAGGCTTTATAGAAAACAGATTCAAGAAATCTGTTGGTTTTACTTTATTGTCTCTTTGAATATTTAAAATACCCAACCCTTTGAGCCGACTTTCACTTGTTTCCCAGTTTCTGTTTATTTTTCTTTTGTAAAAAAATCACAGAAGAGGGGGCTTCTAATCCACAGTAAACGCCCCTTAGCTACGCACCTGTTGTTCGCTCCCAGTGGTAAACTGCCCCATTACATTTCATTACATTGCTGGCCCAGGAATGTGTTAAACAAGTATGATACCTTGACATGAACATAGAAAATCTTAAACACAAGGAAATGGTTAAATTAAGAGGCATTACAGGCTACAAACCCTATATTCTAATTTAAGAATTTAAGAGAGCTCACTAGAATATACTGCAGTCATTCAAATATAGAATAGCACGAATAATCTCAAACTGATTGAGAGACATTGCTGTAGGATTTGAAAACAGAAACACCTTCAGATTAGGTTTCTGATTAATCCCCGTGATGAGCATCGAGTCTAAAAATGTCCTCATTTCTTTCACAGTCACACGTTTGATACATAGAATATTCTGTAAATATGTACGGCACTGCACTTATCGCCTAATTTACGTACAGGTTAATTTGGTAAACAACATGCTGGTAAAACTCGGGATTAAAACACAAGTAAACAATTGCAATTATATCATCACAAAAATTACTTCAACATTTTCTCCTGGATTCCCAGTGAAAGACAGAGGTGGTAATTGGTAAGGTTTGGTTAAATGAAGACGACTTAGAAGGATCAAATACCACGTCTGTATGTAATGTATCATCATTTTCCCTTTTCCTGCTCCTATCACGGAATTAGGTCATGTGCTGAGTCCGGATAAACCAACAATCATTCATGCCTTCTTCACCTGAACTGCTTTCTCGAGACATTCTGAGAATTTTTGCTTCTGCTACACATGTCAACGTTGTCTCTTTCATATGTTACCACGGCTAACATGTGCACAAGTATTCTAAGAACGAGTAAAGGAAAAATCTTCCTTGTATTCTTGTCATCAGAGGAACATCAAGCAGTAAAGGTTTATTTTAGCTCCTGAAGTCACAGTCCACTAATCAGTCATAATCGACTACAGAAGTTTGGACAACTCGACCACGGTCGTTCACCGGAGTGAACGTGTTAAAGAGTAAGAGAAGAAATATTTTGTTTCGAAAGACCACAGCTCGGGATGACGTATAAGAAAATTGGAGCTGATTCTTCTGTACAAGAGTCCGATCGGTTTTTGTGACAGAAAGTGCAGTATACGGAAAAAAAAACATGCGGTTGATCTGGCTTCAGAATAGGGAACATCTAGCCTGAGAAACGCCATCAAGAAGACGCCTTGTGCTTGAGTATTTTAGAAATGATCTTCTATGGTTTCCTCATTTCAACTCCAAGTGATTATCGGAGCGGTACCAAACACATAGACACGATAGCTTCCTTCACAATATTAGTCGCAATAAGAAACAAATCGTACAGTAGTAGAAAGTTCGAACATTTCACCTAACTTTAGCTTCCTTGTATATACAACTGAATTCTTATCATTTTGTTTCCTTAGTGGTGTCAAACTCAAATACTGTGTGACCATAATTTTGATAGCCTTATTTTTAGTACCACGTAAATCTTAATTGTGAATAATCACTTTGTACGGGAAGTGAATTCTATGTTTCATACAGTTAAATGTATTTTCTTTCGATGACATCAATGCTGCCACTCACATACTTCATAGTTTGGTAGTCATGTTCAAATAAAGTTTGAAGAATTACTTAAGTTTTAGCATGTGTTTTGTGTTATATGTGTTGAATCACGAATTTGGTTGATATATTTCGCATTTCATCTTCATAATGCTGCCAATTGATGCTACTAAATGAGCGCAACTTCTTTTATTAGTTCCTTCCATTTTTGCCGAATATTTCATACCTAAGGAATTCATTTCTGGGTGACGTCATAGCTGCCGACTGCAATTGACGTATAACTAAATTTGCTTTCAGTAGCAGAGCAACATCAAATCCACTCAGTCAAAAGTAAGATTTTATGCGTTTGGAAGAAGTGAATGAATGAAAAATGAAGAGGAAGTGTAAGACGTTTATATGCATGCCACAATGTAAGGGTTGCATTAACTACAGTATTCTTCAACGATCAATATCAATTTCATGGTTGAGTCGGTGTTTCATGTACTCCATAATAGGACAAAAAAGCAAACACATTGACCTTCCAAGCGACCGCTGCTCAGCTAGAAGGCCTCCAGATTACCAGGTGACGTGTGGTCTGCATGACGAAGTAAGTCGCCTGTTATTCTTGGCTTTCTATATCGGGACCAGCATCTCACAGTCAAATAGTTCATAAATTGTTCTCACGTGTGCCGAGTGGATCTTGAACCAGCTCTCAGATCAAGGTAAAAATCCCTTACCTGGCCGGTATTCGTATCCGGGCCCTCCATATAAGATACGGTCTTGCTACCCCTAGACCACTGAGTCTGCTTCTTATAAGACGAAATACGCACGTGAACACCTATGTTAGAATTAGTAAATAACAGAGAGAGGACAGCTATTTAGGTTATTATTTGATTAGACAAATGAGTAATTTGTTATCGGGGCTTTCGTCTGTTAGGCACCATTCACGAATAATACTGGAAATTTTCTTCAGCCCAATGACAAGTGATAAAATGAATTTTCAGTTCAAATTTTACACTCTGAATGTTTAACTTCTCTCCTGTAATATTTCCCCCTGTGGGTAGGGGTGGTAGAATAACACCCACGGTATCACCTGCCTGTAGTAAGAGGCGACTTAAAGGGGCCCCAGGGGCTATGAACTTTGGAGCGTGGGTTGGTGGCCACGGAGCCCTTAACTGAGTCCTGGCATGGCTTCCACTTACTCGTGCCCAGCTCCTCACTTTCGTCTATCCTATCCGACCTCCCTTGGTCAACTCTTGTTCTTTTCGATCCCGACGGTATCTGGTTCGCGAATCCAAATAAGATTTTCATTTCCACGCCCTTCGTGGCCCTTGTCTTCCTTTGGCCGATACCTTCATTTTTGGAAGTGTCGGATCCCTTCCATTTTTCTCTCTGATTAGTGTTAACAGAGGATGGTTGCCTAGTTGTACTTCTCCTAAAACAATACTCACCACTGTCACCATCCTGTAAAATTGAGGAGCGGTTGTTCAGAAGGTTCTATTTCCACTTCAAGAAATAATTCAGTATTTCGTCCACATGCATGACAGTCGTTGAATATTATCGAATGCCATGAGAAATCCAGACCAGAAAGATGTAATTCGTTAAAAGTTGTACCATACCCGATCATGGGTACGTTCCATGAGCCTTTTACTATACCTTTTCTTGCAGCTTTCCTCATCTTTCTTATAACGGAAATAGCGCCTTTTGAAGAGACACTGCATAATTATTGTATATTTTTATTTGATACCTTTTGGAAATAAACTTATCGTGTGACGTGCAACATCAAGTAACCTGTCTTCCGATTTCTGGTAAAATTTAGATCTTTAACTAAACTATGTCTAACTCCATAAATAAATGCAGATTTAATTAAATTGTTATTAAGCATCTATGTTAAAACATCGGTGTCACCATTGAGGAATACTATGGGAAATTTTCTTCAGCCCACTGACAAGCGTTACGGGAACTGTCGACTTCATTTACCTTGAGTCTAATTTCGGTGATAAATAATACTGAGATATCTGTAGATATCTGTGGAGTCTAGTACAAAAGTTCGCTCTTGGAAAAAGTGTCAGTATACTTTGAAAATGTTATGCATAAAGCATAAACTGCCGTGCGTTCGAAGTTCTCAATTACAGCAATTCTCCAGATACGCTACTTGCGCCAGCATTGCCTTCGTCATGCTGCAAAATACATAGTTCGAGTAATTGGCATTCCACCCTTCGGCACTCGCCCTTTCAATGAGCCTATGACCTGTCAGTGTTCGCTGAGTCTTTGCTTGTCAGAAAGATATCTATTAGGGAAGCGATCCGCACACAGACGTCTTGTTTCTGTTGCATTATTCAACGAGCCCAGCCATCAAATATGTCAGGCATTTCCTGGTTTGAATAATTCCTTGTAATTCACAGTAAGGCATAGAATCAGCTGCTTGTTGCAGAGCTGATTAAGTCGCTATAAAAAAAATGAAAAAATCATGTCTAACACACAGCAACTAAACTTGTCGAAATATACACAGGAATACCTACAGCTTGTCTAATAAACAGGTTGGGAACTGTCAAGTGCGTCCTTCAACGTTCATTTGGACGTTTCAGGGAAATAAGATTAAATGGTAAATACGTTCAAATGAACTTTTATTACTTTGTTAGTGTCTCCCGTCTATTGAAGATGTGGGAAACTTAGAGAACCAAATCATCTCGTCTTTAAGTTCATCTTTGTCTTCGGCATTATGGGAATGAATTTCCATCGCTTAATCTTAGGTTAAAAGTTAAGTGATTATACTGGAAATTTGATCTGGAAGAAGATTCAGGACAGATTTTCACTGATTTCCCTCGTTACATATGTTCCGGAAATGCTCCTTTATCATTCATTTGTCATCACTAATGAGGTTGGAAACAAGCCTCGCTGCCTTGTGTAGTTTCGTTCCTCGGTCTGACATTTGACTGTATCAAAGTTAATTAGGTTAGAACCAATTACATAGCCTAAATACTGTAAAATTCTCACTTGTTAAATTAACGTCTATTTATTAAAAAATTATGACACACCTATTGAGTGGTCTAGGTTCTGTCACTAAGTTATAAATTTTACTTCGCTATTTGCTATTTGCTTTACGTCGCACCGACACAGATAGGTCTTAAGGCGACGATATGACAGGAGAGGCCTAGGAATAGGAAGGAAGGGGCCGTGGCCTTAATTAAGGTACAGCCCCAGCATTTGCCTGGTGTGAAAATCGGAAATCACGGAAAACCATCTTCAGGGCTGCCGACAGTGGGGTTCGAACCCACTATCTCCCGGATGCGAGCTCACAGTTGCGCGAGCTTAACCGCGCGGCCAACTCGCCCGGTAGTTATACATTTTAAACATAGTAGTAACCAAAGTAAAATTGTCAGGCACCCGGTCGCCATGGTGAAGGGATATAAATGTGAAAATGCCTAAATGCTTCTAATTGCGACTGGTGTATTCCAGTCTGAGGGCAACACAAGTCTTTTCTGGATTTCTCTCCACTCTCTAGAAATACGCTTTATTATATATTATTTTAATTTCGTGGCGTTTTAAATATCTCGGCAATATTTTTATTTTTTAGTTAAGGAACAGCCTAGCATTTGCCTGGTGTAAAATAGGCTCTAGATTGTAGGGTTCAAACCCACCATCTCCCGAATGCAAGCTAACAGCTGCGCGGTCCTCGACAATAAAATTAATTTTGTAAGACTTCAATTCCTATTTTCTTCTATGCTACTGCCATGTATCTAGTGTATCTAAAGACGGAATTTATAAGGTTTATACATTGTTATAAATATCGGCCACCACCAAGACCATGATCCTGCTACAGATGAACGAAGAATACAATCTATATCAGCGATCGATGTATCTCATGACCACTAGTAACTGTTTCACAGAGATGCTAAGCAGTCGATCTTGGCCTAGAAGTTCTTGAACGGAGAAAATAACCAGAGCATTGATGTTTCCAAACAGAGGGACATAAAGCATGCTAGCAGGAGTGAATAAGACGGAAGCAGTGGTGACATCTTAAAATGATTATATTGAACTGGTTAATACTACAGAGGTCAGAGATTGATTTCACAATTTGCTTTACGTCGCACCGACACAGACAGGTCGCATGGCGACGATGGGATAGGAAAGGGCTAGGAGTGAGATGGAAGCGGTCGTGGCCTTAATTAATGTATAGCCCCAGCATCTGTTGGGTATAGAAATGGGAAACCATGGAAAACCATCTTCAGGGTTGCCGACAGTCAGATTCGAACCCACTATCTCCCGAATGCAAGCTCACAGCAGCGCGAACTTAACCGCACGGCCAGCTTGCTCGGTAAGTGAATTTTATTTTTAATGCCCGGCTCCTAAGGAATTTTTCTCGACCCTAGATGTTGACGTGAATTTGTCTTATAAATCGGGATACCAGTTTGAAAATTTGAGCGAGATGAAAATAGGGAAAAATTTTAAAACGTAATAAAGTGTGAATTGCGCACATTACATTCAAGATGCACATACACATAGTTAGTGCAAGAGTTACACGTCCACCAATATGAACGGTTCTCGAAAATAAAGTATTCAAGGTCACGACGACAAATCGACGCATTTCTGCAGCGTTCGATTCCGGGTGGCCTGTCTAGTTTGTAGAATGCGTAGCGAATGCACGCGTTATCCGACTTAAGTGAAATAAAAGTCGTTTGGAGCAGAAATTACAGAGCTGTCCGCCTCTGTAGTGTAGTGGTTAGCGTGATTAGCTGCCATCCCCGGAGGCCGGGTTCGATTCCCGGCTTTGCCACGAAATTTGAAAAGTGGTACGAGGGCTTGAACGGGGTCCACTCAGCCTCTGGAGGTCAACTGAGTATAGGTGGGTTCGATTCCCACCTCCGCCATCCTGAAAGTGGTTTTCCGTGGTTTTCCATTTCTCCCCAATGCAAATGCAGGGATGGTACCTAACTTAAGGCTACGGCCGCTTCCTTCCATCTTCCTTGTCTCTCCCTTCCAATCTTCCCACCCCCTCACAAGGCCCCTGTTCAGCATAGCAGGTGAGGCCCCCTGGACGAAGTACTGGTCTTCCTCCGCAGTTGTATCCCCCGACCCGACGTCTGACGCTCCAGGACACTGCCCTTGAGGCGGTAGAGATGGGATCCCTCACTGAGTCCGAGGGGAAAACCAACCCTGGAGGATAAACAGATTAAGTAGAAGAAGAAGAATTATAGAGCTAAATAAACACATTTAAAGATTTATAACCAGAGACAGGACATCGGGCATTCTCGTTGGCTGAACGGTCAGCGTACTGGCCTTCGGTTCAGAGGGTCCCGGGTTCGATTCCCGGCCGGGTCGGGGATTTTAACCTTAATTGGTTAATTCAAATGGCTCGGGGGCTGGGTGTATGTGTTGTATTCATCATCATTTCATCCTCATCACGACGCGCAAGTCGCCTACGGGCATCAAATAGAAAGACCTGCACCTGGTGAGCCGAACCCGACCTGGGATATCCCGGCACTAAAAGCCATACGACATTTCATTTCATCGGGCATTAAAAAGCTGCAAAATGGCAATGTAATACAAATCTTTAAAATTGGAATTAAATGTGAGTACGATGCTTAGATGTAAAATTTAATTTAAATCCTTTATTATTATTATTATTATTAATCTCCTTCTACAGCTTTTGTCCACTCCTGTGCGGTCGTGGGTGCGAACTGTGTCACACATGTTGATTTGGCCCTATTTTACAGGCCTTCTTGATGCCAGCCCTATGTGGAGGAAAGTAATCATAATTGCGTTTTCCTGTGATGGTTGGTAGTGTAGTGTGTAGTCGGAATATGAAGAGGAGAGAATTGGGCAAACACAAACGCCTATTCCCGAGCCAGAAGAATTAATCAAACGCAATTAATATCCTTGACCCGGCCGGAAATCGAAACCCGGGACCCTACTGTATGGAAAGCCTCAACGCTGACCGTTCGGGTAAGGAGTCTGACATTCAGTTATGTCTTTGGTGGTCAAATATTGTGAACGAAGGGATCAGAGTTGCTTTTGGCTACCGAGTGAGTTGGCCGCGCGGTTAGTGTCGCTTAGCTGTGAACTTGCATTCTGGAGATGGTGGGTTCGAATATCACGGTCGGCATTCTTAAAAATGGCTTCCCATGCTTTCTCTCTTCCTCACCAGGCAAATGTACCAAAGGCTTCCGTTTCCCGCTTTCTTGACTAATAAGTAATATATGAAATCATCCCAAATCCTGGGTGTCCAAAAAATCAGAACAGGTGTTAGTAGAGAATTGGATCCTCACCTCCGGTAGGGTTGAAGAATGAAGTATTTAAGTTTCGGTCAGTGAGTAATATAGCTGAAGCGTAATTACGGCCACGGCCGCTACATTCCCAATCATAGCGAATTCCCACTTACATCGCCGAAAAATTTCGATGTGTTAGTGCGATGTCAAACCACTAGCTAAGAAAAATTGCTTTTGGCGCTCCTGTTTTCCTTCCACACAGAGCAGATTTATTTATGCTGCCAAGGATAGCACTTTTTAGCACAGCTGACTGACGTTTTATGCACTTCTGTCGATAAAAAAATCACTACTTTAACGAATTAATTTAAATAGTTTCTTAGGCATGATGAAATAACTAGGCTCACCCTGTTAGTATCAGAAAGTAACTACTGAACACTGTCGTATCACTTACAGCAATAAAAACTTTCCTGGATGAAGAAAGCGAACTGAAAGCCCTGAGAGGAATAATTGGTATTTTACTGCTTTCCTTGATTAGGGATGCCAGGAAACATGCTTTTACCTCTGTTTGTCAAAAATCGTTGGAATATTTTAAATCCCTTCCATTCTATACATACATACATACATACATTATCATTATAGACTGTTATGCCAGCCATTTCTGATAAGCCTTCTTTTTACGTTTACAAGCTGCTCTCACTTCATTATTCCACCAAGATGTTCGCCTTTTCCCATCTTTACACACAGTCGTTCCTAGGCATTCCCTTGCTGTTTCTACTACAGCATCCCTGTATGCCCACCATTCTCTCTCTATATCCTGCGCCTGCTTACTGTCCACTGTTTGAAACTTCTCACTAATCATATCCATGTACATCTGTCTAATTTTCTCGTCCTGGAGATTTTCTACCCTTATTCGTTTGCAGACAGATTTCACTTTCTCTACCCTAGGCCTAGATATACTTAGTTCACTACAGATCAGATAGTGGTCTGTATCATCGAAAAATCCCCGGAAAAACTCGTACATTCCTAACAGATTTCCTGAATTCGAAGTTAGTTAGGATATAGTCTATTACGGATCAGGTACCCCTAGCCTCCCATGTGTAGCGGTGAATAGCCTTATGTTTGAAGAATGTATTCGTAACTGCTAAACCCATACTAGCCCAGAAGTCCAGCAAACGCTTCCCATTCCCATTAGCTTCATATCTTCCCAACATTTACTAATCACCCTTTCGTATCCTTCAGTTCTATTCCCAACTCTCGCATTGGAATCGCCCATTAGCACTATTCTATCCTTGCTCTTGACATTGTCAACTTCATCCTCATCTGCACCCTCACATGGTGAATACACGGAGACAATTTTAGTCCTGATTACTCCAACTGACAAATCTACCCACATCATACGCTCATTTACGTGCCTAACAGAAACTACGTTGAGTGCAATGTTATTCCTGATAAAGAGCCCTACCCCAGACTCTGCCCTTCCCTTTCTAACACCCGTCAAGTACACTTTATAATCTCCTATCTCTTCCTCGTTATCTCCCCTTATCCGAATATCACTTACTCCTAGCACATCCAGATGCATCCTCTTTGCTGACTCAGCCATTTCTACTTTCTTTCTTCCATAAGCCCCATTAATATTGATAGCTCCCCATCGAATTCCACTTCATTCACCAAGTTGTTTCCAAGGAGTACCTCGCCTGTCAAATGGGAGTGGGACTCCGTTACTCCCATAGGTCCGAGGCTTGCTTAAAATGTTCTGAGCTCGGTAAATTCATCAAGCAGGATGCTAGCCTACTTGCACATAGTCCAAGTGAGGATCTCTTCTCTAACGGGTTATGGACCATCGGTGAATTGTATAGTCCTAGCCGCCTGAGCACAAGGAGGGCCATGACTCAGAATATGTCCGAGGTGCCCACTGCCATTCCATAGCAACTGGTATGCCGACTTTCAGGACCACCTACTAGGCCACTCAGCCCTTGCCCATGGTTCATGAACTAGTACGTGACTACAGTAACCCACACCATGAACCATTCTATCCAACAGAAAAATTCAGATGCTGAGTACTTCTTTCTCCAAGAGGGATTACAGGTCAATCCCTTCATATAGTAACAGTGCAGCCTGTCCTTCAACAACAGGGCATTCTCAGGTTTGCAGTGAGGGTGTGAAGCGTAATTTCGAAAAGAAACAACACAAATTTTAGCTGTTTCCAACGCAATATAATGTTACTTTTGTAGAAGAGATAAGAAAGGGGTATTTATAGTTATTATACATTACGATAGGGAGAATTATCTTCACTCTATACCAGATTTGATTTAAATTGTTTTTTATGATATTTTTAAAGTGGCGGGGAAATGCGATCTAAGTGCCAAAAATCTTTTTGAGGGAAGAGTGAAAATTACATCTGGTGATACATACTTTTATTTTAAATCAAAGACGACACTAGGGAAACGTGAATAATATACGCTACATAAGGAACATTCTAAAAACGAATGAACATTATTTGAAAAAATGGAGAAATTCTGAAAATATATAAGTCCCGTAGAAATAATATGAAACAGATTTATGTCCTTGTTTACCATCATCATCAGTAGTAGGCACCTAGACTGTCAAAATTCTTGAAAAGTATTGTTTAGTTTCCTCACTCATCAAATCAAGCATTTTCTTCAAGTCTCTCTTTATCCATTCACTGAGGGATATCTCATTATTGAGCCCTTGAAGTGATGTAGGTTTTATGGGATTCACAGTGATGCCTGCCTTCATCACATGACATGTTCGGCCCCATGACTAAATGGTTAGCGTGCTGGCCTTTTGTCACAGGGGTCCCGGGTTCGATTCCCGGCAGGATCGGGAATTTTAACCATAATTAGTTAAATCTGCTGACACTGGGGCTGGGTGTATATGTCGTCTTCATCATCATTTCATCCTCATCACGACGAGCAGGTCGCCTACGGGAGTCAAATCAAAAGACCTGCATCTGGCGAGCCGAACTTGTCCTCGGACACTCCCGGCACTAAAAGCCATACGCCATTTCATTTATTTCATCACATGACATGTTCACCAACCTGAAATATCACTGTAGTTTCTTTTGTACAAAACCACTCCAGTATGCTCTTTAATAATTGGCAGCCATGTAGCTTAACTGATCCCTAGTTTGGATGTGTCAATATAACTCGATGAGACATGGTCGAGATCAAAAAGTTGTTATTCCCCGTGCCCAGCACGTTGAAGGGTTGCGTGGGCCTTGCAGCAGCAATAGCAGTTTTCACATCATCCACAGTTTACAACTTACAACATCGAGCGCGTTTCTCTGTAAGAGCAAAGTCATGATCCGATGCAGAGAAAGAGTGTCTATAAACTGGAAATTCGTGGTCAAAGGTAGGAAAGAAAACGTTTGGCACAGGAAACATGTATAGAAACAAAATCAATCGGTTCTTTAATTGACAAGAACAGTTACCACTCTCTACACACAGACTGTGTTCGTAAGTACTGAGAAGTCCCATATTCAATGCCTTTAGTACGTAGGATGCCACTTGGTTCCCTCCTCTTCCTGACTGGACTTCATGCCACACACACACACACACACACAATACCATCTGCAGTATCGGTCATGTAAATTCCGAAATTGTTACAGGGAAGTTGACGGGAATAGTATATGTTGCTGTGGGTAAGTCTTGGCAGAGAAAACACGTTCTGTAAGTCTTGTTATAGAACAAGTATCACCGTCTGGCAGAGTGCGACTTGTGGCATCATTTTTATGGACTTGAATACAACCTCCACGTGGCGATGATGTAACTCAAGAGTACACGTTGCTGGTCTTGCGATACTGACATCTTGACTCTTTGCTTTGATATGCAGAAAATCAGACTTTTACATGTATCAACTAGTGATCTTTGAAAATATACATACATACATACATACATACATACATACATACATACATTATCATTATAGACTGCTAAGCCTTTCAGCGTTCAGTCTGCAAGCCTCTGTGAATGTACTAAACGTCGCCACAATCCTCGATTTGCAACTAGTGTTGTGGCCTCATTTAGTTCTATACCTCTTATCTTTAAATCGTTAGAAACTGAGTCTAACCATTGTCGTCTTGGTTTACCTCTACTTCTCTTACCCTCCATAACAGAGTTCATTATTCTCCTAGGTAACCTATCCTCCACCATTCGCCTCACATGACCCCACCACCGAAGCCGGTTTGTGCGTACAGCTGCGTCCATTGAGTTCATTCCTAAATTAGCCTTTACATCCTCATTCCGAGTACCCTCCTGCCATTGTTCCCACCTATTTGTACCAGCAATCATTCTTGGTACTTTCATGTCTGTTACTTCTAACTTATGAATAAGATATCCTGAGTCCACCCAGCTTTCGCGCCCGTAAAGCAAAGTTGGTCTGAAAACAGACCGATGTAAAGATAGTTTCGTCTGGGAGCTGACTTCCTTCTTACAGAATACTGCTGATCGCAACAGCGAGCTCACTGCATTAGCTTTACGACAACTTGATTCAATCTCACTTACTATATTACCATCCTGGGAGAACACACAACCTAAATACTTGAAATTATCGACCTGTTCTAGCTTTGTATCACCAATCTGACATTCAATTCTGTTGAATTTCTTACCTACTGACATCAATTTAGTCTTCGAGAGGCTAATTTTCATACCATACTCATTGCACCTATTTTCAAGTTCCAAGATATTAGACTGCAGGCTTTCGGCACAATCTGCCATTACGACCTAGTCGTCAGCATAGGCCACACTGCTTACTACATTTCCACCTAACTGAATCCCTCCCTGCCATTTTATACCTTTCAGCAGATGATCCATGTAAACTACGAACAACAAAGGTGAAAGATTACAGCCTTGTCTAATCCCTGTAAGTACCCTGAACCAAGAACTCATTATACCATCAATTCTTACTGAAGCCCAATTGTCAACATAAATGCTTTTGATTGATTTTAATTATCTACCTTTAATTCCATAGTCCCCCAATATAGCGAACATCTTTTCCCTCGGTACCCTGTCATTTATGCTTTCTCTAGATCTACGAAACATAAACACAACTGCCTATTCCTCTCGTAGTATTTTTCAATTACCTGGCGCATACTGAAAATCTGATCCTGACAGCCTCTCTGTGGTCTGAAACCACACTGGTTTTCATCCAACTTCCTCTCAACGACTGATCGCACCCTACCTTCCCAGAAGCCAGTGAATACTTTGCCTGGTATACTAATCAATGAGATACCTCGATAGTTGTTTCAATCCTTCCTGTTCCCTTGCTTATAGATAGGTGCAATTACTGCTTTCATAGACAGAGTGTTCCTTGTATCTTGTTCTGCCCATTTAGTAACTGAAAGTTATACTTCCTTCCTTCGGTCATTTCAAATGTATAAACACTTTTCTGTTTTCATGTCTTTTTTTCTTCCTAATGTGTTTTGTAAATATGTATATATTATATATTGCTTATTTATAATTAGTGGTAGTGGTAAGTTCTGTTAATATTGTTATTATTTGAATGTATTAAATCATCTGTAATTGGAGAATCAGTAACTCTGTTGATGATAAATAAACAAATCAAATCTGAAGGTACCTTACCAACACTCCATGCTACTCTTACTACTCTATGAAGCCATTTCATCCCTGCCTTCCCATTATACTTCACCATTTCAGGTCTAATTTCATCTATTCCTGTTGCTTTATGACAATGGAGTATATTTACCATCCTTTCCACTTCCTCAAGCGTAATTTCACCAACATCAGTTTCCTCCTCCCCATGAGCTTGGCTGTTCGCAACACCACCATGATGATTTCCTTTTACATTGAGATGTTCAAAATATTCTCTCCAACTCTCCAGTGATTAACTGGGATCTATTATGAGTTCACCTGAATTACTCAAAACACTGTTCATTTCCTTTTTCCCTCCCTTCCTAAGATTCTTTACTGCAGTCGAGAAAGGTTTCCCTGCTGCTTGGCTGAGTCTTTCCAGGTTCTTACCAAAATCTTCCCACGACTTCTTTTTGGATTCAACAGCTATTTGTTTCGCTCTGTTTCTTTCATCCACGTACAAATCCCTGTCTGCCTCGGCCCTTGTTTGGAGCCATTTCTGATAAGCCTTCTTCTTACGTTTACAAGCTGCTCTCACTTCATCATTCCACCAAGATGTTCGTCTTTTTTCCATCTTTACACACAGTTGTTCCTAGGCATTCCCTTGCTGTTTCTACTACAGCATCCCGGTATGCCACCCAATCACTTTCTGTATCCTGAACCTGCTTACTGTCTACTGTTCGAAACTTCTCATTAATCATATCCATGTACATCTGTCTAATTTCCTCGTCCTGGAGATTTTTTACCCTTATCGTTTGCAGACAGATTTCACTTTCACAACCCTAGGTCTAGAGATACTTAGTTCACTACAGATCAGATAGTGGTCTGTATCATCGAAAAATCCCCGGAAAAACTCGTACATTCCCAACAGATTTCCTGAATTCGAAGTCGGTTAATATATAGTCTATTATGGATCTGGTACCCCTAGCCTCCCATGTGTAGCGGTGAATAGCCTTATGCTTGAAGAAACCGCTAAACCCATACTAGCATAGAAGTCCAGCAAACGCTTCCCATTCCCATTATCTTCCATACCTTCCTCACATTTACCAATCACCCTTTCGTATCCTTCAGTTCTGTTCCCAACTCTCGCATTGAAATCGCCCATTAGCACTATTCTATCCTTGCTGTTGACCCTGACCACGATGTCACTCAATGCTTCATAAAACTTGTCAACTTCATCCTCATCTGCACCCTCACATGGCGAATACACGGAGACAATTCTAGTCCTGATTACTCCAACTGACAAATCTACCCACATCATTCGCTCATTTACGTGCCTAACAGAAACTATGTTGAGTGCAATGGTATTCCTGATAAAGAGCGCTAACCCAGACTCTGCCCTTCCCTTTCTAACACCCGTCAAGTACACTTTATAATCTCCTATCTCTTCCTCGTTATCTCCCCTTATCCGAATATCACTTACTCCTAGCACATCCAGATGCATCCTCTTTGCTGACTCAGCCAGTTCTACCTTCTTTCTTCCATAAGCCCCATTAATATTGATAGCTCCCCATCGAATTCCATTTCGTTCGCCAAGTTGTTTCCAAGGAGTCCCTCGCCTGTCAAATGGGAGTTGGACTCCGTTATTCCCACAGGTCCGAGGCTTGCTTAAAATGTTCTGAGCTCCGTAAATTCATGAAGCAGGATCCTAGCCTACTTGCACATAGTTCAAGTGAGGATCTCTCCTCTAACGGGTTATAGACCACCGGTGAATTGTATAGTCCTAGCCGCCTGAGCACAAGGAGGGCCATGATTCCGAATATGTCCGAGATGCCCACTCCCATTCCATAGCAACTTGTATCCCCACTCTCAGGACCACTTAGTAGGCCACTCAGCCGTTGCCCATGGTTCACGAACTAGGACGTGACTATAGTAACCCACACCAAAATATAAATTTGGAAAATCTTTCAAAGACACAGCTCGGTAAAATATAAATGTGACTGCTTTTTCTGGATACTTTATTTTGAATGCTTCATAGAGGCTGTGTACATTCAGGTCTGAGCTTAAGTATTCCTTATGTGACTTAACGCGGTTATACTGGCTTTCCTCGCGGGGATATCTATTAATATGTTGTCGTACAAACATTCTATCACTGTAAGTGTAATTATATTTCCTCACACTACCGCGCTTGTCCTTGAACGTGGTATTTACACAGTTTTCTCTTGATAAGCGTCGTAATCTTCTGAGGGCTGATGTCAAAGTCTGAATGAATGTGTGATGAATGTGTTTACACACATTCTTCAAATTTATTTCTGCATATGGAACCGTGTAACTGAGTCTGACCACTCACTATAGGTACCATGGTACCGTCTCTGTACTGGTAAAATATGTATCAGCCCCATGAGGTAACTTCGTTGTTATTGTGCCCAGTTTGTTAAATGTTTCAAATAATTTCAACTTCATATCTGCTACATCTTTAGAGTCGTTTTTTCATTTGCACTTCAGCTGAAACGAAAAGGACATGCCACTGATCAAAGTATGGACTATACGATACGTACAAATGCTAAGTTACGTGAAATAGAAACCACACGAACAGGCAAGAAATGAAACAAAAATATTACAAGAAAAGAAACAAACGTATAGCATTCGATGGCAGATCTAACCTCATTTAATGGTCGTATTTTAGCACGCAACCGTTGTCCTCTTTTATCCGTTATGCGCGACTTTCCTTTCACACGGGCTTCACTTTCGTTTGCTCCCTTACCCATGTTCGTTGATCTTTCAGTTGCATTCAGAGCTTGTTTATCCATTTTTCACATAACAATACAACTTCAACGGTAGGCTAGCCAAACAGAAGATACAAAGTAGCATTCCAAATCCAACAAACAACGAAATGGAAAACAGTACCACCAACCCTCAGACTACGGCACATAGATAACGATGAGCGAATTATGATACTGTGCCTACAACATGCACCATCTAGTGGCGCTTCTTTACATTAGAATGAGTACGAATTTTGAGTTGGTTCAAATAGCTCTGCATTGGGTATGGCACATAGATCACTTTGGATGAAAGAAAGTGAAGTAAAACAAATGTTGGCATATAGATCACATTGCCCCGCCACTCTACATTTGGTAAAATAAATTGTAGGCATTTTGCCTAACATCCGTTCTCTAGTTATAACACTGTTACCCTATAATAACTGTGAGACAAAATTGCAAAACACTAATGCAAGAATGTATTTTTGTAAAGGTATATAAAAATTTATAACAGCGTAATTTCAGAAAACGACAATTAAAGGAAAGAGCAGGTCATGACGATTCCGACAAGGCTCCACTTGCCAGTGCCGAACGGAACAGACTTCACTGGGAAGGAAAGAGACGTTAGCTTGACGCCGTGCCCATGCAGGCATTACCGAAAGTGTTTCCACAGTGAATGTACAGTAGACACTGATATTGGAACGGGATATCCGTCATTTTGTTTGCTAGACCTTGCCAGGATATAGGGAGAGGCTTGGACTCACCTGAAAGCAATTGACAGCGTTGCTAAAAGTTGGCCAAACCCTCTTGACGGCAACCACAAGTTAGGAGTGATAGGCTGGCCCCTCTCTGACGTCTCACTGGAAGCCTCTGACGATTACTTGAAACCTCTAGAGGGCTGGAGATTGAGAATGATTCAGGTCAATCCACCTTCTGGGTCATTTTCGGCTGCTAAGGCCGACCTATATAAGGCGGATATGATGAGCTCGGTTGGATTTTAAGTAGAGTTCAGTCCCATGTCGGTTCATTATTAGTGTCATAGTGCTGAGAGACTGTCGCCGTGGTGTACTGTCGTGCAGTACCGAGTACTGTATGAGTACTGCCGTGGAATACGAAGTACTGCGTGTGTACTGGCGTTAAGTTCAATTGGAGTTGTGTGTCTCCCGTGAAGTTGTGTTCGACTTCGTCGTGAGTTCAGTCTCTATCTGCAGTCTGTAAGCGCCATGACAGTGTGAGAGACCGTTGTGTGTAATCGAACAGCGACTGCCGAGTGTACGACCGAAGAACGAGCGCCTGAGGCTCGTAGCTGACAGACAGTGCACGACGTGCATAACTGGTACTCTTTAGTATGTAACTGTGTACCGGTGAGACTGAGTAAGTGTGTAGTACTGGAGAGTGTAAACTCAAAAAACAGAGCGAGTAGGGAGTGTAAACTGTGAAATTGGTGTGACTATGTGTGTAAGTAATAGCAGTTAATCGTAGAATTAAACGCTACCTAGTTTGTGTCCTTATTCACAACCCCCGTCACATTGCATTATGAGTTCCAGCGATAAGTTCATGGACATGGACATCTCTGATGAGTTGCTCGTCACCTCCACCGTCGTCAACAGCGCATTGTCGGAAGAGTTACCAGTGTGCGACCTGTGGGAAGAGAAATGGGAAACGAGTAATACTCGTTTAAAGAACATGTTTACCAACCACGAACTTGGGCTGGAGTACAATGTCTGTTTTGACAGGGATATTACAAAGGCGAGCAACAAGCACGTCGAGGTTTTCTCCGACTATTTGGACACTTTTAAAGAGTTCCGGGTGTGTGTTACGTGCAAGTAGTCCTTGAATCGTGGCAAACTACCGATTTTACCGAAATGTAACGGTTTCTTTTACTCGCCCAAGCCATGTAGCTTACCACAGTTCGACTCGATCCGGTGTGTGAACAACCATTATCACCGCGACTGCCTTTCGTGCACATTCACCGGTTACGTCACAGGGGCAGTGTGTACAGTATTAGTAGGCCTACAGACAAAATTATAATTGTATTTCTATAGATTTCAATTCTCCAAGATGAATTCGGATTCAGGTACTGAAACTACTCTAGTACGCACATGCCCCCAGAAAATTATTAACTACTATTCACTTATAGCTTGCACATTAGGAAGACCTTCAAGTTGGCAGCACCAGGACGACGGAAAATCGTGCGTATTTGAGCTGCGTAGAAAAGACTTTATAGTGGTAAGCAGTTTAACCTAAAGCAGCATTGTTAAAACAAAGCTCAACAAGCAAATAAAAAGATAAATTTAGACATCAGTAAGTTATCGAGTTATTTCGACCCTCGCAAGTCATCTCCCGAATGCTATGTTGTTATAAACAGTCGAGTAGGAAGGCTGAATCGTTTCATAATACCACACCAGAGGTGCTCGAGATTAGATTGTGGAATCAACTTTGCAGCATCAGTGTTTACTCATTCAGAAATTGCAGCAATATTGTATCGTGGGAGAAATTCATCAGAAGCCTTAGCTAAAAACATCCTATTTCCTAAGAGTTATAATAACTTTCTAGACATTTTAAAATGCCATGAGAAAAGCAGTCTCTTTCTATTTTGCTCTTACTTACTAATGATTCAAATAAATAAAACCGGAAAATGTTCCCTGATTGCGTTAGGTACACTGATCCTACGAAAGAATCATACAATTCTTACGAAATTGCAACTGCCATATCAGAAATACTGTCGGAGAACCTATAAACTGACTCTCTTGCTATAAGAGGGGCTGCCTGGCCGAGGCGGTAAAGGCGTGCTCGGTTCGCCCGGAAGGACGTGGGTTCGAATCCCCGTCAGGAAGTCGTAAAATTTAAGAAACGAGATTTCCACTTCCGGAGGTGCATATGGCCCTGAGGTTCACTCAGCCTACACCCAAAATGAGTACCAGGTTAATTCCTGTGGGCAAAGGCGGCCGGGCATAGAGCTAACCACTCTATCCCATCACGTGCCGAGGTTACCTTCCACTCCTCCAAGGGCCTTCATGGCCTGTACGGAGGTGACTTTGCTTTGCTTTGCTTTGCTCTTGCTATAAGATATGCTCGTAAGTGCAGTCTTGATAATGCAAGAGTTCATTCTGGCAAGCACGAACCTTAATTTAAGTTCTGCTAGACTGAGCGGTTCAGACGGTAGAGCACTAGTCTTCTGTGCTCAAGTTGGCGGGTTCGACCCCGTTCAGTCCTGTGATATTTGAAGATACTCAAATACACCATCCCCGTTTCGATAGATTTATTGTCAATTAAAAAATCCTACTGTACAAAATTCTGGCACCTTGACGTCTCCGAAAACCGTGGAAGTAGTTGTGGGACAAAAGGCGAATGATATTATTATTATTATTATTATTATTATTATTGTTATTGTTATTATGTCCGCCCCCCAGCGTAACGGTTAGTGTTATTAGCTGCCGTACTCTGGGGCCCGGGTTCGATTCCCGGTGCAGCCAAAAATTTAATAATGGCAGGAGGGCTGGTATGTGGTTGAAATGGTACATGCAGCTTACTTCCATTGGGGGTGCCTGCAAAGAGCTGTTGATTCCCATTCTATATCATCTGATAGCCAGGCAGGCATCAATTTTTGGTAAAGAGACAAAGTCTCTCATAGTGCATTGGCACTGCCGGTGGCTCCAAGTGGCCTACACGGTGGCCTCCACGGTATGCACTAGCCAGAGTCTTGGTAGGTGTGCTAGGTACCAACTGATGGGCCCAACCTAGCACACGAGGGCGAAACGCTGGCAACCAGGAATGAGTTAACTGGAAAATGTATAGTGTCCAATAACGGACCGTTTATATTGGTATTATAAATTTACTCATTTGGGACAAATATTTCATATTCTCTATGGGAATCAACATCTATATCATTGCCATAGGAAACTGTTATTGAAGGCTCCTTCGTCATAATTGTACTTTACAATCTGTTGCTATTGTTCTTAATATTTAAATGAAATCAAGTTCCAACAGATAATTTTCAAAAGATTAATTGTACATTTTCTCATTTTTGCGCTAACTGTTGTGGAACCGTTGTTGACCAATTAGTATTTGTAGTTTCAGCAGTTAATTTAATGGCACACGGCCTCCGTAGAGGTCTGGTGCAGGTCTTTCGAACTGACACCCTGTAGGCGACCTCTGCGTCTGTGAGGATGGAACTCTATCTATGATGAATTCTAGATAATCAGCTACGTACGGAAAGACACAGAAAGACACCAAATGTTAACCGGAAAATGACAGAAATTATGACCAACAAATATGAATAAGTTAATCTGGGAAAGACAGCTGATACAGAAAGTGATGGAACCAAGTAGAGGAAAATATATTCTAGACGTGGTGCTGGAAAAACTAGATGAACTCTACAAAGAAACCGAAATCATAGATGGTATGAGTGATCAAGAAGCTGTTTTGCCGTAGTTAAAAATAAAGGCAATAGAAAGGAAGGTTGTAAAAGTGGGACAATTTGGCAATAGGTTGAGAAGAGAGGTATGTGTATTCAGAAGATATTTTATATTCTGGGCCTATGGACTGTATCGCCATTGACCTATCCAAAGCTTTTGATTGAGTAGGTTAAGGGAGACTACTGACGAAAATGAGGGCTATTGGACTAGACAAAATATTCGTTGAATGGATGGTCAAATTACTAGAAAACGGAACTAAGAAAATTAGAGTAGGTGAAGCGTTATCTGATCCTGTAATGATTATGAGGGGTGTTCCTCAAGGCAGAATTATTTGACCTTTGAGTTTTCTGATGTATATAAATGATATGAGCAAAGAACTGGAATTACAAATAAGGCTTCTTTGTGGCTTATGTTATACCGTATGGAGTAGTAAATAAATTACAAGATTGTGAGCAACTACCAAAAACTTCGACAATGTCGTAAGATGGACAGTAGACAATAGTATGATGGTAAACGGGATGCGAAGTCAGGTTGTAAGTTTTACCAAGAAGAAAAGTCATCTCAGTTTTATTTACTGTGTTGATGGGGTGTTAGTAACTCATAGAACCACTGTAAGTACCTAGGTGTTAATATAAGGTAAGATATTCATTGGGGTAATCGCATTAACGAGGTTGTAAATACAGGTTACAGATCTATTATGAGGGTATTTAAGTGTTGTAGTAAAGATGTAAAGGAGAGGACGAATAAGCCTCTAGGAAGAACCCAATTAGAGTATGGTTCCAGTGTATGGGATCCACACCAGGATTACTTGATACAAGAAATGGAAACGATCCAAAGGAAATCACCGCGATTTGTTCTGGGTGATTTATTTTTATTACATGCTTTACGTCGCTCCGACACAGATAGGTCTTATGGCGACGATGGAATAGAAAAGACCTAGGAGGGGAAGGAAGCGGCCGTGGTCTTAACTAAGTTACAGCTTCAGCATTTGCCTGGTGTGAAAATGGGAAAGCACGGGAAACCATCTTCAGGGCTGCCGACAGTGGGGTTCGAACTATCTCCCGGATGCAAGCTCACAGCTGCGCACCCCTAACCCCACGGCCAACTCGCCCGGTCTGGGTGTTTTCTGACAAAAGGTTAGTGCTACAAAAATGTTTCAAACTTGGGTCTGGGAAGACTTAGGAGTAAAGAGACAAGCTGCTTGACTAATCTGTATGTTCCGAGCTGTTAGTTGGTAGTGGAGAAATGGCTTCTAATAACATTAAACGACCAATAAGCTTAAGTGGAGCTTTTATAGGTAAGAAGATGATGAAGCTGGAACTCATGAGGACAGTTTGGGGGAAACATTAACTTAACGTTTTACGGGAATAGGAATTAGGGATTGGAACAATTTATCAGGGGAGATGTTCGATAATTGTCCAAGTTATTTGAAATCACTTACGAAAAATCTAGGTAAACGACGTAGAGGTAGACGACGTAAACACCCATCCCTCGATCCAGGGTAATTAACCAATTATGGTTACAATTTCGACCTTGCCTGGATCGAACCTGGGATCCCTTAGACCAAAGGCCAGCATACTAACCATTTAGCCATAGAGCCAGACATTCCAGCAGTATTGTCATCTAATGGAGATGAATGGCAACAGATGGCACATCTGAAATAAACCAAACCCCATGGCGTAAGATCCCCGAAAGGCCATGGCCTACCAAGCGACCGCTGCTCAGCCCGAAGGCCTGCAGATTACGAGGTGTCGTGTGGTCAGTACGACGGATCCTCTCGGCCGTTATTCTTGGCTTTCTAGACCTGGGCCGCCATCTCACCGTCAGATAGCTCCTCAATTGTAATCAGGTAGGCTGACTGGACCTCGAACCAGCCCACAGATCCAGGTAAAGTTCCTGATCTGGCCGGGAATTGAAGCCGGGGCCTCCGGGTAAGATGCAGGCACGCTACTCCTACACCGCGGAGCCGGAACACCTGAAATAACAATAGATAAATGTTATTATTCATCAGTTTTAGAAGCTTAGGACATTGTAAATCATCACGTTTTGTTTTCTTTTGGCTTGGCGATATATCGGTTTTCAAAACAACTCTTTCCGCCACACATTTTATGATTTATTTACCCCCAGTTCTTGGAGTGATCATTCCTTCAAGCTTTTCTTCTAATTTTGATAGTCATCTTCATTACCTTCCTAATCACCGAGCGAGTTGGCCGTACGGTTAGGGGCGCGCAGCTGTGAGCTTGCATCCGGGAGATAGTGGGTTCGAATCCCACTGTCGGCAGCCCTGAAGATGGTTTTCCGTGGTTTACCATTTTTTACACCACGAAAATGCTGGGGCTGTACCTTAATTAAGGCCACGACCGCTTCCTTCCCACTCCTAGACGTTTCCTATCCCACCATCGCCATAAAACCTGTCTGTGTCGGTGCGACGTAAAGCCACTAGCAAAAAAAAAAAAATCTTCCTAATCAACACGGGCTAATGACCTCGTGGTTTTGAAGCATATGAAGAAAACAACCACTACTATCACCTGTTGATTCGTTACCATGAGGACTTAACAATATTTCTACGTCAGCGACTCTTGCCGTTGTTTGAATTTACACCACGTCTAACTACTGATACGTTTGGAACCTTAAAAAGGGTTATATTACCTCAGTTATAGGGAGGTGTCCTTAGAACGTACGGTATAATAGAACCTATCATTAAAGCTGCCAATGCTGATCGGGTCAGAGTGGCTCAGGCGGTAGTGCACTGGCTCTCTAAGATCAAGTTGACGGTCTTTATCCCGGCTCAGACCAGAGGTATTTTAAAGTGCTCAAATACGTAAGCCTCGTGTAGGCACGTAAAAGATATCATATGGGATAAAATTTCGGCATGTCAGCGTCTCCGAAAACAATAAAAGTAGTTAATGGGACGTAAAATAATTACCATAATTTTGTTATTGTTGTTCTCGTTCTTATTATTATTACCTTTGGCAGTGCTGCCGGTATGAAATGGTCACTACATTTATGCGATGGTCGATTATTATTATTATTATTATTATTATTATTATTATTATTATATTATTATTATTATTATTTACCGTCTTGCCCCGTCCTCGGACTCAACGAGGGATCCCACCTTTTCCGCCTCAAGGGCAGTGTCCTGGAGAGTGAGACTTAGAGTCTGGGATACAGCTGGGGAGGAGAACCAGTACTTCACCCAGGTAGCCTCACCTGATATGCTGAACAGGGGCCTTGTTGAGGTATGGGATGTTTGGAAGGGATAGACAAGGAAGAGGGAAGGGACCGGCCGTGGCCTTAATTAAGATACAGCCCCGGCATTTGCCTGGTGTGAAAAACGGGAAACCACGGAAATGTATCTTCAGGGCTGCCGACAGCGGGGAAGGAACCCACTATCTGGCTTTTGCAAGCTCACAACTGCGCGACCCTAACTACTCAGCCAACTTGCTCGATCTCTGGATTCTTCTTCAATAATCCACAGAGATGCATAGGTCCTATGAAATTGGTTCAGAACCATACAATATCAGAGCCGTTACAACTCACTACGGCAAATCAACTTCCATTTTTGCCGAAGGTGAGGTTACAATCCACTTCTATTTCAGTTTTGCAATTCTCAGACCAGCCTTACGTTGTGGCAGATTCGAGAAACAAAGCCGGGTAATAAGTTGGTAGCTACTGTAGTACATCAGGGCACTGGACCTCCTGAAATCTTGAAATCTTGTGGGAATGGTCTCTAAAAGGCAAGTATGGCTGATCTAAGTAAGACCCTTCAATGTTGCTATCTTGAGCAGTCAGATATGAAAATCACCACACTTCGCCAAAGGAAACCGTATCTTAGTACAATTAGCTACAGTAATAATGGTGATTCTCCCACCTGTGTACACTACTCATTCATAAATTATAATATGCCTAATTAAGGGATTAAGAATGCATCTATTGTGGTTCATTAAATGATACATTTTCTGCTCTATATTTTGACAATCTTATTTTTATTCCTGTATTCCGTAAATGAGTAATTTATCGGATTTATAGCGATATTGAAAAGTCCAGGAACTTATTTTCTCTGTACAGTATCAGACCTCATTTTCTTTTGCTTGAAAGTTGTCCTTATAGCGGATTTAGCTGAGCGTTGTCTAAGTACTATTACAAGATTTATACATTTGCATACCAAGGCGAGTGTAAGACACCACTTTGTTATGATTTATAGATCGTGTTGTCATTTTGAAGTCTGATCGGACAACAAAAAAACAAGATTGTTGGGCGCCAGGCACTTCCAATTAAATATAAATAAATATATAAATTAAATATTAAATATAAATCAAGTTACAGGACACCATTCCAGTCAAGTAACTATAATGAAAGCATTCAAGATCCCCTCAGAATTTGGGCTACCATACTCAATATACATCTTTATAAAGCCTGAAACACCCCTACTACAAGTAATATGTTTTGAGGGGAAGCCACGGTAGTTTCGGGAATATAGTTCCATGAATTATTCCTTAAAATACAGGATATTTGCACATTTCTACTACCCCTCACTCGTTATTTCTAACGCTAACAGGCTACTAACAAAATAAATCTCCCTTACTCAACACTGCCTGCTATAGACCTTTGCTACATCCCAGGGTACTCAACATCACTAACTTATACGTGGAAATATTACAGTATATAAAGACTACATAAATTTTATTAATAAAGGGTCCTGCGGAATGAAGAGCCTGATTTGAGTCACGTAGTACCGTACGGCGTCTCTGATGCGCCTGCGCGAAGTAAGTATGTGCACTCTGCATTGAAGAAGGACTGCCATTTTTAAGTATGATATTCTGGAGTTCAGAGCATCGACCATTCCCATCACCGATCAGCGACTCTTTCGTCCCCAATTCCAGTTGGGCCGACAACATAAAGCCGCGGATCATCGGACGATTATACATTGGGTGCAACAATTCAGGACTACTGAATGCATCGTGTGCAAAGAAGAAACGCCCGGGGGATAAAAGGCACAGCGGACCCCTGAGAGAGTGTAGGAGGCCCGTCAAGCACTTACCCGAAGTCCTCGGGGTTCTGCTGCCAGACATACCTTGGCGCTAAGAATATCAGATCGTTTTCTGCGACGCATCACCCACGATGACCTGCAGTTCCACCCATACAAAATGAAGGTCGCGCAGAAACGAAACGAACAAGATAAAGATGCAGGACGAATCTTTGCACTGCGTTTCCTAGAACTGTTAGCAGCCGAGCCGCGGATGGGAATTTTCATCTAGACGGTGGCGTCAATAAACAGAATCAAAGATACTGGGCGCCTTTTAATCCTCTTTGGCTGCATGGGCAACCCTTGCACTGTGAATGTGTGGCGGTGTGGTGCGACGTGGCTTCATTTGGCATCATCGGTCCATAATTAGTTGAGGATCTTCGTGGCCGTGCAGTAACGGTTAACCGAGATCGCTATGTTCAAATGTTAAATGACTTCCTCCTTTCCAGGGTGAACAACGACATATAGTTCCAACAGGACTGGACAACAGCTCACACGGCCCGCCAGCCCATGACTGTCTTGTAGCGTCATTTTCCTGGTCGATTGGTTTTCCGATTTGGCGACCTTCATTGGCCAGCACGGTCGCCCGATTTGACTACCCCTAACTTCTTCTTGTGGGGTTACTTGAAAAGTCAAGTGTACGCCACACGTCCTCATACCGTGGCTGAACTGAAGGAAAGGATACGATAAGCTGTGGAGGAGATCCCATTGGACACTGGATATTGGAGTGGGTGATGCAAGCTTTCGTTCGTCGCCTGGAGGAATGCACTGAACGTGATGGCGACCATCTGTCGGGTGTTATACTCAAAACCAAGTAAATGGCATATACTGTATGGTATGTAATGGAATATATTGTTCTTTGTTTTCAATGTGTGTTTTAATAAAACCTTTCTATTTGTTTCGACGTTCTGTCCTTTTTATATTCCACCGGACCCCGTATTAATGATTACAGTAGAAGCCCGGTATTTCGAGGTTCCGTGCAATTCGAGCAATTCTTATGGAAGTTAAACTTTTACAAAATGTAGTAAAATCCTGTTTATACGTTGTTTCTTTTTTGTTTCCAGTGTATATGCACAAAGAACCCTGCCCCCACACCAGTGTTACAGATTGACAGATGCCTTTAGCCGGATTTTTTAGTAATCTTCATGCTATTACAGATTGACAAATGCCTTTAGGCTGATTTTTAAGTAATCTTAATGCTATTTCTTTATTCGTCCCTTCACTAATGGAGGTCACGTGTGACTTCTTATCCAAAAAGTCCCTCACCCAGCGACAGATCAATGAAAATAAATCAGTGGCAGGCTGACCTATATTGCAAGCTGTACGTTGCTCCCACATTCGACCGATGATTCAGTTTTTGAAATGATGAGCGAACCCACTGAAGACAGTGGGGGCGAAGAAGTGCTTGAAGAGTTTGTACCAGAGATGACCCTCATCGAGGGTTAGCAGTGCTAGACGCGGCATTGCGTTACGTCGAGCAGCAAGCGGAAGCTTCGCCGACTGACACTATGCTTCTTAGAAGAAGGCACGACACAAACGAGGCTCTGTTTTAAATCGAACGTCTCTGATAAATTTATTTGAAATTTAAATTCATCTCTCTATATCTAATATAGATATTCACTGTATTGTTTAACGCTTTTAGTACTCATTAAATATTTATTCACGCGTTTACCTTTTCCTTTGTCCTTATATCCGCATAATCCGAGTTTATTGGTACCATCAACCCCAATTAACTCGAATTACTGGGGATCTGCTGTCCCTTGAATTAATGCAAATCTAAATTTGATATACATAGTCTATGACTACGTGTTGACAGATATGGAGTATCGTGTCATCGCAACATGTAGTCCTCTAAAATTATCTGATATTATTAAATGCTAAGTGCAAGTAGGGCCCTATCGATGTATTAGTCTCGCATTTATTTGAAGCCCTCAGAGTTGTTGAAAGAGAGCAAGCAACAAAATCACCATTCATTCATTATTTTCATCGGAGAACACAAGGTAGAACCGATTGGATAAACAAGTTATATAAGGATAAAGATGTCAGCCATCATTCGCTTTCCAATAAGGGGAGAATAATACGTGGGAGCCTAGAAAGACTTTCAGTCAGGGGTCTCCAGTGGTTGTTGCAGAAATTAACTATTGACGAAACAAGATGCAGATGTCCCCAAAAATTTTTAAAAAATAAGAAAAATCAGTAATTCATGTAACGGGAAGAGTCAAATGAAATTGACACCCTTTGCAGGACACTAAGTTATTTTATAGTGAGATAAAGAAAAAAGGATGGACAAATTACACATTAAAAGAGATAAAGATCATAGACGAATTTGGCGTATACATGACGGGAAAGTAGAGATTATTGTTGTTTAGGGAGGCTTATTGTATTTCTGTGCAATTATAGGATTCATTGCTAATAACAGGAAAACTCTCCACCAGGTAAGTGTCCACTACTCAAGGAAAATCGGCGTCACAAAATTTCATCCCAGGGGTGAAACATTGTATTTTCCCCAATTACTGCATGTGCCAGTGATTTATAACTATTATCTAATTGCTGGGATGCATTCTGCGATGCCACCCACACAGTAAAGACACCGTACTTGTTGATACTGCTCCTTGCTGTTATTTTTCAACTCGCATGTTGGCAGTACGTTTCGTAACTGTGAAGAATTGAGCTACTCATACTGTCGTATCGTGAAATTCCCTACTAGTACATTTCGGAATGCAATTAATTTCATATTCCATTTACCTAAAAAACAGCAAGATTATTGTCCGGTTCCTTGGCTGAATGGTCATAGTAGTGGCTTTCGGTTCGTAGGAAGTCGTTATGTCTCAGGATATGACCTACACGTTTTATCTTCCTTCTTTCCATATCCTTTATCAGTCTCCGTTGCTCATCGATTTCCTTTAGACCGAGCTCGATAGCTGCAGTCGCTTAAGTGCGGCTAGTGTCCAGTATTCGGGAGATAGTGGGTTCGAAACCCCCTGTCGGCAGCCCTGAAGATGGTTTTCCATGGTTTCCGATTTTCAGGTTCGATCCAGGCGGGGGATTTTAACCACGTTTAGTTAATTCCTCTAGCTCAGAGACTGGGCTATTATACTCGTCTTAACACGTATTTTCATTTTCATACAATATGCCACACTACAAACCACCGCAGAAATGCGCAATAATGAATATTCCCTCCACTTGGGGTGGGCGTTAGGAAAGGCATACGGTTGTAAAAATAGACTTAATCTACATTTGTGAGGACACCAGGAAAAAGCCCAAGAAAGGAGGAATAATTGAAAGATTATTAGGATAATATCACACAAATAAAGTAGTGATATTTATTTAATAACCAAGAATGTGTAGGACTGCCGTACTTTCATTGACTGGTGGGAAGTCGTTTCATAGCAGTAGTTTACGTATTTCTTATCGGTAATTTCAATAAGTGATCTAAGAAACAAGAACGATCTGCAGGGTAAACACGTGACGCATTTTTGCTGAATCAAGCCCAATGTTAGAACTACGGTGTACCGAGCGAGTTGGCCGTGCGGTTAGGGGCGCGCAGCTGTGAGTTTGCATTCGAGAGATAGTGGGTTCGATCCCAACTGTCGGCTGCCCTGAAGGTAGTTTTCCGTGGTTTCCCATTTTCACACTAGCCAAATGCTGGTGCTATATCTTAATTAAGTCCACGGCCGCTTCCTTCCCACTCCTACCCCTTTCCTCTCCCATCGTCGCCATAACACCTATCTGTGTCGGTGTGATGTAAAGCCAATTGTAAAGAAAAGAACTATGGTATTTCAGGTATGGTATTTGTTGGTGTGAACTCTGTCTCATAATTTATGTGGGTTTTTAAATCTGTACTCTCTAGGTGTGTAGTTCTTTTTTACCAAATAAAGTTAGAATTGGTACTAATCCGGTATTCGTCAGGTGATGAAGTAATCATTTCCAGCTTAATCGATTGTAGGCTTAAGATTTTGGACCTCAAACTAATCCTAATATTCTGGCACAATAGAAAAACGGATACAGAACTAATAGATTGAAGGCTGTTGTTTTAAACAAAATAATATCCGCATCCGCATCCGCGAATGGTTATCCGCGGATATTGTAAATAGTTAACTACAGAATATTACACCCAAGGTATTGAAACAGATAGATCTGTTAACATAATACAGTAGGCCTTGTACCTGGCACCAGACCCCCTACATTAGCAGGTTCATGAGGGATTTTCTCTTGCGACAACTACTGACGTATTGACCTTTGTTCCTTCCTTGCATTAATTGCGAGCACGAACTAGTTAGGCTTAAGTGAAATTTACGGCTTTTGGTCTCAAGGCTCTTTATATACCACCATTCTCCCATACCAATGTCAAGGGTCGCCTAACCACAGGCAAAAAGAAGAGTATACCTGAATAAAAATCAATGAACGTCATTATTTAGAAATTATCAGCAAAATTATCCACACTGCCATACAGTTTGTATCCGCCAAGACACTAACTTCGCGGATACCCGCAAATCCGCGGATATCCGCATCCGTGCAGGGCTCCAACTATAGTAACCTTTAAGACATAGTGCGGGACCTAAAATAAATGATGCCTCTTGTTACTCACTAATCACATAAAGTGACTGTAAAGGTATAGCTACAGGTTCTGGAATATTGTCAACAAAATATTGTGCAACAACCTTAATTGGAAAAATGGGAGAAGCATTGGAAACACGGTTCAAGGAACTAAGAAATTCATAAATGATAATAAAGTATATAATTAATAGAGGCAGAAAATGATCTTCAAAGGGAGAGATGCTGGTTTTAATGAGGAAGAGACATTAACGGAGTAAGTGAGGGGCAGGATTCTTTCATATTTGTCTCCTAATATGTGATAACTTGTAGCAAAATCAGTTGGCTTGAATTTGTCTCAATGGGGGTTCATGAACTCCTAGAACCTTAAAATTTGTTCGGTGTTATTATGTATTTGTTGCATTGTAAATACCTGGGTGTGAATTTTTTCACATTCCCACTGTTTACAAACGACTGAACAACAGTACCTAGGCTTTCACCCCATTAGATGTATAGAGAAGAGCACTTGTTGGCTTTAGGCTCCCTTCTATACTCTCCAAATTCTGATGCAAATCTGTGCTTTACTAACTTCACAACATTTGTATCATCTATGTATTAAATGATCCATATTTTATACAGTCACATGACTTCATTCTACAGAAGTTCAGATGGTCATTTCCTTCTTACAAGTCCTTACATTATAGACTGGCCAAGTACGGCATATTTTATAGTTATTATTTTACAGTGTAATACATTACTGATCATTACTAATGAAGGATATTTTATAATGACAGACGCAAACTTTGTTTTCAGTAATATTATTAGTGAAATATCGTATGGCTTTTAGTGCCGGGATATCCCAGGACGGGTTCGGCTCGCCAGGTGCAGGTCTTTCTATTTGACTCCCGGGGGCGACCTGCGAGTCGTGATGAGGATGAAATGATTATGAAGACAACACATACACCCAGCTTCCGTGCCGTAGGAATTAACCAATTAAGGTTAAAATCCCCGACCCGGCCGGGAATCGAATCCGGGACCCTCTGAACCGAAGGCCAGTACGCTGACCGTTCAGCCAACGAGTCGGACATATTATTAGTAATTAAGTAAGAGAGATGAATACTTTATAAAAATTTGTGTGTATGTAATTTTACATGTTTTCATATTTGACAAGTCTGATATTTTAATTGCAACATATATGGAAGATTGAGTGTTATGTAATTTTATAATATAATATTTTTATTTTAAATTATTTGGTATAAAAATCATATACTTTATACGGAGGACTTGCTGGTGTTCAATATGACTTAAGTATTGCATATTATAATGTAATGATTGATCAAGTCCAGAAGTGTGCGGTGATTTGTAAGCAGCTGAGGAAGAGAACGTACAAGATTCTTGAAATACGTACGGCATTTAGTGATATAAATAAAACAAACTTTTAAGAGAATTGACTAGATGGAACTTACATATTTAACAGTGATTTCTGTGGTGGGCGAATGAAGGAGAATTCTAGTATTTCTACAAACAAAAATATTGTGATTATTATTACTTTTTCATTCTGATTAGAACCATGTAATTATACCCTCACGGTAAAGTAGTAATTTTGATGTAAGGGAAGATTTGCATGTCTCGTATTCTAAATATTTAGAGAAGGAAAGGAAGAAGGGGAGTAAGGAAAGCTATAGGTAAAAAAGTGCCTATTGCAAAATACTGTATGTCTCCTGAAGTGAGATTTTTCGGAAAAGTTCGCGGCAGATTCTTGCTGCATCTCTCCGTTACATTTCGCGTGTATAGTTAACAGCAAAGAAAAAAAATCCGGCCCTGAACATCTTTCGTTGGTTGATTGGATTTACTTTGACCCAGTCAGTGGTAAGTGCTGGGTAGAATTAGGTGTTAGTTAGGTAAATGTGGAAACTTTACAGAAGGAAGAACAGTCACAGTCTACGTGTAGGCCGATAAGCCACAATTACTGAGACATCTGTATATAAAAACTACCGCAAGTATATGTTTTACATAGAATTACGTAAGAATGTGATACTCGTAGAACTACAATACAGCACATAGCCCCACATCATTATTCCTTGTTCATATAAAAGGATTACATTTCAGACGGAACGATCACATGAGGACTATCCTCGTTCTGCACATTTGTGTTTGTAATTGTAAAGCACGTGCTTTTCTAATCTCTATTACCTGTAAAATGAACGAATTCCTGAAAACCTACCTAGCTATGTTTTGCTATGTTAGAGGTTATTAGAGAGCTATTTCTATCACTCCAAGAGAATATGAGTTCATCAATATTTCGCAGAAAATGTGGAATGCCCTTGGAATTCGCAGGCACGCTCTTTTTCATCTCTGAAATATTTAAAATGTTATTTGCAGAATATGACTGCACAGGAAAGACTTTTGTATATACACAAAGTAGAACATGTCACCGTAGAAAATAAATCCATGAGCTGGCCAAAAAACCAGGAGACGTCTGTTATTGCAATCATCAACACGTATACAAATGTATCTTAATTAAATAATTGTGTTATTTTAAATGGTTCATGGTGTGGATTACTGTAGTCACGACCTAGTTCGTAAACCATGGGCAACGATTGAGTGGCCTAGTAAGTGGTCCTGAGAGTCGGGATACCAGCTGCTACCGAATGGGAGTGGGCATCTCGGACATATTCTAAATCATGACCGTTCTTGTGCTCAGCGGCTAGAACTACACACCCCACCGGTGGTCCCTAACCAGTTAGAGGAGAGATCCTCAATTGTACTACGTGTAAGTAGGGTAGCATCCTGCTTCACGAAATTACCGAGCTCAGAACATTTTAAGCAAGCCTCGGGCCTATAGAAGTAACGGAGTCCCACTCCCATTTGATAGGCGAGGGACTCATTGGAACCAACTTGGCGAACGAAATGGAATTCGATGGGGAGCTATCAATATTAAGAGGGATTATGGAAGGAAGAAAGTATAACTGGCTGAGTCAGCAAAGAGGATGCATCTGCTACCATATTCGGCTAAGGGGAGATACCGAGAAAGAAATAGGAGATTATCAAGTGTACTTGACGGATGTTAAAAAGGGAAGGGCAGAGTGTGGGGTAGGGCTATTCATCGGGAATACTATTGCACGAATCATAGTTTCTGTTAGACACGTAAATGAGCGAATGATGTGGGTAGATTTGACACTTGGAGGAGAATTCTCTCGGTGTATACACCATGTGAGGGTGCAGATGAGGATGAAATTGACAAGTTTTATGAAGCATTCAGTGACATCGTAGTCAGGGTCAACATCAAGGATAAGATAGTACTAATGGGCGACTTCAATGCGAGAGTTGGAAATAGAACTGAAGGATACGAAAGGGTGATTGGTAGATGTGGGGAAGATGTGGAAGCTAATGGGAATGGGAAGCGTTTGCTGGACTCCTGTGCTAGTATTGGTTTAGCAGTTACGAATACATTCTTCAAGCATAAGGCTATTCACCGCTACGCATGGGAGGCTAGTGGTAACAGATCCATAATAGACTCTATCTTAACCGACTTCGAATTCAGGAAATCTGTTCGGAATGTACGGGTTTTTCGATGATACACACCACACTCTGATCTGTAGTAAACTAATTATCTCTAGGCCTAGGATAGAGACAGTGAAATCTCTCTGCAAACGAATAAGGGTAGAAAATATCCAGGACGAGGAAAGTAGACAGAAGTACATGGATATGATTAGTGAGAAGTTCCGAACAGTGGATAGTAAGCAGGTTCGAAATATAGAAAGAGAATGGATGGCATACAGGGATGCTGTAGTAGAAACAGCAAGGGAATGCCTAGGAACAACTGTGTGGCGTATTAAGAAGGCTTATCAGAAATGGCTCCAAACAAGGACTGATGCAGACGGGAAACTACGTAGGTGAAAGAAGCAGAGCGAAACTTATCGTTGTTGAATCCAAAAATAAGTCGTGGAAAGATTTTGGTAAGAACTTGGAGAGGCTAGGTCAAGCAGCAGGGAAGCCTTTCCGGACAGTAATAAGGAATATTAGGAAGGGAGGGAAAACGGAAAGGGTAATTCAGGTGAACTCATAGTAGATCCCAGGGAATCACTGGACGGATGGAGGGAATATTTTGAAAACTTTCTCATCGTAAAAGGAAATATTCCTGGTGGTGTCGCGAACAAGCTAGCTCATGGGGAGGAGGAAAATTATGTTGGTGAAATTACGCTTGAGGAAGTGGTAACGATGGCAAGTAAACTCCATTGTCATAAAGCAGCAGGAATAGATGAAATTAAACCTGAAATGGTAAGGTATAAATGGAAGGCAGGGATGAAATTGCCTCATAGAGTGGTAAGATTAGCATGAAGTGTTGGTAAGGTACCTTCAGATTGGACAAAAGCAGTAATTGCACCTATCTATAAGCAAGTGAACAGGAAGGATTGCAACAATTATCGACGTATCTCATTGATTAGTATACAAGGCAAAGTATTCACTGGCATCTTGGAAGAGAGGGTGCGATCCGTGGTTGAGAGGAAGTTGGATGAAAACCAGTGTGGTTTCAGACCACAGAGGGGCTGTCAGGTTCAGATATTCAGTATACGCCAGGTAATTGAAAAATGCTACGAGAGGAATAGACAGTTGTGTTTATGTTTAATAGATCTAGAGAAAGCATATGACAAGTTACCGAGGGAAAAGGTGTTCGCCATACTGGGAGACTATGGGATTAAGGGTAGATTATTAAAATCAATCAAAGGCGTTTATGCTGACAATTGGGCTGCAGTGAGAATTGATGGTAGAATGAGTTCTTGGTTCAGGGTACTTACAGGGGTTAGACAAGGCTGCAGTATTTCACCTTTGTTCATCGTAGTTTGCATGGATCATCTGCTGAAAGGTATAAAGAGGCAGGGAGGGATTCATTTAGGTGGAAAATTAGTAAGCAGTGTGGCCTATGCTGACGGCTTGGTCTTAATAGCAGATAGTGCCCAAAGCCCGCATTCTAATAATTTGGAACTTGAAAATAGTTGCAAAATTCGCCTTTAGAAGACTAAATTGACGTCAGTAGGTAAGAAATTCAACAGACTTGAATGTCATATTGGTGATACAAAGCTGGAACAGGTAGATAATTTCAAGAATTTAGGATGTGTGTTCTCCCAGGATGGTAATATAGTAAGTAAGATTGAATCGAGGTGCAGTAACGCTAATGCAGTGAGCTCGCAGTTGCGATTAACAGTATTCTGTATGAAGGAAGTCAACTCCCGAAAGAAACTATCATTACATCCTTCAGTTTTCAGACCAACTTTGCTTTACGGGAGCGAAAGCTGGGTGGATTCAAGATATCTTATTCATAATTTAAAAACAGGCATGAAAATAGCGAGAATGATTGCTGGTACAAACAGATGGGAACAATGGCAGGAGAGTACTCGAAATAAGGTGATATAAGCTAAGTTAGGAATGAACTCAGTTGATGAAGGCGTACGCATAAACCGGCTTCGATGGTGGAGTCATATGAGGCGAATGGAGGAGGATAGGTTACCTAGAAGATTAATGGACTCTGTTGTGGAGGGTAAGAGAAGTAGAGGGAGACCAAGATGGCGATGTTTGGACTCTGATTCTAGCGATTTAAGGATAAGAGGTATAGAACTAAATGGGGCCACAGCACTAGTTGCAAATGGAGGATTGTGGCTACTTTTAGTAAATTCACAGGGGCTTGCAGACTGAACGCTGAAGGGCGTAACTGTCTATAATGATGATGTATGTATGTTATTTTAAAAATTTTAATTTAGTGCTTCCAGTGTCATCATTTGCACCCTACATTATTTTATAGAAGTCCTCAAATTTTAATATTAACTTTAATATTCCCCCCAAAAATAATTTCTGCGTACGCCTCTGATCTACTCTTTCGACAAAGAAAGCTGCCCATAGAAACATCCCTCGCAGGTACATTTTTATCAGGAGCAATTGAACATATAGATAATAATATTTGTTGTGGGTATCCTCAGAGTTTGAATCAGTTTATATTTTGATAATAAATAAAATTTCTATAAGATATTAAACGTGAGGAACTAATAATAATAATAATAATAATAATAATAATAATAATAATAATAATAATAATAATAATAATAATAATATCTGCTTTACGCCCTACTAACTACTTTTTCTGTTTTCGGAAATTAGTCCCGCAGGTGTTCTTTTACGTGCCAGTAAGTCTACTGACATGAGGCTGACGTATTTGAGCACCTTCAAATACCACCGGACTGAGTCAGAAGGCCAGCGCCTCAACCGTCTACGCCACTCATTCCGGCTTTGTGAGGAACATAATAATAAGAATGCCATTTGCTTTACGTCCCACCAACCACCGGACTGTGCCAGGATCGAATCTGTTACGTAGGAGTCAGAAGGCCAGCGCCTCAACCGTCTGCGCCACTCAGCCCGGCCTGTGTGAGGAACATATAGTGCCATATGCTCATTTCTTTTGTTTCGTTCGACTATAGGTATACGGGTTTCGCACAGCGGCATATTACCGTAGAACGTATATTTACAGGTTTGGCATCGATTGGGATGGGAAGACTGAGTTAGGTTGTACCGGTACCAAACCAAACACAAGCTACACAATGTGCTCACAAGCTTACTAGGACTCAAACTGATAATTTTCACTTTTAAACCTGCACTACACAGGGTAATTTTCATTAATCCATTATTATTATTATTATTATTATTATTATTATTATTATTATTATTATTATTATTATTATTATTACGGAGTTTTGGTGGAACAGCAGAGGTGAAAGAAGGTGCTGGCCCGAATAGGTCTCAACTACAGAATTAAAGTTAATTTAAAACTTTGACAAAGGTTATATTTTCAACAGACAACAAAGTTTAACAATTTTCATATAGACTTTCAAAACTCAACAAATAACAAGTCAGCAACAAGCCAAAATCAGGTACAAAGAAATTACAAGATTTCGGGGGTTATTACAAAATCTGGGCTTCAAGCCCCAAGTATAATTCCTGAGCTCTCAGCTCACAACTACTATTGCTGAAGGGCATAAAACCCCTAAGTACAAGGAGCACTTGCTCCTAATTACAGTGTTAAGAAAAAGAGCAGAGCCGCTCTCAATTTTACAAGCCTATCAAAGGCTACAGCAAACTTCATTTCTATCTGCCCTTAAGGCACACCAAGAAACAGGGGTACTTGATACCCAACCTACAGGGCCTTTACATGAGGAAAATAAAACATCAGGTTAAGTTACTGGCCCATAATACAAAATAGAATGGAGGCGAAGCTTGCACTCGTAATACACTTTTAAAACCTACTTGGCACTAGGCCGCTTACGCAAGGGCTAATTCCATACTAAGGAGGTGACACGATAGGAAAACTTTATTACATTACGAAGAGAAGAAAAACGGTTATGAAAACGTAGTCACCTCAAAACAATATGAGTGGGAGCTCGAGAGGGTTAGGCACTCTCTATCCCAATTTGTAGTTAAAGAGACGGAATTTTTACCAAATGTCTATTACATTTTAAAGATAGGTTACATGAGAAAAGTTTCGAACCTGCCCCGAGGGTTAAACTGCTGAGCTAGCAAGAAATAAAGTTATTAAACGGCCATTACCTTGTGGATGAACTGCTGCCCGAGGAAAGAGGCGCTTCCCGCCCCCTGCTACCTAATCACACACTAAGCAATATGTCGATGAAGTGGCACCGAGACAAGAAAATCAGCAGTTTAAATACCCTCGTGGAACATTCGAGACCTTTCAAGAATGAGTACACACACCCCCCTCAACTTCATTGGATAGCTTAAAGCAACATATCCATATCGGAGAAGACATACGTTATTGGTCAAAAATTAATTAGAGAAATTCGGGATTGGCTAAATTCAAAACAAGCGGGTAGAAATGATTAATGTTGCCAACCCACAAACCACAGAACAAAATTTATGAACACAAAACTTCTTCAAGAAGGTTCATTACTTTGCAACAGAGTGCGTAATCCTAGTTTTTTTCTCTGTAGAGACATCTAGAAGAGAATATCCACACTTCTTGATACGGAATAAACAAACACAAATCGAAATAGACACAGTTCAGAACACTTCAAAATTACACCATTTACCGTAGTGACATCTTTTAAGAAATAGTAGAATTAGTTCAGTTTTCAAGGTTTCAAACTTCTCCTGTAGAGGAGTTTAAATTGGCGCAATATTTGAATGAGCGGCATGGAGGTGTACCGCCCGGTACAATTATTATTATTATTTTGCGTTCCGGCCTTCTAAGGACCACGTTACAATTTCAATTGTTCCTCCTTAGTTGTTCTTTCCTTTTCTTCCAGTATTCTTTCATTGTTTCACTGTGTTTCGTTTTCCTGTTTTCAGTCCACTTTGTGCCTGTTTTCTTTTCCTTCCTCCCTAGGAATCCTTCCATTTGTAAGACTTTCTTCCTAAAAATCTTTCTTTCCAATAATTCTTCTTCTCGTATGTTGTTCCTTTCCAGGTCTTTCTTCACTTCTTGAATCCAGGTGGTAGTTGATTTCTTTTCCCAAAGGCACTTGAAGATTCGTTTAGTTAGTCTATTGTCATCCATTCTGTAAATGTGTCCAAGAAATAGCAATCTCCTTTTTCTTATTGTTTCTGATATGTTTTCCACATTCTGGTAAATTTCATTTTTACTTCTTAATTTCCAAAACTCCGCAATTCTTAGAGGACCTAATATATTCCTTATAATTCTTCTTTCTAATATTTCTAATTTATCAAGCTTGTAGTTCAGTGCTAGACATTCGCTAGCATAAAGGCATTCTGGTTTCACTACTGTTTTGTAGTGCTTTATTATTTTAAGTTTTCTTGATAAGCACTTTTTGTTGTAAGTATTCTTAGTTATACCGTACGCTCTTTCCATCTTTTGCATCCTCTCCTCAATAGCAGATTTTTCTAAACCATTTTCTTGAATTGTCTCACCCAAATATTTAAATTTCTTTACCTTTTCTATTTGACCAATATCCGTTACTAAAAACTTTGGGGCACTTTTTATATTCGTCAAAAATTTTGTTTTCTCGGCAGAGATTCTCAAGCCTGTCATGTTGGCTGTCTTTTCAAGGAGATTGACTTGCATTGCTGCATCTGTAAGGCTTTCTGAAAGTATGGCAAAATCATCTGCAAATGCTAGGCAATTTATTGCAACACCTTTGTTCTTCTTCCCCAGCATGAGTGGCAATATTTTAGATTCCTTCAGTTTTTCATTACAAAATCTTACAATTTTCTCCTTGACACAATTGAAAAGGGGTGGAGATAGATCATCGCCCTGCCTGACACCTGTATTTATTTTGAAAGGTCGAGGTACTTCACCCATAAATTTTATTTTTGAGATAGTGTCTGTAAGTGTTTCACGAATTACGTTTGCCAATTTATTTTTAACTCCAAATTCACGGATTACATTACCTAGGGTTTCCCTATCAACAGAGTCAAAAGCTTTTTTAAAGTCAATAAATGTTACAACTATGTCTTTGGAGTTTATTAATCTGTGTCATTAAAACTAAACTGCTGTAGCACCCAAGTGGCATCTACAGCATCCTGGACTCTCCAATATATTTACACTTAATTAATTAAATCAGTGTTATGGAACACAACTAAAAAAAGAAAACTGATTGGGCGCCAGTGTACTTATGATGCACAATATGAAATAAACATGAAAATAAGTTATTATCCAGGGTGGGGTCATAGGCTGACGATATCCTGACTTGCTTACCTAACCTGCTGACTTATTGAACTGAAAAAGGCATGAGGATATACTGGCTAGGTTATATCCTTTTGTGAAATTGCACACCGTCCATTAAAATATATAAACATAATTTCAAACTTAGGCCTAACCACCCCAATATTCTTCACAACACACAACGAAACGACAATGCAAGAAACAGACACAAAAATTTGACCACCGGAAGAGTTGGCCGTGCGGTTAGAGGCGCGCAGCTGTGAGCTCGCATCCGGGAGATAACACATAAATACAATATGGGAAATACGCTGTTTTATCTTCTTATTCACAATCCGCACTGAATTTACGTGTCATAAATACCTGACTTAAATTAATACAGAGTTCTTACAATGCCTAATAACGTTTATGATACATTAATATATACATACAATATTCCTACAATGAAATAAATGATACTGAAAATACAAAATAAATACGTGACTTATACCATGGCGAAAATGTTGCCGTAAATACAAAACTGACTTGGCGTGGGGTTGGAATTTTGTATGATTACAAGGTTTTAACACACTTCTCTCTTCAGTAAGTGATACAGAGAGTGTGCACTGTCTTCCTTATTACCGATGGTTGTTCTTATTCCCTTGTTTAGGAGGATGTTCGCAAATATGTTTACGACAGTTGTATAATAAGTAGAAGTACTTGGTTGGTCAATCCACACTCAGGAAGTGGGTGCTTGTGGAGGGAGAGGGGAACATTGGGAGCAAACCACTTCCGGCTCCTACAAGACTGTGAGAAACAAAGCTCCGTTACCTGCGCAAATAGAGCCGGCTTCGCTTGGCTTGACATGGCTTACATACCAGAGGATTTACAATGTGGGATTATTGCCCCCGACAGGGATAGAGAAACAGTACTTCTACCGCTCGATGAAGACGACACAAACAACCAGCCCCCGTGTCAGAGCAATTAACCAATTATGGTTAAAATTCTCGACCCCGCCAGGAATCGAACTCGGAACCCACGTGACAAAAGGCCAACACGCTGACCATTTATCCTTGGAGCCGGCCGTCTTTAAAATATGAAATTCGTATATCTGTTTGGAACGTAGAATTTTGTTAACGAGAGGCTAAATTTTGCAGGTGTCTCTGGTCGTTTTAACAAACACCACTACTCAGCCGTTGACGCGGTGCACGAAACGAAACTACAGGTCACTTGACAATGCCTGAGATAGAATTTCTTGCGAAATTTACAGATCTAATTCTGAAGTTCTTTGGGAGCACTAAGATTTTCACTGCATGTAATATCTGCGAGCATCCTGAAATGAAATCAAAACTACCCCCTCCCAGCCTCACAAATCGTACTCTGAAGTCAAGTAATGTACATACATTTTACTCAGCGACCTATGACGTTGACGTAGGGTCTGAACTTTAATTTTTTTTATCAAAGTAGCTTAAGTATTTTATTATCAGAGATAAGCCTTTTTTGTTTTTAAAAATACTAAGATTTTTGTAGACATTTTACGACAAATTTATATTTGAGTCGTATATAGACAAATTGTCCGCCTCTGTGGTGTAGTGGGTAGTGTGATTAGCTGCCACCCCTGGAGGCCCCGGTTCGATTCCCGGCACTGCCCCGAAATTTGGACAGTGGTACAGAGGGCTGGAACGGGGTCCACTCAGCCTCGGGAGGTCAACTGATTAGAGGTGGGTTCGATTCCCACCTCAGCTATCCTGGAAGTGGTTTTCCGTGGTTTCCCCACTTCTCCTCCAGGCAAATACCGGGATGGTACCTAACTTAAGGCCACGGCCGCCTCCTTCACTCTTCCTTGCCTATCCCTTCCAATCTTCCCATCCCCCACCAAGGCCCTGTTCAGCATAGCAGGTGAGGCCGCCTGGGCGAGGTACTGGTCATTCTCCCCAGTTATATCCCCCGACCCAATGTCTCACGCTCCAGGACACTGCCCTAGAGGCGGTAGAGGTAAGATCCCTCGCTGAGTCCGCAGGAAAAACCAACCCTGGAGGGTAAGCAGAGTAAGAAAGAAAGAAAGAAAAGAAAAGAAAGAATATATACAAATTAATTAGGAGGATTTGAATCATGACATAATTATGCTAATATTTTATTGAATTTTGTGACAATTTATACTACCGAGTGATCTGACAACGCGGTTTGACTCACGTAGGTGTGAGTTTGCATTTGAGAGCTCGTGGGTTCGAACACCAAACTTTACAGCCCTGAAGATGGTTTTCCGTGGTTTCCCATTTTCAGCAGGCAGATGCTGGGGCTGTACCTTAATTAAGACCACGGCCGGTTATTTCCCATTCCTAGCCCTGTTTGCTACCCCATCGTTGCCCTAATACCTTCTGTGTGTTTGCGACCTTAAACAAATAGGATGAAAACAAAACAATTTCTACTCATAAACTGGTATATTGTCCGACTCGTTGGCTGAATGGTCAGCGTACTGGCCTTCGGTTCAGAGGGTCCCGGGTTCGATTCCCGGCCGGGTCGGGGATTTTAACCTTCATTGGTTAATTCCAGTGGCCCGGGGGCTGGGTGTTTGTGCTGTCCCCAACATCTCTGCAACTCACACACCACACATAACACTATCCTCCACCACAATAACACGCAGTTACCTACAAATGGCAGATGCCGCCCACCCTCATCGGAGGGTCTGCCTTACAACGGCTGCACTCGGCTAGAAATAGCCACACGAAATTATTATTATTAACTGGTATATTTACAACACAACTATTTCACCTCTAGGGGTGTAGGGTATCCTTGATGATGTCACAAATTTTCAGGGATGATGGAGGACGGAAAATGGATCAGTTTGAGGTAAGGAACCGTAGTCCGGAAAAGTTCGAGTCAAAAGTTAATAATAATCCAAGTTGTTTAACGTCACTGTTCAAAAGACACCGGGGATATTCGAACGGGTACGACAGAACTTTGTGCCATGCTTGCATTGACGCAGGGGGGCGCCATTTCGAACATTTGTTGTAAATAGAGAAGCTTGTGAAACTTGTGCAGGTAAACTGACTTAAATGAGTAGAATTTTGTTTAACTTTTGATTGATTGAGTCAAGTATAAAGACAGGAAATATTCCTATCCCTGAAAGTTTGTAACATGATCGAGGATACGCTCTGTATAATATATGTTAACTGACAACTGCATCATTCATTTCAATATGTGACACTAACATTCAAATGAAAACAGTCATGCTAGCGTGGGAGGGCATACAGAGCATAGCACGTGGAGATGCAATTCTCCCCTAGTACGTCAGCACTGCATTGTGTGCATGCAGAGGTGTTGCTACCTGCGTCCTAGCCGGCCATTGTCTTGGGAAGGTGCGGTATCCAACTGATGTGACCATGCCGCAGTAGGGCGAAACACTGGTCATTTTTGACAATTGAATTTGCTGAATTTTACTTAGCTCTCTCAATCGGAAGCCATATTTTTGGTCATGAATACGGAGTTCACATTTCTACTCTGTTACTGTACACAGTCATATTCGTAAGTTTTTAAATATGAAACTTTTAAGGTGTAAAGCTTTTTCTGTTTTCCCTTAGAATATGTTTACAGGCCTAGAAAGGCCTTTTAGCGGTATAATATTTAAATTAATTTGATGCATGTAAGCATTTTATAAACTGTATGTGGAGAGTCAAATAAACAGGCTATACAGAGTGAATCACCTAAAATTTGTACATCAAATATTTCTGAAATGGAAAGTGCTATCGATGTGCTGTTTTCACAGAAATGAAGTGTAACCAAGGGCTCATAATTGTAGCCCATACACAGATTTTAATAATTATTACAGTCTGTATTATTTTAGAAAGTTATTTTCTTTCAAATGGAATATTGACTGTTAACATTAACAAATAAACCTAGAGTAAATTAGAATATCAATGGTGCTTTGTTTCTTTCAGGATTCTAACACAAGGTTTTTACGAGCTATCGTAGTTTGAAAATTGTAAATACCGACAGTTGTCTGTTTCATTCAACTACTTACTTACGATGTTATGGGGTTCTTATGTTTGTTCCCTTTACAGTACACTGATTGCATTGTGACTTCCTAATCAGTTACTTTGTGATCGTTCAAGAAGTAGGATGTGGTGGAAGATGATGTTTAGCAATGCTGAAAATGCCGACATGTTATTGATGTATGGATTATGTAGGAAGAATGCTCCTCGTTCTTGTGCTTGTACGCGGAACGATATTCCAATAGACGTCACCCATCTCGACAATTATTTGTGAACCTCTTAAACCAAATACGTGAACCTGGAATTGTAACACTTAGAAAACGTAACAGAAACAAACGAGTGACTGTAGAAGAGAATGAAATTATAGTTCTAGCTGCTGTTGCTGTAGATCTGGACGTTAATTCCGTGTAATCGTACGAGGAAGTGCATGCGTCAGGCAAGTGTACTACGCGTTCTCCACCGTCAGAAGTTCCATCCGTATCATATCGTTCGTGGGCTGCAATAGTGGCACAACTCAAAAAATACGAATTTGTATTTAATGCACTCTCCAGCCTTGCAGATTAGTCTTCCTTCTAGTAGCAACGGTTTAATATTCTAGCCACAAATAGCAGAAGTGCCCCTGTTGCATTCCTTACTTTGTTGTTTACATTGGCTGCAATACTGGTGCTTCTCAATTTGCACCTGGAAATCGGCAATAGCGTAGCGCATTCTATTCATCAATAGGGACACATTATAAGTTGTGCCAGTGTTGCCGAAGAATTTATTTTTTGTATGCGGGCCATCAGAAACTTTTAAACTCATTTATCTCAGAACTTTTTTTTTTTTTAAGTTGTGCCCACGAGCGATAGCTCCCTTCATCAAGAGCTTCATGAAAATGATTTCGAGAATAGTGTTAACTTTTGTATGTGGGCATTAAGACGAGATACACCACATTTATCAGGTATCCTATTTAGTGACGAAGCAACATTTACAAATCCTGGCCAAGGTAACCACCGAAACTTGCATTATTGGTCTGTAAACAATCTCCATTGGCTTCGTCAGGTGGAGCGTCAGCGTCCATTGAGTTTCAATAATAATAATAATAATAATAATAATAATAATAATAATAATAATAATAATAATAATAATAATGTTATTTGCTTTATGTCCCACTAATTACTTTTACTGTTTTCGGATACGCCGAGGTGCCATAATTTAGTCCTGCAGGAGTTCTTTTACGTGGCAGTAAATTTATCGACAAGAGGCTGACGTATTTGAGCACCTTCGAATACCACCGGCCTGAGCCAGGATCGAACCTGCCAAGTTGGGGTCAGAAGGCCAGTGCCTCAACAGTATGAGCTACTCAGCCCGGCTCCATGGAGTTTTAATGTGTGGTGTAGAAAAGTGAACCACCAGCTCATAAGCTCGTTTTTCATAGAAGGAACACTAGACTCAAAAGTATCACCTCCTAGCATATGTTAGATGTTCCACTGCGGATTACTTACGTATCTGCATGAGGGTTGTCTAGCGCATAGTACACGTCGTACTACAGCTTGTCTTCCAAATCGTTGTATTGGACGAAGGGGACCTGCACCTTGGCCGGCCGGCTCACCAGATTTGACCCCTTTGGATATTTTTCTCTGGAGAAAGCTAAGACGCTGTTTACAAGGATATACCGACTACACCATATTTAAAACGACGTACTACTGCTGCCTGCGCTGTAATATCTGAGGAAATGCTAGAACATGTGCATCAATTTCTACATCGGGGGTGTTGGCCGCGCGGTTAGGGGCACGCAGCTGTGAGCTTGCATCCCGGAGATAGTGGGTTCGAGCCCCGCTGTCGGCAGTCCTGAAGATGGTTTTCCGTGGTTTCATATGTTCACGCCAGGCAACTGCTGGGGCTCTACCTTAAGACCACGGCCACTTCCTTCCCACTCCTAGGCCTTTTCTATTCCATCGTCACCATAAGACCTATCTGTGTCGATGCGATGTTAAGCCCATTGTGAAAAGAGTAAAAAAGCCAATCTCTACATGGTGGACTAGAAGCTTGTATTGATTCTAGTGGTCGTAATTTTGAACACAAACTTTGAAGGACAATAATTCTCTTTCTCCTTCAGAATGCAAAGAACTTGTTTACTCAAAATTTTTCTTAATTTATAGCTGACACATAGAGCAGACACCTGCGTGTATTTACAGTTTTTAAAATACCATAGCTCGTAGAATACTGAAAAACCACCATTGACATTCTAATTTACTCTAATTGTGTGTTAATGTTAATAGATAATAAGTGGTTTATGGAGATACACGCTGATATGGAGAGAATGGGAATTAGTCATGAAGACATCCAAAACAAGAACCACTTTGGACAATTAGTTTTAGACTTCAGAGGCTTCCGTGAAGTTGGAGGAAAGAAATCTTCAAAAGTGATTTTTTCAGAAGAAAGAAAGAAGCAGATAAGCCAACGAATGAAGCTATATTGGCAGAAGACCAAAGCCAGGGAAGGGAGAAGATGATCCAGTTGTTACTCGTGGTCCATAGGAGCCAGAATCGAACAGAATAAGAAGAAGACATTGTTACATTTGAAAATGTAACTTCTTCAAGTAAATACGCAGTCTAATAATTATTACAATCTGTGTATGGGCTACAGTTATGAGCCCTTGCTTACACTTCATTTCTGTGAATGCAGTATATCAATAGCACCTTCCATTTCAGGAATATTTCGTATGCAAGTTCTAGGTCAGGGATTAATGAGTTTTTTCATAACAATGCCATGTTCTTGTGGTCTGCTATATTATATAACTCTCAGGGTGCATGCGCGTGGTGCATGCACTGTGCACGGTGCAAAAGACGACTTGGCTTGGTTGAACAGAGTGCAGACCCCCCACTCCTCGATTTGGAGCAATAGCGCTTACTCTCTCTTTCCTTACGCCTCTCTCGCTCGCTCCGCCTGTCTCCCTCTTACCCACTTGCGCCGTAGCGCTCCAAATCCGGGCTGAGTTGAGCCGAGTATAGCCGAGTAGAGCCGAGCATAGCCGAGTAGCCCAGAGACGAAGAGTTGATCCGAGCCAAACCGAGCGGCACCGAGCGGCACCGATGCACAATGCACGGAGCTCTTGCGCTTCGCTCTGCACGCGTGAGATTTTGGGCGTTTGAGAGGCCCTGTTCTAGGTGATTCACTCTGTATTGCTTTAAATACAATTTACTTCAAGTCGCTCCGACACAGATAGGCCTTATGGTGATGATGGGAAAGGAAGGGGACAGGAGTAAGCGACCGTGGCCTTAATTAGGTACAGCCCCAACATTTGTCTCTTGTGAAATGGGAAACCACAGAAAGTCATTTTCAGGGCTCCCGACAGTTGGGTTCGAACCTACTATCTTCCGAAAGCAAGTTGATATTTACGTCACTCTGTAACAATGCTGCTGCTCTTTGTTAGAAAATACACTGACTGGCAGAGCAAATGCAACACCAAGAAGGAGTGGTCAGAACTTTATGCCAATTGCAGGGTAGACTTACGTCACTGAGGTATGCTCATAATGTGAAATGCGCCGCTGTGCTGCGCACGTAGCGAACGATAAATGGGACACGGCGTTGGCGAATGGCCCACTTCGTACCGTGATTTCTCAGCCGACAGTCATTGTAGAACGTGTTGTCGTGTGCCACAGGACACGTGTATAGCTAAGAATGCCAGGCCGCCGTCAACGGAGGCATTTCCAGCAGACAGACGACTTTACGAGGGGTATGGTGATCGGGCTGAGAAGGGCAGGTTGGTCGCTTCGTCAAATCGCAGCCGATACCCATAGGGATGTGTGCACGGTGCAGCGCCTGTGGCGAAGATGGTTGGCGCAGGGACATGTGGCACGTGCGAGGGGTCCAGGCGCAGCCCGAGTGACGTCAGCACGCGAGGATCGGCGCATCCGCCGCCAAGCGGTGGCAGCCCCGCACGCCACGTCAACCGCCATTCTTCAGCATGTGCAAGACACCCTGGCTGTTCCAATATCGACCAGAACAATTTCCCGTCGATTGGTTGAAGGAGGCCTGCACTCCCGGCGTCCGCTCAGAAGACTACCAATGACTCCACAGCATAGACGTGCACGCCTGGCATGGTGCCGGGCTAGAGCGACTTGGATGAGGGAATGGCGGAACGTCGTGTTCTCCGATGAGTCACGCTTCTGTTCTGTCAGTGATAGTCACCGCAGACGAGTGTGGCGTCGGCGTGGAGAAAGGTCAAATCCGGCAGTAACTGTGGAGCGCCCTACCGCTAGACAACGCGGCATCATGGTTTGGGGCGCTATTGCGTATGATTCCACGTCACCTCTAGTGCGTATTCAAGGCACGTTAAATGCCCACCGCTACGTGCAGCATGTGCTGCGGCCGGTGGTACTCCCGTACCTTCAGGGGCTGCCCAATGCTCTGTTTCAGCAGGAAGCAGGATAATGCCCGCCCACACACTGCTCGCATCTCCCAACAGGCTCTACGAGGTGTACAGATGCTTCCGTGGCCAGCGTACTCTCCGGATCTCTCACCAAACGAACACGTGTGGGATCTCATTGGACGCCGTTTGCAAACTCTGCCCCAGCCTCGTACGGACGACCAACTGTGGCAAATGGTTGACAGAGAATGGAGAACCATCCCTCAGGACACCATCCGCACTCTTATTGACTCTGTACCTCGACGTGTTTCTGCGTGCATCGCCGCTCGCGGTGGTCCTACATCCTACTGAGTAGATGCCGTGCGCATTGTGTAACCTGCATATCGGTTTGAAATAAACATCAATTATTCGTCCGTGCCGTCTCTGTTTTTTCCCCAACTTTCATCCCTTTCGAACCACTCCTTCTTGGTGTTGCATTTGCTCTGTCAGTCAGTGTAATACCCTGCGGACAAACATCCAACATATTTATTTAGATTTATTTACTTTTTTTGCTGTTATACTAGACTCTGTTTTGGAGACTCATATTTTGGGACGAGCGAGTGGTTGCCTGGCTTGGGTCACGTGTGAAAATGGGCAGCCACGGAGAACCTAATTCAGTGTTGCTGGTGGTGTGGTTCGAACCCACCATCTCCCGAATGCAAGCACACAGCTACGTGACTCGAACTATGTAGTCAACTCGCTCGATGTGCTGAGGTAATGTGACATCACTGGATAGATGAAATCCAAGTCCTCGAGGAAGGAACTTAAGAGTTGGCAACCACAAGATTGTTGTCCGTGGTTTCCCACATTCACACCAGCAAATGTATCATATTTAAGGCCACAGCCGCTTCCTTCATAAACCTAGCCCTTTTCTACCCCATCGCTGCCGAAAACCTGAGTTAATGTGACATTAAACCACTAGCAAAATCAAAAGCTAACGAAACTGAGATATACCGGTATTTATAACACATAGCCCATCTATTGTTAGACCTTATAAGGTATATCTACCTTTGTTGATTAAGAAGAAACCATGTGAAGTAGACAGCATTTTTATATAGACTTATTCGTGCGTTTGCTGCAATGAGACATCTTTAATGTCGTTATGGATACTGATACAGAAAGACAGAATAGAATTCAGAAACGTTAATAAAAATCTGTGTATATCCAGTGGGGTGCAATACAATCTTCGCATAATACGTCAAGAAACAAGTGGTTTTTATATATTTCAACTCCTCGTGTGGAAACGTTTTTTTGCTAGTTGCTTTACGTCGCACCGACACAGATAGGTCTTATGGCGACGATGGGAGAGGAACGGCCTAGGAATTGGAAGGAAGCGGCCGTGGCCTTAATTAAGGTACAGCCCCGGCATTTGCCTGGTGTGAAAATGGGAAACCACGGAAAACCATCTTCAGGGCTGCCGACAGTGGGGCTCGAACCCACTATCTCCCGATTACTGGATACTGGCCGCACTTAAGCGACTGCAGCTATCGAGCTCAGTTGTGTAGAAACGTAAAGCAATCAGTGATATAATTACCGTGGCATGCCTCTAAATATTGAGTAGTGTTGTATATTAGCTTTTTCTACTGCAGAACTACTTACCATAATTGAGGTTACAGAATATACCAAATTTCTAAAGAACACTTGTTCCCACTTGATGGTCCCATTTTATGAGGGAGTCCTACTAGCAGGAATCCATAAGCGAAGAATGTGTTACACTGCAGATTAATTCGGGTCAAAATCCTCCTTCAAGGAACCTCCTAAGTGTTCACAGAAGAGAGAGTGCAAAGGAATGCACCTTCTCTTCCATTCATCGACCGCTCTTGTTCGTCGAGAATACATCTTTATTAACCGCAATTCCGGCACTTAGAAAAAAGAAACTTTGGTATTTAGGAGAACTAAGATTTTATCTTCCTATCCAAGCATGGCTCATGGCAGGAATTGGAAGATGAAGTGGAATGGTTCGAGGTTTCACAATTTTCTACGCACTCATACCTGGAAAATATTCGAATAATACCTATTTTAAAGTCCGCCTCTGTGGTGTAGTGGTTAGTGTGATTAGCTGCAACCCCCAGAGGCCCGGGTTCGATTCCCAGCTCTGTCACGAAATTTGAAAAAGTGGTACGAGGGCTGATAAGGGGCCCACTCAGCCTCGGGAGGTCAACTGAGTAGAGAGGGGTTCAATTCTCTGCTCAGCCATCCTGGAAGTTGTTTTCCGTGGTTTCCCACTTCTCCTCCAGGCAAATGCCGGAATGTACCTACCTTAAGGCCACGGCCCCTTCCTTCCCTCTTCCTTGTCCGTCCCTTCCACCCTTCCCATCCCCTCACAAGGCCCCTGTTCAGCATAGCAGATGAGGCCGCCTGGGCGAGGTACTGGTCATCCTCCCCAGTTGTATCCACAGACTCAGAGTCTGAAGCTCCAGGACACTGCCCTTGAGGCGGTAGAGGTGGGATCCCTCGCTGAGTCCGAGGGAAAAGCCGACCCTGGAGGGAAAACAGATTACGAACGAACGAACCTATTTTAAAACTCGTCTAAAAATGATTGTTCATATTTATGAATTAAAGGGTATTTGCAATTTTACATTTCTCCATTTCTCCACGAAACACTATTCTCTGTCTGAATTGTAAGACATGATTTTTTAAAATATATTTTCCCGAAACGAAGGATGAAATCGCAGTCCTTGAGCTATTAGTACGCGTGTGATGTCTCCGTTTTCCGACTATGAATGAACAGTGTTAAGTCACATATTACCGGGCGAGTTGGCCGTGCGGATAGCGGCGCGCCGCTGTGAGCTTGCGTCCGAGAGATAGTGGGTTTGAATTCCACTGTCAGCAGCCCCCGAAAATGTTCTTCCGTGGTTTCCCATTTTCATATCAGGTAAATGCTGGGGCTGTACCTTAATTAAGGCCACGGCCGCTTCCTTCTAACTCCTAGGTCTTTCCTATCCCATCGTCGTCAAAAGACCTATCTGTGTCGGTGCGACATAAAGCCCCTAGCAAAAAAGAAATAAGTCACATATAAGTTAATGGAAATGGGTTGAATAACTCGTCGGTAGGCCATGATTGCTCATTATTCAAGCCCAGTCACACGTGGGCCACATTCTTGCACCTTTCTCAAAGTTTAGAAACTGAATGGAACCTCAGAACTTATGAAAACCGGGCGAGTTGGCCGTGCGCGTAGAGGCGCGCGGCTGTGAGCTTGCATCCGGGAGATAGTAGGTTCGAATCCCACTATCGGCAGCCCTGAAGATGGTTTTCCGTGGTTTCCCATTTTCACACCAGGCAAATGCTGGGGCTGTACCTTAATTAAGGCTACGGCCGCTTCCATCCAACTCCTAGGCCTTTCCTATCCCATCGTCGCCGTAAAAACCTATCTGTGTCGGTGCGACGTAAAGCCTCTAGCAAAAAAAAAAAAAAAAAGAACTTATGAAATGGAAAACTACATTCACGTTTTAAGGTCATATATGCATGTATGTATGGAGCAGGCCTAAGTGTACACCTTTCTGAGATCAACTGGACTATTATTTCTATGTTAACGTACTCATTCAGAAAATATAAGGCAATATTATTTATAATTGAGTGTTCATGTTTTCTCAGCCTCAAACAGTTTCAAAAATTTAGCGGAAGGTACGGTATATATATCACCATCATCATCATATTTTATGTTTATTCTTTCCCCGAGCCGTTGACCTATCTGCTAGGCCCCTCTAAACACGAACATCAACATAATCGTCATCATATTCTTTTCCACTATACAGAAGAAACCAGGCTGGAGTAAGTATAGTTCTTATCGAAAGTAAATGAAATGTTAGAGGGCATTCGACAAGTGCAGGCTATTGTAAATAAAAAATGGGTGTGAAAAAATTAATTCCATCCCCTGGTCCATGGAGTTTGGACAGCCAAAGTAGGGGACTGCCTGTAGGGGTGAAGTACAGTGGGGACTTCGAGGACCCTGGGACCGCTACGGTAGCTGTGAAGGCTCTTCAGGAACTCTGAAAAGTGGTGGCAAAAGGGGCTCTGGTTAAGACGCCGCAGGTCATTTTGCTACTCAGGTTCCAAAATGGCCAAAAAAAAGTAAATAAATGCAATGTAAATTTTAATCTTATACCAGTTGCATAGTATTATTTGAAGTAATTCCACATACTGTATATGAGTTGACTATGATTGTAAGTGTAGGAGATATCATAAGTAGAATTTTGTAAACAATATAAATTTATTAAGGATGATCTGTTTGTTTAATACAAAAAATTGTTAGCGTAAATTGTATATTGTTGTATTCTAGGAAAATTTTCTTCTTCTCTTGTTAATTTAAAATTTAGTGCTTGACAATAATGTATTTTAGTGTACCATTTGCCACCGAGGTAGACACCTCATTTGCAAATAAAGAGGATTTGATTTGATTATTATTGTCTTCCACCACTTCTCATTCATCACCATTTTTCGCAGTTCTGGTTGCATTATTCTGCTCATCCCATCCATCGTAAACTGAGTCTTCTTAAGTTTCTAACTTGAAATTCCACGATCTACTTTGGTAATCTTTCCTCATACATCTCATTACCATGTCCAGACCATCTTAGTCTGCTTTTCTCCATTTCAGCTCTCGCCGTTTCTGCGTATAAATTACTCCTTTCTGTACGGTTGTGTTTCTTTAACTCTATGGTATACTACTTCCAAGAGTCATTCCCTTCACCTGTGCTCGATTTGCATTCTTCTTTGTCACTGGCCATATCTCAGCTGTATATGTTACAATATATATAGGCCTGTGTTACAATACATATAGACCTATTATAATATACCTGACTGTATGTGCTGAATCCTCAACACGGAGGCTGGGTGGATCCTCAACAGTTCGATAATCAGTTGCTATAGTTAGTCTAGGCATCACGGGTGAGACGTAGTAGAGAAATAAGTGCAGTAGTTTCTCGTTGCCTTCCTCGCTGGACCAGGCTGTTAAAGAACTGTCAGTCACTTACCCCCAAGGGGTACGCCTGAGACTTTTAGAGGGGTACGCGAGCAGCCTCCAGGGAAAGAATGATCACAAATTGAAGTATGGAAATAAATAAGAACAAGTTAAATATGTATGTATTGAGCCACGCTTCGCTTGAAAGTTTCACCTGGACTATGATACATCAGAAAAGTGTGTCACGCGAAGCAATCACACCCATCCCGTTGAAATTTTGATGGTTAGCAATGTCTGAATTCCAGAATTATCATCGAAAAATGTTCATCCTTATTTATTAATTTGATACTGATGCTAAAATCTACCGTTTTGTGAAAATTTCATACAAACAGGGTATCCTATGTCACTTTATTATCGTCGTGCTGTGTGGCTCAGACGGTTGAGGCACTGGCCTTCTGACCGCAATCTGGCAGCTTCGATCCCAACTCAGTCCGGGGGTATTTGAAGGTGCTCACATACGTCAGCCTCGTGTCGGTAGTTTTACTGGCACGTAAAAGAACTCCTGCGGGCCTAAATTCCGGCACCTTGGCTTCTCCGAAACACGTTAAAGTAATTAGTGGGGCGTAAATTCAATAACATTATTATTATTGTTCTTTTATTATCATTGTATTATACTTGATGCAGACACAAATTCTTAAATTTCTTGTGGTGTGTTATCAAAATGCATTTAATTACACGATCACGTCTTATTTACGGTGTATATTTAACAGAATAGGGGCTGCTTGGCCGAAGCGGTAAAGGCGTGCTCGGTTCACCCAGAAGGACGTGTGTTCGATTACTCGTCAGGAAGTCGTAAAATTTAAGAAATGAGATTTCCACTTCCGGAGGTGCACATGGCCTTGAGGTTCACTCAGCATACACCAAAAATGAGTACCAGGGTGATTCCGGGGGACAAAGGCGACCGGGCGTAGAGCTAACCACTCTACCCCATCAAGTGCCGAGGTTACGGATAGTGGGAGTCTTTACCTTCCACCCCTCCAAGGGCACTCATGGCCTGTACGAAGATGACTTTTACTTTGCTATTTAACAGAATGGTTTATAATCAATTAAAATACCTTAATGATTAGCCAGGCATTCATATACAGGGATTCTTTCGTGGGGGGACATTGAAGTGTTAGCCTTGAGTGAGGAGTACAATCTCCTAATAGTTTGAGAACCTCTGAGGTAGGTCAGTAAAAGTGACAAACTTGTTCTAGTCCTTACTATAAGACATATTGTTTTGTATAAACTGTATCTTCTTCTTCTACCGCTTTTCCCACACCTGTGGGGTCGCGGGTGCGGACTGCGTCGCACATGGCAATTTGACCCTGTTTTACGGCCGGATACCCTTTCTGATACCAACTCTATATGGAGGGATGTATTCACTATTGCGTGTTTCTGTGGTAGTAGGTAGTGTGGTGTGTGAGGAGAGTGTTGGGACGAACACAATCACCTAGTCCCCGAGCCAGAAGAATTAATCAGACGTGATCAGAATCCCCGACCCGGCCGGGAATAGAACACGAGACCCTCTGAACTGAAGGCCTCAACTCTGACCAGTCAGTCAAGGAGTCGTACTATGTAAGAACTATATAACTAGGGTTAACTTGCGCATTAGATTTCTAGTCCTAATCGGTGTATCATTGTTACATAGCACATTCCATACTCCGTCATGGAAAACACTCGCAAGCTGTATCCTCCTGCTGATCTTATTCTTCTTCTTCTTCTTCTTCTTCCTCTTTACGTGGGGTCGGCGCTATGGCCTGTTTGGTGGCCATAATCGTTTAGTCGTCAAGTCTTTAGGTACTGACACCGTGGTCAGCTGTTCGATTTCACCATCAGATCGTTAGGCGGCAGGGTAAGACAGGTGGTGGAATACTATTTCTAATCATTAGATTGCGAGCCCAAATCCTGTTCAAAACCTCTCCTCAGTGTTCATATGGAATGAGGACATAAAACGTTATTGAGGGTCCGTTGGATGGCGACGTTAAGCCTTGAGGAGACCACTTGGTCTTATTTGACAAGAGTAGCCCCTTCAGTGGCGGGTCCTGGCAGACCTGTTGTTTCAGAAAGGTGAGGTTTATTTCGGAGGAAGGGTAGACTGACGTCACTGAGGTATGCTCATGATGTGAAATGCGCCGCTGTGCTGCGCACGTAGCGAACGATAAATGGGACACGGCGTTGGCAAATGGCCCACATCGTACCGTGATTTCTCAGCCGACAGTCATTGTAGAACGTGTTGTCGTGTGCCACAGGACACGTGTATAGCTAAGAATGCCAGGCCGCCGTCAACGGAGGCATTTCCAGCAGACAGACGACTTTACGAGGGGTATGGTGATCGGGCTGAGAAGGGCAGGTTGGTCGCTTCGTCAAATCGCAGCCGATACCCATAGGGATGTGTCCACGGTGCAGCGCCTGTGGCGAAGATGGTTGGCGCAGGGACATGTGGCACGTGCGAGGGGTCCAGGCGCAGCCCGAGTGACGTCAGCACGCGAGGATCGGCGCATCCGCCGCCAAGCGGTGGCAGCCCCGCACGCCACGTCAACCGCCATTCTTCAGCATGTGCAAGACACCCTGGCTGTTCCAATATCGACCAGAACAATTTCCCGTCGATTGGTTGAAGGAGGCCTGCACTCCCGGCGTCCGCTCAGAAGACTACCATTGACTCCACAGCATAGACGTGCACGCCTGGCATGGTGCCGGGCTAGAGCGACTTGGATGAGGGAATGGCGGAACGTCGTGTTCTCCGATGAGTCACGCTTCTGTTCTGTCAGTGATAGTCACCGCAGACGAGTGTGGCGTCGGCGTGGAGAAAGGTCAAATCCGGCAGTAACTGTGGAGCGCCCTACCGCTAGACAACGCGGCATCATGGTTTGGGGCGCTATTGCATATGATTCCATGTCACCTCTAGTGCGTATTCAAGGCACGTTAAATGCCCACCGCTACGTGCAGCATTAGCTGCGGCCGGTGGCACTCCCGTACCTTCAGGGGCTGCCCAATGCTCTGTTTCAGTAGGATAATGCCCGCCCACACACTGCTCGCATCTCCCAACAGGCTCTACGAGGTGTACAGATGCTTCCGTGGCCAGCGTACTCTCTGGATCTCTCACCAATCGAACATGTGTGGGATCTCATTGGACGCCGTTTGCAAACTCTGCCCTAGCCTCGTACGGACGACCAACTGTGGCAAATGGTTGACAGAGAATGGAGAACCATCCCTCAGGACACCATCCGCACTCTTATTGACTCTATACCTCGACGTGTTTCTGCGTGCATCGCCGCTCGCGGTGGTCCTACATCCTACTGAGTCGATGCCGTGAGCATTGTGTAACCTGCATATCGGTTTGAAATAAACATCAATTATTCGTCCGTGCCGTCTCTGTTTTTCCCCCAACTTTCATCCCTTTCGAACCACTCCTCCTTGGTGTTGCATTTGCTCTGTCAGTCAGTGTATTTTAGGAAGCTAGGAATGAGTAACAATTACTAACGGAACATATTCAAATGTTACCCAAGATTAATAATTATTAACTTTACACTTTTTACAGCAAGCCTGTGACATGGTTTCATAAAATATTGGTGTTTTGAGAATTCTGTCCTGCGACCAATACCTTTTTATTTCAGACATTTTTATTATTCCCATCAACACTAACGGAATAAATTGCCGAATTTCATAAGAGCTTGTTTCTTTCCAAAACTGTACCCTTATATGCGGAGATTTATTTACAAGTTTTTCAATGCACGAATTTGTTTCGGTCACTGCCAAATTTATAACTTCATCCGTTAGAAACAGTTCAAAACAGTCAAACGCACTCACCGCTGGTAATAATCCAACCCTCACACCAGGATTTCGCGTAAATGGAATTATATTAGGTCACACACTATCCCCAGCCTTACACTTTTTCACACGAATGTATATTCAACATCTCCTACCATCACCTTATCTTCTGACGTAATATCTTCTTCACTTTCACCAGAAATACTAAGAATTTCATCATCCGAAGAATCAATAGAATCATTTCTACCGTTTCGCGCTTGCCGTTTCTGTATACCTCGTCAGCTAGCCAGAGATGTCTGTCTGTCTGTTAGGTCATCAGCCCAGAGGCTGGTTGGATCCTCAAATAGCACCATCAAAGGTTATGCGGTTATAAGGAAACCCCAAAAACCAATGGCAGCACCAAAATGAGGCGTACTAGGCAAGATGAGGAGTGAGGTATTTTGCCATTGCTTTCCTCACTGGGTCAGAAAGTACTATTGCAGCACGACTGACCCTATGAGCAGCACCTTTCATAACACTCATACGCACTAGTCGTGCTCTGAATGCCATTACTCAGCACTACCCATACCCCAGCAACTTCCATAGTGTCACAGCCATGGATGTTGACTGGGACTTCGGTGGAAGCTACACTTTACTCTGGCCTGTGCCAAGAAATGGATGCAAAAGTACTGCATCCATCAAGAAATGACAGCAGGCAGAAGCCAGAGATTATGTATGTAAAGAAGACATTTTAGGCCAGAGACTTCATGGATACAGCTGGAAATACTCCCTCCACCTGTTGAGAATGCTGGAAAACATTTTCCAAAGAGGTTTTAGTACCCGATAAATTATTGGGCGATCGCGAAATGAACACTGCTGCTAAACGAGAATTTCTCGGGCGGTGACGTTATGGGCAAGCGTGCGCCACCCGAGAATTTCTCGGGCGTGCCACTGAAGAGGGTAGGCTATGTGCCTACGCCGGTTTTCAACCTCTTCCTACCTCATTATCATCATAACACACTCAGACGCGCAGGCCACACAAGGACGTAAACTAGAAAGACTTATGCTACGCCACACGCCATCACATCACATGTACAGTTTTAACAATAATGTTATTTGCTTTACGTCGCACTAACTACTTTTACGTCTTCGGAGACGCCGAGGTGCAGGAATTTAGTCCCGCAGGAGATCTTTAACGTGCCAGTAAATGTACCGACACGAGGCTGACGTATTTGAGTACCTTCAAATACCTCCGGACTGAGCTGTGATTAAACCTGCCAAGTTGGGGTTAGAAGGCCAGAGCATGAACCGTCTGAGCCACTCAGTCCGGCGAAGCCCAGTTTTACGGCCAATCCTATATGGAGGGATATAGACACTATTCCGTGTATAGGTAGTGTGATGTGTTGTGTCTGTTGGAAGAGGTGTGCTTTGAGAGTAACAAAAACGTCCAGCCCCCGAGCCACAGGAATTAACCAGACGCGGCTAAAATCCTCGGCTCACCGGAAATCGAACTCGGGGCTCTCTGAACCGAAGGTGCCTACGCTAACGTTTCATTCAAGGAGAGAGGCCCTGCTAATATCAATATCTAGTCTTAAGTTCTCCATTATGTCTAATTCACTTTTTAAATATTTATATCTGTTAGCTTGCATTCGGGAGATAGTGGGTTCGAACCTCACAGTCGACAACCCTGAATATGATTTTCCATAGTTTCCCAATTTCACACCAGGCAAATGCTGTGGCTGTACCTTAATTAAGGCTACGACTGCTCTCTTCCCACTCCTAGCCCTTTCCTGTCCCATTGTCACCATAAGACCTATCTGTGTTGGTGCGTCATAAAGCAACTTGTAAAAAAAAACTTGATAACGTAAATATTTTGTCTTAAATGTTAATATTCTTTTCTCTTCTCTCATTCTTCTGCCAGAAACTCTGTGCAGCTTTTCTCCATTCTATCATTACCACAAACTTCTCATTTATTGCATCACTCTGCTCTAGACTTTCTACCTCGTCTTTTCCTCAAAGCACAATGTCATTAGCAAACGACATTATGTTTCATTCTGATTAACCACTTGGTCAATTGCAAACGTGTAATTGGTTCATAAATTTATGAGCATTAACTCTCGTACCAGTAATCGTGCAAGGCCAACCTCTGTGCGTGCGCACATACGATTGTGTTTCTTTCCTGTAGCCTGAAATTTCATGTCGTATCCAAGGCGACTCATGACTTCACGAACATCAGGTAGGTAGTTATTTCATTAGAAAACAAAGTCGCTTCGTTGAATTGATGTCGAACTAACAAGATACAATAAGTTACTACTGTATGTCATGTGAACTTAAATGGGCCCATTGTCGTGGTCTAGTGTACTGTTGTATATGACAATAAATATCCTCGAGTGTGTATCCGCACTACTTCAGACTTAGGACCGGCACTTTCACAACTTTCCAACATTTTCCGAGATTTAGTGTTGTAAAGCTGGGACAAAACACACCTCAAGACACGAGCCATTGCGAAAACAAAAGGCGAATTCAACAAATTCATATTTTGAGAAAAATACATCAGAAATTACTTCATTCCGGCGAACTCAGCGAGAAAGTACTTAACAAGTGTTGCGCAGATTTTCAGGTAAATGTATTAATCAAATATACGATTAAATCGTTTCTTATTTCCTGTATTATTAGTTTTACCTTCCCCTGTGGACCATGTGATCTTGCCATGGTACGGAGGATTGTGCGTTCCAACAAGGCTAGTAGCTGAGCCATAGGTGCAATCGTATCGGAAGGGTATCTGTCGAGAGACCAGACTCATCGAAACGGTATATCCAGCCGTTCGGAATAATACTTCTCTTGAGTTTGCTATGTTGATTCTGCTATACAGCTGAAAACAACGGAAAACTACAAGCATAATTAACTCCGGAGAACATGCTGATAACCTTGTAGGAATGATCTACAGATAACAGTTTCCTCTCAGGTAACATATTCCGGAGGTTAAAATATCCCCCTTTCGGGGACTGCACTAGAGGGAGGCAATCATCAAGAAGCTGAATACTGACATTCTGTGCGTCGAAGCGTGGAATGTTAGAAATTTGAATCGATATGGTAGGTCAGAGAATCTGAAAAGGGAAATAGATAGACTGAAGTTACTTGTAGTTGGTATAAGTGAAGTACGCTGACAAGAAGAGCAGGAATTTGGGGCAGGTGGCCACAGAATTATCACAACAAAATCAAATGAAGGAAATACATGACTTAACGGAAAAAACAACAGGACAACGGATAAAATGGCAGCATAGTGAACGGAGTATTGTTGTCAATATAGACACCAAACCAATGCCCACCGCAATAGTGTTGGCCAGATGCCTACTAGTTCACTAGATGATGCTGAAATCGAAAGAATACACTAAGAGACAGAAGATTTAACGAAGATGTAAAACGAGATGAGAATCTACACCTGAAATGGAGAATGAAATGCAGCGGTACGCGAAGGAAGAGGGGTAATGTAGTAGGAGAATATGGACTGATACAACGGAATTAAAGAGAAAGTCGGCTGGTAGAATTCTGCACCGATCATAATTTAGTCCTTGCAAATACATTATTCGAAAATTAAAAACGATTGCTGTATAAGTAGGCAAGGTCCCGAGACACTAGGAGGTATCAACTAGGCCTCATTATAATAACGCAGAGGTTCAGAAACCAGGTGCTGGATTACAAGATCTTTCCAGGAGCAGATGTGGACTCTGACCACAACACGGTTGTCAAGAAATGCCGTCTGAAGTTGAGAAACTGAAGAAAGGAGTGAACACACGGATATAGGATACTGTATACATCAGTTGAAGAAAAGGGGTGTAAGGGATTATTTTAAGGAACGTGTTGCACAAGGACTAAATGAAAGGGCTGAACGAAACACAATAGATGAAGGGTGCACAGTCCTGAAGAATAAGAGCAGTAAGGCCTCTGAAGAAAAGTTAGGAAGAAAGGAAAGATCAAGTAAATGTCTATGCATCACTCAGCAGATACATGCTCTGATTGATGAACGGCGGAAGTGCAAGAGTAAAAGAAAATGAGGTGGGCTGAAGGGAATGATGTAGATGGAATGTGTAGGACAGCTGAGGAAGGATGGCTGAAAGAGAAATACAAGGATATTGAAGGTTGAATGGTCGTAGAAAAGGTATATGCAATATTTAGGAAGGAAACTTTTGAAGAAAGAATATAGGTGTATGAATAGTAGGAGTTCAGATAGAAAACCACTTCTAGAGAAAGAAGACAAGGCAGGAAGGTGGCAAGACATATTCAACAATTGCCTCAAAGGAAAGAGTAGATGGTGAGGTTCTGGATAAGAAGAGACAGTTGATGCAATTGAAAGGGGATAACCTTTTTTGAAGTCTTAATTCGAGAGAACTTTGAGAGACCTAAAGAGGAACAACGCACCTGTAACTGATGATTGAGCTTCAGAGTTACGACTGCCTCAGGAGAAATCGGCATGCCGTGGTTATTCCGTTTAGTGTGTAAGATGTATGGTAGAGGAGATGACATCCAGTGTGAAGAAAAATGTTGTTATATCTATTTCCAAGGAAGTGAGGGCTTGACTAGTGTGAAAACTACCATCCCATTTGTTTAGTATCTCATGGTTGAAATTTTAACTCGTATTATTTATATAAGAACGGAGAGAAAAGGTTGAGGCTGAGTTGAGAGAAGATCAATTTTGTTTCAGAATAAGTATAGGAACACGAGAAGCAGTCTTGATATTACGTCTGATCTTAGAGGATAGAATCAAGCAAGAAAACGGTATGTAGCATTCGAAGATTTAGAAAAGGCATTCGATAAAATTGATTGGACCAAGCCATTTTGAGATTCTGAACGAGATCAGAATCAGATCTCTAGAAAGATGGCCTGTCTACAATCGGAGAAAAATTCAGTCCGTGGTGATAAGAATCGAAGGCTATGGTAAAGAAGTAGCAATCCAGAAAGAAGTGAGATATGGCTGAAGTTTGTTTCTACTCTTTCTCTTTCAATGTTTATATGGAACATGCGGTAAGGGAAATCAAATAGAAATTTGGAAAAGGAAACACAATCCTTGGAGAAGAAATCAACATTCCTGGATTTGTTGATGATGCTGTTATTTTTAGTTGGGTCTGAAAGAGATCTAGACAAATTGCTGAGTGGTATGGACACAGTCTTGGAGAATGATTACTGGATGAAAATAAATACATCGACAAGAAAAGTATTGAAGTGCAATTGAAGAAGTTCAGGTGATGCAAGAAATATATTGATCAAAAAAGAAATATATTTATCTTTTATATGTTTCTATCTCCATGATATGCATACACCTTGAAACGAAAACTGACATGCAGTGAGAACAAATATTCTTCTTTGAAACAACTAAGAATTGAAATGAGAAACGTTCATTGGACACTTGATATACATCATTTTACAACATTCCATGAACAACGTAGTCCCTGGTAATAAATCACCGAGCTCGATAGCTGCAGTCGCTTAAGTGCGGCCAGTATCCAGTATTCGGGAGATAGTAGGTTCGAACCCCACTGTCGGCAGCCCTGAAAATAGTTTTCCGTGGTTTCCCATTTTCACACCAGGCAAATGCTGGGGATGTACCTTAATTAAGGCCACGGCCGCTTCCTTCCCACTCCTAGCCCTTCCCTGTCATATCGTCGCCATAAGACCTATCTGTGTCGGTGCGACGTAAAGCAACTAGCAAAAAAAAAGTAATAAATCAAAATGACTGTGTGGTAATTCAGCATCTTAATGAGAAGTATTGACCCTCTCACGGATAACAGCTTCACAACGCTTTCTCATGGTTCTGACATGGTGCTGCACTTTTTTATATGGCGGTTATCCCCCTCCCCCTCTCTTCCAAAAGAGCGTCTACACAGCCTTTTAGAGTTTGGGGCGGTGGACTTCTCGCTAGGGTGCGTTGCTCCTGTTGGCCCAGACCTGTTCGATAGGATTCATGTCGGTACTTCACTCCATTCATTGCATTCATTGCACATGGCTCTAGCAGTACTCTTCGAACAATGATTGGTATCATGCACTCTAGCATTATAATGCATAAATACTGCGTTTTAAGTTCCCTCATGTGAGGAATCACACGTGACACTAAGACCTCGTCAATGTACTGTCGAGCAGTTAAGCATCCATTGCGAATTGTCAGGAAATAGGTTTTCGTGTCAAAACTTAGGCCTGACCACACCATAACAGATCCACCTCCATAAGCAAAAGTAGATTGCACAGTTGACGGATAAAATCGCTCCCCTCATCTTCTCCAGACTCGCAGACGACCGTCTGAGCGATATAACGTGAAACGGAGTTCGGGATTCGTCTGAGAACAGCGCAGGACACCAATGTCTTACCTACCAGTGCAGATGATCTCTAGCAAGCTGCAGTCTCCGGCCACGATGTCGTATGTCCAGTGCAGGTATTTGAGAGGGGTCATCGGGATATTAAATCGACCTCTCGAAGCCTGACTATGTGGTGACTAATTCGCACTACAGGAGCTTGTTGTAGGTCCACCTGTAGTATTCGAGCCGTAACTTGGCGGTACCGAGAGGTTGTAGACCCACAAAATTATCTCCCCTGGGGCTGTTTTCCTTTTGTGGCCCATGCCAGAGTGCCTGGCAACACTTCCAGTCTCCTGGAAACGATTCCTCAGATACAACATCGTCGTATTCTAAGCAACACCAAAGATTCTGGCAACGTTCCTCTGAGAGTAGCGTTCTTGAAACCGTGTAACTGCATGAGTGACTTCATTCGACAACAGCTTCCCTCGTTGCCAACATCGGCCCACACGATCAGCTTTGACTTGTAAACCTCACACAGACCACCCTTCGCACACACTTTATATTGAGACACACTTTTCAACTGAAATTGACACTTCCTAAACATCCGGATAACAGTGGGGCCCTCTTTTGTGCAAACAGGACATATTATTGTCCAAATAGTCCAGTTCCCATCCCACTATGCATTCGCACAATGTATAGTAGTTATGAATCTCTAAATACTTGAACAAATTTCCTTTTTGAGCAGTATATTAGATGAGGAAATTAAATCTTAAAGGAAGCAGGTTAATATTTTCACTTAGATAATATGATAACTAATCTTGGTAGAAGTAAGGAGGATATAAAATACAGACTAGCACAAGGGAGGAATGCATTTCTTCAGAAACGTAATTTGCTTGCTTTCAGCATTGATATACAACTTAGAAATATGCTTTTGAAGAACTTCATCTGGAGCGGGGCGTTGCCTGGAGGGAAAAAATGGCGTACAAATGTGGATTATAACTAGTTCAGGAGGAAAGAGGATAGAAGCTTTTGAAATGTAGTGTTGCAGAGGAATGTTGACGGTGAGATGGGTAAATCGAAAGTAGGGATACTGAATCGAATTTGTGTCAGGAGAACATTTTGGCGAAATTTGACCAGAAGAATCTATAGAATGATAGGACACATCTTAAGACACCCACGATTTTTTCAGTTAGTTTTTGAGGGAAGTGTAGGTGGTATGAACGGTAGGGGTATACCAAGGCATGAATATGACAAACAGATTAGGGTAAATGAAGGATGTGGTAGTTACGTAGACAAGGAAAGCTTAGGAGAGCATAGGGTAGCATGGAGCGCTGTATCAAATCATTTTTTGGAATGATGACCCAAACAAAATATTTAAGAAATTAAGGCCGGTACATCTCTAACGAATAAATTAGGAAGCTACAACATTGGTTTTCTTCAACGAAATCTTCCTGTATTACTAAAACATATACTGTATATGTGGTGGCCCGCCAGCTCCGTGCTTTCTAATGGCAAGTGTCCCGCATGCACTAATGATGAGTGGGATGTCTAATAACGGATGTCCACAGGGGCACTACTGCCTGCAAGTAGGTTGCATCAGAATACGAGGAGATAACGACCGAAGAGCCGCTCGGTGCATGTTCCTCAGCGCTACCCCCTTGCGTTAGTAAGCCTCCTTTTCGAACGTATAGTAATAGGCTGCCACTACAGTTTGAAGAATCTTGTCGGAATGGAGCCGAAGCTCGCAAATGGTATGCACAGGAGTTTCCAAAAGCCATCGGCCTTCAGCACGCGTATTTTTCCGAACAGATTTGCAGTTAAGAGCTAATGGATCTTTAAAGGCACATACTACACACAAGCAATTTTTCGGTGTACTGGATTGCCTGTACGTGCATAACTTAATGATTAACTCCATTTTCTTAAGCTTTGGTGTATTTCAAAATGCAACCTGTTAAAGGACGTGTGTAGTAAAATGACTGCTATTTTTTTTACATCCGAAATATAGCACGTTGTATCGTTCCTTCGCAGACATGCGATTAGGCATCTTGTTCAACATTAATGCATGCGGGACACTTACGAGTAAGAAGTACGGGGTTGGAGGGCCACCTGATATATATCGTATATCAAATCAAATTGTCATTTATTCGTAGTCAGTCGTATCGTCTTCACTGTTGTTGTAGCGAAAGAGAAGGGGTGGATATACTCAGAAACGCACAGACCGTTACTCAAACAAATAGCTGTCGAGTTCACCCTTTGTTCTCGCACTCACCCACATCCCTCAAAATCTTTGCTCCATTTTCTTCCATGCTTCTCGCCAAAGGAAAGTAAGTATGAATTCAATATTGACTCACATTACTCGTTTCCATGGCTCATGGTTAGAAAAGTAGAAATAGGAACATTTTCGTGTCATCTCCCGGATGCAAGCTCACAGCCGCGTGCCCTTGACCGCACGGCCAACTCGCCCGGTCCCTTTATCTTCGCAGTGCCTCATATCTACCATTAGTTTCGATAATTGAATATCGGATCTCCAGTTTAAAAATACCATACATTACAATTAATTCTTGGTATGATTGTTAAAATTAGTTCTAGAAGTATTTCAGAATCTAAAACAATAGGCACTTTAAAATTATAATGGCATAAAACATTACAGTTGTGAAATATACTGATTACGGTATGGAAAATTGAACTGGAAGTTCTTTACCTTTGGTTATATGATACTTTATTGTATTTGCAATCATCTTTAATCTTGAGCAATCAGTTTACGAAATGGTTCATCACTATCATCGCACTTGTTTATCTGCTGCCTGTTGCGGTGATATTACTAACACGTAGATTTAACTAGACGTCTCGGGGCAGTTTTTGAACTAGAAATATTCTCCTTGCATGTAAAAATGACTGAAGGATAAGCAAATTTTTATTCTAGTAACATAATATTAAAATATGTCAGTAAGTTGCCCTGTGAACTTCTACTTTAACTGCTATCGTATTTAGAATCGGAAGATGAATTTGAAGAGATCCGCAGTGGTACATGTAAGTACATGTACATTGTACACGTGCATAAATTGAATGCAGGATTCTGCATGAACAATTAGTGTTACACTACTGCACATTTTACAATTATTAGAAGATCAGGAAGAGATTATATAGAGATCATATGAATAAGTAATTATTATGCGTGCCAACGGTTATTTCGTGTAGAATATGAAGCTACATGAACAAATAGTACGATAAGTAAAGGGTGAATGGGGTCTCTTGACCCAAAGCCAGAACGAGATACACTACTGTAAAAATAATAAAACGAAATTTGGCTGTTCTTCTGTAAATACTTAGTACTCAAGAAGTTAATAAGTTTACAGTAAATGTTGAAAGGAATGCACTGTAACTGTGCTCCCACGGAGGCACGTAACATCCCTTATGATCTCGTTTAACATTCCTTTCTTAAAATTTTCTTTTAAGAAGATTGGTCCCGAAAAAGTAGATAAACAAGGGTAAGTATGAAAGTACATCACTTGGTCTAGTATGTGATATTATAGCTGGGTTTTGAGAGGTTGAAAATATATTTCAGGCAAGTTATTTTACTATGTGTACCGATATAGCACGGGGTTATTATTCGGCGCTTTGTTGGTTGAGTATAATGGATGTATAGTTGCTTAAAAATAAAAAGAATGAGGGCAAGGTACTGTGTATTCCTCGCATTTAGTATTTGATCAGGCTTAATTATTACTGAAATATTATATCTACAGGTTGAGTTGTTTTTGAGAAAAGTGTACCTGCGGGGAACTTACACAATACCATGCGGTCATATTCTTTTTTGAACGACTGTACATGTTTATAGTATTACGTATCACGGGGAAAGCTTATCCATTTGCAGTCATAGCACTAAGGTACGAAGGTAATTACGGAACACATACTTTTCTTACAAACACGGTTTAGTTCCTTTTCATGGTACAGTCATCCTCAGAGGAGATGTTATACTATGGTGAGAATATTTACCTCATCCTTTGTAGTACATGAGCAGATTGAGGACTCCGTTTGCGAAGAGTATAGCACGAGATTGCTGGTTGTTATTCATGAACTTATGATCCCCAGTATATACTTCTGGCAGTTCAAGGCCAGGTAGACAACATGCTCTTGTGTTAAGAGCAGTCTCCCACGCAGGTAAAAAATTGAGAGCGCAAACTCAATGGTTGAAGGTAATCATTTTGCCCTAAGCCGTCTTATTTTGTATGTTATTATCAATAGATATACGTGCCCATAATTCTCATAAGCTGTGAAGAAAACGGAGAACAGTGCGGCGTGTGGTGCAACGTTACATCTTAAGGCCTTAATTCAAAATTCGTTTTTTTTCAGAATGTAGGTAAGGATCCTAGTTTGTTTCCCATAGAATATTTTTCAAAATACCTGTGCATCATGAGGTTTTTAATGTTAAGAAATTAAATATTATTTTCTTGAAATTCTTGAGATACAATTCAAAATTTGAGCTCTTGAAAGGGCACAGGTGTTTAACACGGAGCAGTACAGTGGTATTATCGGCTTTTAGAAACTAGCACACGTCGATTATTAAATATAGTACCGAGTGAATCGACTGCACGGTACGCTCCATGTAGCTGAGAGCCTGCATTCTGAAGATGATGGGTTCGAACCAGAGCATCGGCAACACTCAAGATGCTGTTCCGTTGTTTCTCATTTCCACTCCCGGTAAATGCTGTAGCTCTACTTTAATTAAATCCATGGCTGCTTCCTTTCCTTGTCCTCTTCGCCAAAAGGCTAATCTGAGTTAAACTGTTAGACGATAATTAAATATCTAGTAGTACATCTTGTAATAGTTCTAATTACACGTAGTGTAAATTATCTTCAACAGCAGGTTTCTTTCGCCATCAGCACTCCAAGTGCTGCAAAAGACAATACATATATGGAGAAATCTGGCAATTCTTATACGTACCATAACTTTTTTAAGGGCTGATCCATTATCCGATGTTCACAATGGTGAGCGACTAGCGATGCAGAGTGATGTTACGGTGGTGCCAACTTCGAATATATTCCTGGTTAGAGAGTAGCTCCTTCCCACTTGAAAACAGTTTTGCTGATATTTTAAATACATTTTCTTTGAATAGTTACAAGGTCTGGAAAAGGGAAAAATAAAACAAAAATATACCGAGCTCGATAGCTGCGGTCGCTTAAGTGTGGCCAGTATCCAGTATTCGGGAGATAGTAGGTTCGAACCCCACTGTCGGCAGCCCTGAAGATGGTTTTCCGTGGTTTCCCATTTTTACAGCAGGCAAATGCCGGGGCTGTACCTTAATTAAGACCACGGCCGCTTCCTTCCCACTCCTAGCCATTTCCTGTCCCATCGTCGCCATAAGACCTATCTCTGTCGGTGCGACGTAAGACAACTAACAATAATAATAAATAAAACAAAAATTTTGCCGTGCGTGTTCTGGAAAAGTATTCACTGAACAAGTGTTCCCATTATTTGAAACAAAAGCATATTTTCTTCCTTGGTAATTTTATCATTTACGTAAATTTCCGGTTATTCGGGCTTTTGAAGGGTAGAACTTGGCCGAAAAATCGAAAATTACGGGTTCTTCAATTCAGCATGGGATTTCTCTTTTTCCGTTAACTCCCAATTTTTGCTTGATCATTAAAACGGTATTTATTTACGCTGTTCTGCCATAACGAGAGGAACTGAAGGCCATACAAACTGATTAACAACAGAAATTTTCATCGAGGAGCTAGAATTGGCCCTCTATTGTCAAGCAGTGCCGGATTTATTTCTGTCATAAAGGCTGCATTTCATAACAACTAAACCTGGAGGAAGACTAGTTCAAAACAGAGAAAAAATAATGTACACTACATCTTATTTATTTATATGTCTCATTTTATTCTTTTAGGATGCACTGACAATCCGCAAACCGGATAGCCCGCAAACAAATAATCGGGAGTTTATTGTATCTGGGGTCGGCACTAGTGTGAATTAAACCTAGTTTTACTGCCGGGTTTCGGTCCTGATGATAATCCTATGTGGAGGGATATACACACTGTGTTATGTTGTATGTAAATGAAAATGCTATTAAGACAATCGCAAACACCCAGCCCCCGAACCAGAGGAATTAATTAAACGTGGCTAAAAACCTGACCGGGCCGGGAATCGAACTCTAGATCCTATGAACCAAAGCCACTACGCTGACCATTGAGCCAACGAACTGGACATTTGACAGAAAACGATAAAAATAAATTACTTTACATGGATCGTAACTAATTCTTTGGGGAGCAAATACCAAATAATGACAAAACTTTATAGGCTACTACTGACTATTTTTAATGTAAATGGAATAGTTCATATGAGCCGCTTATTTCCCAAGTGATGTAAGTCCGTATTTTTAGTTCTGATGTATTTAAAGGTTTGCGTTTGATCTCTCACTAAATTCCGTTAAGCATATGAACAAACCTGCACAATGTTTTGGAACATAAAAATGTGTCAAATGTTCATGCCAAATGAAAAAAAATGGATAGCAATACAAAAGCAAGATAACATGGCAAAAACAAAATTTCGAAGCCATCCAATACTTTGTTACTTCCTACTCCTGATCAGAGACTAAATATTTTTGTAATCATATTTCAATACTAGCGAATGTACCCGTGCTTCGCTACGGTATTCTAAATTGTATTCGAATATCGAAGTAAATAGTGTGCATGCAGTCAATAAGATTGTTTTAAAATTGCATGTCTCTTAGCGTTATCCGAGAAAGAGCATGGGGAGGTCCCCGTACGTTGTTTCCAATGTAAAGTGTTTGTTATGGATTTGTGATATAACGGCAGGCTCACTTGCCTACTGCCATTCACAATCGAGTTGGGAAGTTTACATTATAATTGCAGGCCCCATTGCCTACTACGCGGACAGAATCGATTTGGGGAGTTTTCGTTAAAATGGCAGCCCCCTTTCCTACTTCCAGACAGATTACAGTTTTTATTATAATGGTAGGCAATTACCCTACTATCACTCGAAATTGAGTTGTGCAGTTATCATTATAATGCCAGGCCCAATTTTCCTACTTCCAGCCAGCTTACTGCCAGTCACACCAAGTTGGTGAGTTTCCATCAAAATAGCAGGCCACTATGCCTAATGCCAGTCACATTTTAGATGAGGACATTTCTTTATAATGGCGGACACAGTTGCCTACTGCCAAACACAATCGGGTAGGGGAGTTTTAAACAAAACTGCATGCTCACTTGCCTTCTGCAAGTCAAATGGAGAAGTGAACTATTCATTACAATTGTAGACCTTCCTTACTAATGACAGTTACACAGGAGTTGGAGAAGGATCCCTTTCATACTGCCAGTCAAAGTTGGTGTGGGGAGTACTGATTACAATAGCAGACCCACACTTTCTCGATCGCTACAAATCGACATCAGTGAATATATATAGATCGACATACGAAAGTATATGCGTGTTTACAATATTGAAGACCTTCATTTACAGATTAACTGCTACTAAACGTACGTCATATCGACAAAGGATTATACCATAAGACACGCCGGATTTAGTGGCTTAAATGGCTGGTCCTATGATATGTCATCTATTCTTGGGTCAGACTGAGTTAGAAACGTGGAACAGGGTAACGTTTTTGTAAATGTATTGGAAAATCAAATGCCCCTCAATAAATTTTGCTAGCGTGAGTTATGGATATAATAAAGCGGTAACAGAGGAGAAATTGAGGTCCAGTGATTCCTACGTAAACAAATAATAAGAAGATGACTAATGGTTTTATTACTTAATCTATTCGAGGGCGGTTATAACATCCAACGATATTCCGCCAATATCCCGCAGATAGGCCGATTGACGCCTCTCTTGCCTTCTACCCAAGGAACAACCACGAATTTTAAAGCATGATGAGGAAAATGGCGTTGCCATGGTAACCTGTAGGTTCGTTGTCGGTCTGTCGGTCACTCAATGCAGAACATGATACCAGCGGAAAATTGTAAATTTCTCCGTCATGTGAAGAGTAAGGTAATTTATGAACATAACGAAAGTTGTTTATAATGAAGAGACGTTTCACATACGGTAAACGAAGTTTCCAGATTTTAAAATGATATGCATATTGAAACCTTCCCCGGTATGAGTATACTCAAAATATGAAGTTTGGTTGAGAACTATCCAGCCGTTTCGACGTGATGGTGGGAAAACCATTCTGATTTTCCTATAAAAACCCCATCTATTCAAGGACTTTAAAATGATATGCATATCAAAACCTTTCCCGGGATGAGTATACTCTAAATATGAAGTTTGGTTGAGATCTATCCAGCCGTTTCGACGTGATGGTGGAAAAACCATTCTTGTTTTCCTATAAACCCCCCGTGTATTCAAATATTTTAAAATGATATGCATATCGAAACCTTCCCCGGGATGAGTATACTCTAAATATGAAGTTTGGTTCAGATGTATCCAGCCGTTTCGTCGTGATGGTGGAAAAACCATTCTTGTTTTCCTATAAACCCCCCGTGTATTCAATGATTTTAAAATGATATGCATATCGAAACCTTCCCCAGGGTGAGTATACTCTAAATATGAAGTTTGGTTGAGATCTATCCAGCCGTTTCGACGTGATGGTGGAACAGACAAACAGACAAACAGACAAACAGACACGAAACGTAAAAACCACCGATTCGGTCTTGAGTTGACCTAAAACGGATAAATATCTGAAAAATTGGCAAAACAAAAGAAATTACAGACAGCGGACCCCCTACAATTTTATTTATATAGATACATTTCAATTTCAGTCGGAAAAATTATCAGTATGGTTACAAAAGTGATCATTAATAAAATTGCTGGGCTGAGTGGCTCAGACGGGTGAGGCACTGGCCTTCTGACTCCATCCTGGCAGGTTCGATTCTGACTCACTTCGGTGGTACTTGAAGGTGCCCAAAGAGCTTACGTCAGCCTCGTGTCGGTAGATTTACTGGCACATAAATAACTCCTGCGGGACCCCTCACCTTATTCACACCACAAATCTTACTGGCCTGGGAGAGGGCTTTAATCTCTAAGAGCCCCCCTCCCCGTACCCCTTCGGGGAATGAAAATTTTTGTAGTAGTTTTTCGTCACATTTTACAGAGCGCGTTTTGGATCTACTTTTGTATCGACTAATTCTAGGCCTGGCAGCTGATGGTCAACCACAGCGACAGAAATACTAGAAACACAGTCGGCGGGGCGCACACAAACACTGCAATCCAGGTTGACGCGCCAAAAGCGACTCGTTAGTACACCAGATTATTTACAGCTAACGTGGACGCTGCACGGTGGGTAGCCTGGTGTGGGACTGACTCACCTTTATAAACACGTTAGGTAAACCTGGGTAAGAAACTGAAGTTAACGGCTTAGTGATTCGCTGTGCTAATTAAGCACCTTCCGTAATCTGCAAGCCATAAGCCGAGTGATACAAGTCTTTGAAACGAAGCTGAGTCGAAATTGTTGAGGAAATTATTACAAATATTCATAAGTTATGTTTTTATTTGTCGATTGTGCCAGTACTTCCAGCAAATAAGCTAACGTAATTGATACATTATTCTATCCTATAAATACTTTGGAAATGCAGATTCATTTCGGAGTCTTGACTCTTCTACTGTACATCCTTTCGTACGTATGATCCAGATTTTGTAATAACTTGCGTGCTCAAAGGGATGGACATGAACTCCGCAATTCAGAAAAGGACGAAGAAGTGTCCACTGAATTTCCTACCCGAATTCTGCAACTTGCCCTTCAGATAGAGGAACGGGTGCATCCCTTTAGCTTGAACCTGGCGGCAGAGAAGAGCATAGTAGTGGTGAATCTAGTGCCGAGAAAGTAAGGTAGTGAAAAGTGCTGTGAGACATTGAGGATAATTATACTGAAGGCGGAGGACAGTGCAAAATTAATTTATAATGAAAGGGGTCAAACGCTCCTACATTTTTTAAACTTTACATTCAGAATTAACACCTAATTTTCAACATTGAGGAGTGATCATGTTTTGTCTAGGCGCGTGGGAAATCACACTCATGATCCATCTTCAGATGAGTACAAACAGATTCTTACATTCGGCTAAATAGTGCCCGCTTTGGCTCCGTACCAAAAACTGACAAGAAAACCAAAGAAAGACATCCAGAAGAAAATTGTGCAATGACAAACTGGTGAAATGGACAGATTGGACTTTTTGAAATGTGTTTCATGCAACGTTTATATGTTATCGTTAGCTTAAAAATATCTTCCGAATGAAAGTACTTGGAATTAAAGCTCGTTATTATACGGCTTACTGATGTGTTGCGGGGAATGGCCAAGAGAAAATCACAGGTCTGCTACTAGTTGAGGAGTTCACGTACTGCCGGTAAGTTGCGGCGTTCGGGTGTGAGCAGGTAAAAGTTGGCGAGTTCGTGTGAGCCGGTGTGAGCCACTTCGAACTAAGGAACTGTCATTCTTGTATTTCCCTAATTATACTAACTTGAATTGAACTTTCTTTTCAATAATAGTTCGTGTCATCTTATGTAAGTGAGCTCCCTCTGTGGAACAGAAGTAAAGTGTCGGCCTTTCGATCCCAAGATGAAACCTGGCAGAGGTAGTCGGATGTTTTGAAGGGTGGTAAAACAGCCTATTTGACACTCCATCTTGTGCGATGTTTTCATGGTAAAGATCTCTGGGGACCCAATTCGTGTTTACATGACAAGATTAATTGAAAACTCAGCAACAGGTCGCTCAACAGAGTATCGATTTCTCAACCATCCGGTAGAGAGAGAGAGAGAGATTTTTTTTTTTTTTTTTGCTATTTGCTTTACGTCGCACTGACACAGATAGGTCTTATGGCGACGATGGGATAGGAAAGGCCTAGGAGTTGGACGGAAGCGGCCATGGCCTTAATTATGGTACAGCCCCGGCATTTGCCTGGCGTGAAAATGGGAAACCACGGAAAACCATCTTCAAGGCTGCCGACAGTGGGACTCGAACTCACTATCTCCCGATTACTGGATACTGGCCGCACTTAAGCGACTGGAGAGAGAGAGAGAGAGAGAGAGAGAGAAGATTGAAACGTTGAAATGTATATGCAGGCAGCCTAAACTGCATTAAGTTAAAATGCTTGCACATGTTAACTGAGGCGTTATTATTATTATTATTATTATTATTATTATTATTATTATTATTATTATTATTATTATTATTATTATTATTAACTTCGTATTAGTGACTTGAGCACTGTGGTCAGCAATCCTGTTCATCTAGAGTATATGAGGTCTGTGTGGCTATGGTGTCCATATCAACGCATATGTGTATGTTACAATTAACTGAAACTGTGTATTGAAATGAAGTGACCACGGACTGCAGGTTATGTACCATCCAGACATTAAACTGTAGCTGAAGTAGGAAACCAATCTTAGGATTTTAACTCGGTTGAGACACCTAAATTTGGGTGCTAACGCTTACTGTCTTACATACAAACGAACCCAGCCCATTAGGGCCATGGTCTCAAAGACAACAGCTGCCCAGCTAGGTGGCACGTGGTTATCGTCACGACATTTCAGCCGTATTGCCTCCCGTATCAGATAAACCGTCAGGTGTTCTCATGTGGCTAAGATAACTCCATTCTTAACTTCAGTTCAGAATTAAAATCCTTAGACTGGCCGGGAATCGAACCTGGGTCCCCTGAGGCATGCTACTCCTACACCACGGGTTCCATTACCCCAACCGACCTGTGTGAATCGGGCAGCAGAAACGCTGACCTTCTCAACCTAAGTTGGCGGGTTTGATCACGGGGCTCAGTCGGGTTATACTTTAAGGTGCTCGAATACGCCAGCCTTGTGTCGGTAGATTTATCGGTATGAAAAAGAAATTCTGATCGAAAATATTCCGTCACCTCAGCGTCTTCGAAAGCGTAAAAGTAGTTAGCGGGACCCAAAACCAATAACATTATTATTATTATTATTATTATTATTATTATTATTATTATTATTATTATTATTATTATTCACTCATGCCATTATTTAATTTCAGGTCTATTCGACAATCAAATCCTCACAAACTGAATGGCAAGCTATCGTGCTAATCTCCAGATTCCGCAAGTGGGCTTTTTGGATAATCTTTAAATACCTGATCCGGTTGTCAACCATGAGCCAGGTGGTAAAAGGATCTCAGTCGAAATGCTCAATCGAAATTGTGAGGAAATTATTACGAACATTCATGAGTTAGTGTTCCTCTATTGTGCTGGCGCAAACCTTGCCAGTTCCGTAGTGTAGGGGCTGCGTGCCTTGTGTAAGTTATCCTAACAAGGCCGAAATAGTTATTTACGCAATAGCTACGGAAAGTGACGTTTTTATGAGTGAGAGGCGAGGACGGAATTTATAAACGAGTAATGTAAACTTACCACTTTAGTAGCTATAGTGTACAACATTTTATACCATACTATGGCAATTTTTCTTTTTCTTCCTTAATCTGTTTACCCTCCAGGGTTGGTTTTTCGCTCGGACACAGCGAGGGATCCACCTCAAGGGCTTTGTCCTGGAGGGTGAGATTTTGGGTCGGGAGGATACGACCGGGAAGGAGGACCAGTATCTCGCCCAGGTGGCCTAACCTGCTATGCTGATATGGGCCTTGTGTGAGAATGGGATGAGAAGGAAGCGGCCGTGGCCTTAAGTTAGGTATCATCCCGGCATATGCCTGTAGGAGAAGGGGAAACTACGGAAAACCACTTCGAGGATGGCTGAGGTGGGAATCGAACACCCCTCTGCTCAGTTGACCTCTCGAGGCTGAGCGGACCCCGTTCCAGTTCTCTTACCACTTTTCAAATTTCGTGGCAGAGACGGAAATCGAACCCAAGCCTCCAAAGGTGGCAGCTAATCGCGCTTACCACTACACCACAGAGGCGGACAATATGGCGAATGAACTTATTTTAAATTAAATATCTTATTTTAAATATCTTCTCACGTCACCACCCAAATTATGCATGTTAGACAGGTCTCACCGAGCGAGTTGGCCATGCGGTTAGGGTCGCGCAGCTGTGAACTTGCATTCGTGAGATAGTGGGTTCAAACCCGTGGTTTCCCAATTTAACACCAGGCAAAAGCTGGGGCTGTACCTTAATTAAGGCCATGGCCGTTTCTCTCCCATTCCTAGGCCTTTCCTAGCTCTTCGTCGCCGTGAGACCTATCCGTGTCGGTGCAACCTAAAGCAAATTGTGGGGGAGGGGGGAAGTAGACCCGTCTCCACCCAACTCAGGCGGCCGTGGCCAATACAATCGAGAAAAATGATAAACGAGTGGAACACCAAAAAGTGTTTCTTTGACGTATTAAAATGATCTATTGAAAGCCAGCAATTTTTAAAAGGTGGCCTACAAGAGAACTGAAGGGAAATTTTAAAAGTAGAGTGATGACGTTAACACAAGAAGACTCTCGTACAGTGAGTGAAATTGGCATCGGTATTGCAGTTGTAGTTAATAGATATAACTTAAACAAAGTTATCTTCTTGAAGGTCACAAAGGCCCTTGGAGGAGTAAAAAATTACCTTTTGCTCGACCGTCTTTGACCCTTTGTCCGTAGGTATTCTTCTACGACCTGAATGAAACCTTTTCAGAAACCCTGATGCTTGTAAGGCCTAGAATAGCCACTGATTCGGGGACTCCAGGAGAGTATAAATGCATTCCAGGTTATTTCCAAATTAGGCCTACAATTCTGGCAAAGCAAAAAAACAAAAACAAAGCCTTCTCCGTACAGGCCATGAAGGCCCTTGGACGGGTGGAATAAAGGCTTCCACTATCCGCAACCTCGGCACTTGATATGGTAGAGTGGTTAGCTCTACGCCCGACCGCCTTTGCCGCCAGGAATTAACTTGGTACTCATTTTTGATGTAGGCTGACTGAACCTCAGGACCATATACACCTCCAAAAGTGGAAATGTCGTTTCTTAAATGTTTCGACTTCCTGACGGGGAATCGAATACACGTCCTTCCGGGTGAACCGAGCACGCCTTTACCACATCGGTCAGGCAGCCCCTACAATCCGAGAAAACATAGATATTTTCCCAAGAGGTACGGAGGAGACCATAACAGCCCACGAGTTTACTGAGCAGAGCAAGTAGATGCAGCACCGTTTGAAACAAAGAATCACCGAGCCTATAATTTACGGGTGTATTATATACATGTGAACGTAGAACACGCCAGGATATCGGAAGACAGTTTAATGTCATCTCTTGCATCAGTATGAAAAATACCGCATGAGCCTGGTTGAGAAGCTCGTTGAACAGACATTCCCGTGAATTGTGGACGCAGCTCTGTGACACGATGCCTTACGGTGTCCAGATTCACTTGCGTACAGTACGTCTGGAGTCATTCATCATACTACAAACCATGATGAGGAACACCCACACATATCCTTCCACGATCTGAATGAAATTCAGAAATCATGTGATTTGTTACGTTTACATCGAACACTGCAGTGACGCCGAGGAACACTTAGTGATGGTTGAATGGAGGTGGAGAGTAGTCGCAGCATTTCCTGAACTGTTTGCTTTTGTCACCGAAGTATTGTACAGTACGCCGACAGCGGTAATGAAATGAAATGGCGTATGGTTTTTAGTGCCGGGAGTGTCCGAAGACAAGTTCGGCTCGCCAGGCGACCTGCGCGTCATGATGAGGATGAAATGATGGTGAAAACGACACATACATCCAGTCCACGTGCCAGCGAAATTAATCAATTATGGTTAAAATTCCCGACCCTGCCGGGAATCGAACCTGCGACCCCTGTTACCAAAGGAGCACGCTAACCACTTAGCCATGGAGCCGGACGCTGACAGCGGTACACTGAACGTAAACAATCAACAAAGAAATTGTCTTATGATAGTTCATTTTGCATTCTGGATGTGAAAAATAGCTGTATCCGAGAATGGTACCACACAAATTAGCTTCTATTATACCATATAGATCTACATATTTATGCTCACCAAGTATGGTGGTGGTGGTGGTGATGATTACGGATATACTGTAAGATAAACTGCAGTGAGATAACGCCCTATGCTGCCATAGATGGGCGCTGATTAACGTCACGTGTATTTATTCAGGACTCAAAGACAACGTACTGTATATCGCCTGCAGGTCGCGGAATGTCAGTGATATCCTCGTCTACTTTCTATACGGCTTACGTTGAATGGCACTCATCTCTGTGCCGTTGCACCGTATTGCCAAAAGCCATCACGTAACAGGCTCTAGGGATGAGGGGTCGCCACCACATCCAGGCCTACAAGGTTCATGGAACCATCTCCTACAGAACACGTATGGAACCAGGAAGGATTTAGTCCACATCACTGCTCAAGACCTCTGATCACAGTTAGAGTAGAAATACTGGAATGTGGCTCAGGACACTATTCTATAACTTTCTCAGAGGACGTCGCTGGAAAGCAATTGAGAGAAAAGGAAACCTCAGACTTAATACAGCTCTGGACCCAAGTGCTCATACCTTGAAGTGTGCACATTGTAGATTATTAGTAACTTTTGAACTATTCGGTATTTTATAATGGATTTGGTGAATTTATAGTCTTCCTACGGATGATTCCCCTGCCTCTTTCTCTCTCTCTCTCTCTCTCTCGCCACTGAGCAATATATCATTTTCATTGTTTTCTGGTGCAACTAAATCTACGTCCATCTTTCCCAATCGCTGGATAGAAAACACCGTCAAGAGAATGTGGCATTCTTATCTCAGTGTAAATGTCAATAAAAACTTGGGTGAGAAGTAAGTTCAGGAATGTCTAAAATTATATTAAATGATCATTGTATAATATGAACAATTTTTCCGGTGGACACTTTAAGGAGGAGAATTCTTGAACAATAAATATGATGTTCTTCCAGGTACAAATTTACTTCCTAAGGTATACTCAATTGAGACGCTCCCTTTTCGATCTGACATATTCGCCTATCGTTTGAAAATTCGACAGCATGGTCAGTGATATCCAATAGAGTACTCTCGTATATAATGATTAAGTATTGTGAAATCTCTTAATACTGCTCTTGTTTTCTTTTGCAGCAGCGAGAGATGAGGAAGTTCTGCTAATGGCCGCCGAGTCAGACGGAATACAGGACATGGTCTCCGGGGAAGAGGAACCTATTGATCTGAGCAAGACTCCTCGGAAATCCTTGAGGCTTATGCCTCCACTGATACCTATCAGGCTATTGCGACCTGGCTACAATCAGAGGCAGGCCGTGAGACCTGATGATTATAATCGTGGTGAGAGGGCATTACGGCCCATTCCGAGACTGAATGCGGTAGTGCCTCATTACCCCTCCCAACAAACTGTGGTGCCGATACAACAAAACAATATTCGGGACTGGCGGGAACGTTCTGCCGTAGGAGAGGAGGATGAAGATGAGGAAGAAGAGGAAACGAACGATGAAGTGTCGAGAAAGCGTGTGAGACTCGAACAAGAGGTAGGATGTGACAGCTGGCTGTCGCAGCGTCTTGATAGAGCTCGAAGTGTTCCCCAATTAGCGCCTCTGCCCATTCCCCTGCAGCGACACAAATCGTTGAGTGAATCTCGTATCTCCGTAGCTACCGCTGCAGGAAGTGCAACCGAAGACAGCTCGGACTGGCATGAAGAAGAGCTTCGACAAAGGCTGCAGATGGCCACTGCTTTACAGGCTCCAGGAGAGCCTGGAAGTGATAATGAAGCACTTCTTAAGTCGTCGTGGATCTACGTTGGTTATTACTCGCAACTTCTCCACCGTTTCCAAGCACAGGAGATGTTACGACAAATCGCTCTCCAACGTCATCGAGATTCACCCGAAGACCAGGTAAGTGATCATGGTGTTAAATTTTGTAATTATACAGACGTTCATTGTGTTGATATTAATCTGGTTTCAGTCATGGGCTCTAAATATTGAATAGTGTATTTTAGAAATAAGATTCCTTAAGAGGTTAATTTTTAATCTCATGGCAGATTAATTTTTATGAAGAATTTTGCACATTCGAAGTATTTGCATGTTTCAAAACTGACTGCCATGAAATATGCTATAAAGATCAGTGCAAGACAATTAATGCACGTCCTTACTGGAAGGTAGTGATAGTGGTCATCCCCACCATTTTAAATTCTTCAGGATAAATACATAGTTTTAATAGTGGAACATTGTCTCCATAGATTTATCCTTTGAAATTGTTGCCCCAGAATACTTACTTAAATTCAGGAGTGACTACAGGCTATCTCAGATTCCGTTGAGCTATTGCATGTTGGTGAGTGCGAATAATACGGTAATAATCTCCTGCATTTCTAACTGCATTCCCATATCAGCAGTATACCATTGTAAACAGGAACATTGAATATTTTGCATAGGCGAGGAATAGTGCGTACTCCTTCCTCAACCCCTCACCTCCTCAACGCCCCACTCTCTTTGCTAAATTGGACACGTATGACAGTGTTCTTTCATTCTATTTTGAACGAATCATGGAACCTTGCATTCATATAAACAAGGAATGAATAATTGTATGCTTACATCAAATATCACTTATCCTCCTTAACGTAAGTGTACTTCTGCGTCCATAGCAAACAATGAGGTAAAAGTATTACCAGTAGTGAGTGTTTTCCTTTGTACATTGGTTTATTTATTGTCATTTTTCATTCAGCAGGTCTTCTTTAATCAGATTACTGGATGAAATGTTCAATATTAAATTTGAATGACTACTTATTCATGACGGTTTTGACTATTTTCGCTTTCATTATTATATACTGAAATGAAAATCCCTAACAAAACACAACTTGTTCACTTTCTGCCTACTTTGGTGTTGACGTGTGCTATTTTATTTATTAAGAGCGATTTTTTTCCTGAATATGTACCTAAAGAAGTTTAATTTACATGTCAAGATCTGCTAAAACTGCTATAACACCAGAAAATCTTATTTCGTGCGCTTTCTGTCTATTTATGTTTTAATTCTTGTACTGTTTTATGCTGACTATATCTATGAATTAAATGAAGAGGTAAAACGATAATAGAAACTTTGCCTCACAGAAGTTTAATTTTAAATTCGTGAACACAGATTGAGTGTCAAAGAAAATTACGTTACCCGACATGTAATCAAGTGTATCATGTTGACGGTAGGGCTACATTGACAGTTGACGGGGACATGAGATTAGAGTTATACTTGTCATGATTACTTATTGCTCAGAAATATTGTGCTTAAATGCATACTTTGGTAGGAAGGCGTAATGTCTTTTGGAAATATTGTTAGCTATTTGAAATCGTGACTTGTACCATTTCGACTAAGTGCTTTAAAAATAATATATCAGCGTGCATATATTTCTCCAGAATAATTGATATTATATCCCCCTTGTCTACAGGCAATAGGCTAGTGTTCAATATTTCAAATACCGAGCTCGATAGCTGCAGTCGCTTAAGTGCGGCCAGTATCCAGTATTCGGGAGATAGTGGGTTCGAACCCCACTGTCGGCAGCCCTGAAGATGGTTTTCCGTGGTTGCCCATTTTCACACCAGGCAAATGCTGGGGCTGTACCTTAATTAAGGCCACGGCTGCTTCCTTCCCACTCCTAGTCCTTCCCTGTCCTATCATCGCCATAAGACCTATCTGTGTGGATGCGACGTAAAGCAACTAGGATTTTTTTTTTCAAATTTCAAAAACTTACAGCAGTTGAAATTCACTTGCTGTTGTAAATCCATCTTAGGTATTCTGTCATCAGTTCTGCGTATTGCTATGTTTCTTAAATAATCTCAGGGCTTACAACTGCTCCTTTGTAGTCACTGCCGCTAAGTTGTGGAATACCCTCCCTGCTACCACTAGAAATTTGCGTTCTTGTAGGAGATTTAATAATAATGTTATTGTTTTTACGTCCCACTAAATACTTTTGATGGTTTTCGGAGATGCCAGGGTGCCGGATTTTTTTCCGCAGGAGTTGTTTAACGTGTCAGTAAATCTACCGACACGAGGCTGACGTATTTGAGCACCTTCAAATACGACCGGACTGAGCCAGGATCGAACCTGACAAGTTGGGTCCAGAAGGCAAGCGCTCAACCGTCTGAGCCACTCTGCCCGACGTAAGAGATTTAAGATGGATTGCCGAAATTACTTACTGAATACTTCTAGCTGACTTGTACGATTAGTGAAATGTGAGTGAATGAGTGAATGAGCATATTTCCATAAAAATTAGAAATGTTTTTGCTAGTTAAAGGTTTTTACTGCATTTCCTTCTTTTATTATTACTATTGTTAGTTTTATAATTATTATCATCTTTATTTATATTTGTTGCATTTTAAAAATTACATTTCCCTTATATAATTTCTTAAATGTTGTAGTTAAGTGTAAGAGAGGGCCTTGAGCCCTAACTTCGCCACGAATAAAGATGAATGACTTACTTACTTGCTTATAATGATGTCCGACGTAGAAATATGAAAATAAATTAGGGATTTTCCCTGTAATTACCTTTCATTACTTTTGAATAATGTTATTTTACGGTTTTCGGAGACGCCGAGATGCAGCAATGTTATTCCACAGGAGTTCTTTTAGGTGTCGGTAAATCCTTGATTTATCCCTAAAAATAAAGTAGCATACATATTGTACAATAAGAGCTTCACACAGTGATCGAATCCGATTCCATAGGCTACATCGACAGTACTCGTTTAAGAATGTGCAGACCACTTCACTTTATTAGACTGTTGGATGATAAAATTTTTCTCCAGTTATAACTTGTCATTTGTGCTTCAAAGTCTATGGATGCATGCGGTCCGACAATTACTACGTGTTTCCACTTGTTCCGTCGACCGTGCCAGGTAACGGTCCACCCACTGCACCAGGCGTCAGAAATAGCATTCCTTTGAGTACGCTAAAATATTATTGTTATTAAAATCTTAATATAACAATGTACTTTTACCAGCCTACATTCGGAGGACTAGGAAGCCAACGTTCCCAGTTAGATCCTGAAGCCCCATCCTCCTAACAGAGCAGTATCGCTGTCCTATCGGGCACGAAGTAGGATTTTAAAGATCACAAAGCCATTCCACATACAGCCCATGCAGCACCGAGGAGGAAGGATTTTGCTATTCGCAACCTCGGCATTGACTGGGATCGAGTGTTAAATCTATGTCTGGAGGTCTTTGCCCTTAGAAACTAACATAGTACTGATTTCTGTTGTAGGCTGAGTGAACTCAGGAGCAATTAGCCTTTCCATAAATGGACATTATTATTATACATTTTTCGTATGTCTGAAAGGAATTCGATCTTCTCAGTGATCCAAGTACAACATTACCACCTTCGTTAGACAGTCCCCGGTTTAGAATCAAATTATATGATTTATATTCGAACACTAGTGAAAGCCGGGCTGAGTGGCTCAGACGGTTAAGGCGCTGACCTTCTAACCCCAACTTGGCAGGTTCGATCCTGGCTCAGTCCGGTGGTATTTGAAGGTGCTCAAATACGACAGCCTCGTGTCGGTAGATTTACTGGCACGTAAAAAGAACTCCTGCGGGACTAAATTCCGGCACCTCGGCGTCTCCGAAGACAGTAAAAGTAGTTAGTGGGACTTAAAGCAAATAACATTATTATTATTATTATTATTATTATTATTATTATTATTATTATTATTATTATTATTATTATTATTATTATCATTTCACTATTTCTTCCTTAATCCATTTACCCTCCAGCGTTGTTTCTTTTTCCTCGGACTCAGCCAGGGATACTACCTCTACCAACTCAAAGGCAGTGTCCTGGAGCGTGAGACATTGGGTCGGGGGATGTAAATGGGAAGGAGGACCGGTACCTCCCGAGGTAGCCTCACCTACTATGCTGTACAGGGGCCTTGCTGGGGATGGGAAGACTGGAAGAAATAGACAAGGAAGAGGGAAGGAAGCGCCGTGGCCTTAAGTTAGGTACCATCCCGGGATTCACCTGGAGGAGAAGTGGGAAACTACGGAAAACCACTTCGAGTATGTCTGAGGTGGGAATCAAAAACACCCTCTACTCAGTTGACCTCTCGAGGCTGAAGGGACCCCGTTCCAGCCCTCGTACCACTTTTCAAATTTCGTGGCAGAGCCGGGGAAACTGTGGTGGACATGTTGACCTGGCTCTGTTTTACGGGCGGATGCCCCTCTTGACACCAATCGTATGTGGAGGGATATATATTTACTATTGCCTGTTTCTACTGTGGTTGGTAATGTATGCATGTAAAGAGAAGTGTACTGGTCTGTTGGAACAAAGGGAAACGTCCATCTCCAGTTTACAGAGGAAATAACCTGACTCGGTTAAATCTCCCGACTCGGCCAGGAATTGAACCCGGGACCTTCTGAACCGAAGGCCTCAGTGCTGACCGTGTAGCTAATGAGCAAGACTTTTACGTGTAGTCTACTTTTTATAGTAAGCTCTTTCGTTTAAGGCTGCTAATAATAATAATAATAATAATAATAATAATAATAATAATAATAATAATAATAATAATAATAATAATAATAATGCATGTTTAACGTTAACTATCAATTCTAAGAGACACGGGGGACAGGAAATATTACCTGAAAGATTGTATTTCAATCAACATACTATGAGAGGATTTGATCCCTACGTGATTCCACAACCAACTAATAAGAAGGAAGTCGCAGAGCTGAGTGCCTTAGATAGTAGAGCGTTGGCTGTCTGGACAAATGTTGACGGATTCGACCCCAGCTCAGTCCGATGGTATTTGGAGGTGCTCAAATACGCCAGCCTAGTGTAAGTGGATTTATCGGCAAGTAAAACAACTCTTGTGGAACATAATTTCCGGTTCTGTGGCGTCCCCGAAAATAGTAAAAATTGTTAGTGGGACTTAACAGCAATAACATTAATTAATTAGCAATTACTCGGAATGATTAGTGATAACGGAATATCTACTCTCTGTGTAAGACCCATTAACATTATGTCGGTAGACTAACAGTTATCCGCGGCTTCGCTCGCGTGGATTTAGTTATTTGATAAAAATAATCGTTCCTCGGTACTGTACTAAGACATTATCTGAAAATCCCTAAAGTATAAAAACTCACCTAAAACTTGAGTTTCATTTATCACAGAAACTCTTTGTAAACCACGTTTGTGATATTCTCTTTTGGGGCTAAGATGAACATGTGATATAGAACTGTACATGTGAGAAACAGTCTTCTCTCAAGAAAAAAAAAAATACATGTTTCATGATTTTTAAAGGAGATTTCAAATACCTATTTCCACATCTGTAACATATTCAGTTTTTAAGATATAAGAATCACCATAAAAATAATACAACCCCCTTATCAGTCCTTTCCACCCCTCACCCCCAACCTTAAGTACCTTTTCCGAAAAAAAAAACAACGTATTTCTTTATTTTTAAAGGAGGTTCAAAAATACAACTTTCACGTCTGTAACATCTTCAGATTTGAAATATAAGTATCCTCATAAACAGAATCCAACTCATTCTTCATTTAATTTTTCACCCCCACCCCGTCTTAAGTCGATTTTCGAAAACAAAAATTACGTCTAATTTTATTTTAAAATGCGATCCCAAATACCAATTATCACGTCTGTAACATCCTTAGTTTTTTAGATATAGGTCCCTCATACGAATAAATCAACTAACCTTGCAACCCCCCCACCTCAAAGTGGATTTTCCGAAAACAAAAGAATAAGTATTTATTTCCTTAGAAAGAAGATTCCAAATACAACTTTTCATGTCGGTAACATCTTCAGTTTTTGAGATATAAGTATCCTCCTAAAAGGAATTCAACTTCATTTTCACCCCCGTCCCCCGCGCCGTTAAGTTGATTTCCCCTCCCAAAAATGCGTCTTTCCTTATCATTAAAGGAGATCCCAAATATCAATTTTCATGTATGCAACCTTCAGTTTTTGAGATATAATTTCCCCATAAAAATAATTCAAATTTTTCACTTCCTTTCACAGCCCCCCCCCCTCCTGAATACAAAAAATACGTGTTTCTTAATTTATAAAAGGGCTTCCAATTACCCATTATCACGACTGTAACATCCCCAGTTTTCGAGATATATGTATCCTCATAAAAATAATTCAACTCTATTTTCACCTCCCCCACCCTCTCCTCACCCCAAAGTTGATTTTCCCCAAGATGCCTGTTTCTTTATTTTTAATGGAGATTCCAAATACCAATTTTCACATCTGTAACATCTTTAGTTTTTTGACATACAAATAAAAAGCTAATTTTTAATTTCTTTCAACCCCCTTAAGAGCATTTTCTGAAAACAAAAAATGCATATTTCTTTATTTTTAAAGGAGACTCCAAATACCAATTTTCATGTCTGTAACATCTTCGGTTTTTGAGATATCATTATCCTAATAAAAAGAATTCAACTACCTTTTCAGTACTTTTTACCCCCTGTAAGTGGTTTCTCTGAAACAAAAAACAAATATTTCCTTATTTAGAAAATTTTTCGCGTCTGCAATATGTTACGTTTCTGATATATACTGTAGATATTCTCTTTTTTAAAATTCACCCCCTTTGTCACTCCTCTTCATCCCCACTAATTGGATTTTCCAAAAACGGAAAAATACGTATTTCTTTATTTTTAAAGGAGATTCTATATGCCAATTTTCACGTCTGTAACGTCGTCAGTTTTTGAAATATGTACATATATCTTCATAAAATGGATTCAACCCATTTTTCACTTATGTTTAGCCTCCTTAATTGGGTTTTCAGAAAACAAAAAATTCGTGTTTCTTTATTTTTAAAGGAGATTCCAAATACCAATTTTTACGTCTTTAAACCGTTAGATTTTTGAGATATAGATATACACATTTTAAACATTTACCCCCCTTTTAACCCTCTTAGCGACGGTATATCCAAGAATCTTTCCCTAGTGAGCACCTACACTATAATATAAATGTATCCCCAAATTTTCATTTCTATATATCCAGTAATTTTGGCTCGGCGATGATGAATCCGTCAGTCAGTCAGGACATGCTATTTTATATGTATAGATTATATCAGCTGTTGTGCTACCTTTATGTATATGAGACAGAAAAGGAGTCATGTCATGTGCATTCAACTGGGAACTCCTCGGAGACTGGAGGAAGTGCGAGAAGGTAAGTTCATTAAGGGATATTCTCAAGTTTGAAGCCGTATGTGCTGCTGCATGCACTCTGTCTATTACGCTACTGTTCCCGAGCAAAGAATTCATGAACACTACAGTCCTTTACTTGCCTAATTTCCTAAGAATTTAAATCGGACATTAGAAGTGTGTATAAAACAGTACAAGGTCAACGTATGCTGACGATGCGACAGGCTATGTGAGAAATCTTAATACAATAAGTTTGGTACTTGGAGTCGTAAAATAATAAAAGAATAGGTTGAGCATGATTCTTTCTTTTTTTTTGCTAGTTGCTTTACGTCTCACCGACACAGATAAGTCTTATGGCGACGATGGGATAGGAAAGGCCTAGGAGTTGGAAGCAAGTGGCCGTGGCCTTAATCTCGGCACAGCCCCAACATTAGCCTGGTGTGAAAATGGGAAACCACGGAAAACCAAATTCAGGGCTGCCGACAGTGGGATTCGAACTGAGCATGTTTCAGACGTATTTAGGAAGCATAAGTGGAAGCTCTGAATTCATCATATATTTTCCACGAATATTCGATACAATTCATGATATATTTTCTTTTACAGTACGAAAGCTTGTACTGTAGGCCTACGTTATGAATGAAATTTATTGTAACACTTTAGATATTATTACACGGGCATGTTTCAGATCGTCTGACAGATAAAATGCTTTAGGCAGCAGTCACTGGATTATTTTGGTTTCTCTTTGTGTCTCTGACCCACTTTTCATCTTAGCTATGTTACCTGAGGCGTAGTACATACCGCTCTAATCTATTAAACCACCGGGCGAGTTGGCCGTGCACGTAGAGGCGCACGGCTGTGAGCTTGCATCCGGGAGATCGTGGGTTCGAGCCCCACTGTCGGCAGCCCTGAAGATGGTTTTCCGTGGTTTCCCATTTTCACACCAGGCAAATGCTGGGGCTGTACCTTAATTAAGGCCACGGCCGCTTCCTTTCAACTCCTAGGCTTTTCCTATCCCATCGTCGCCATAAGACCTATCTGTGTCGGTGCGACGTAAAGCAACTAGCAAAAAAAAAAAAATCTATTAAACCAGTCTTAAACTCGTAACAAATTCAGAAATCGAACCCAAGCTAGCGGTGTACACTTGTGAATCTGGGCGCAGCTGGTTACCTACAGTATATGGGATGTTCCTCCTTGTGAAAATAGATAGCAAGAAAATTCAGTATATTTTCATTTTACAATGATGTCTTAGAAAGAGAAATTGGTTGGAGATTTTAATTTCTGCACAGTGTCAGCTTTCTCGCTTCCTCTGTTCAATAGTCTTCATTGTGTATTCCTCAGCCCTAAGGCTGGTTGCATCATCAACAGCTCCGCCATCAGCTGTCATGGATGGCCTAGGCATCGCTGAAGAGGCATACTAGGGAAATGAGTAGGGTAGTTTCCCGTTGCTTTCCTCACCGAGCCAGAAGTTGCTATTACATATAAGTCTGCCAAGCCCACTGAAATGCATGCACCAACCGACCCTATGCGTGGCATTTCACACCATCCATAGCAGGGACTGGATGCGTACGGAATGGCATTACTAGCATCGCTCATACCTCAGTCACTTTCATATTGTCAAAGCCAAGGATAAGACTGAGACAGGTCAATGAAAGTAACAAAATTGCTCTAGCCACTACCAGAAGACTCAGTGCCCCGTAAATACTAGGTCCTGCCAGCAACAGCATTAGTCTTCATTATGTTATATTAAATGTTGAATGTATTATACTTTTTCCGACAGTCAACGTTTACAGAAATATCATAAACGTTCATTTCTTTATAACTGCAACGATAATACTACATAGATTACAATAATAACTCGACCGAGCATGTGGCTGTGTGTTCGAACCCCACTGTTGGCAGCCTTGAATATAGTATTCCGTGGTTTTCCATTTTCAGATCAGGCAAATGCTGGGGTTGTACCACAATTAAGGTCGTGTAAAACAATAACAGCTGACCTAATAATTCAATTGTTTACTAACGTGCTCTGAAAACATATTTATTATATAATAATAATAATATTGAATTTACGTCCCACTAACCACTTTCACAGTTTTCGGAGACGCCGAGGTGCAGGAATTTATTCCCGCAGGAGTTCTTTTACGTGCCGGTAAGTCTACTGACACGAGGCTAACGTATTTGAGCACCTTCAAACACCACCGGACTGAGCCAGGATCGAACCTGCCAAGTTGGGGTCAGAAGGCCAGCGCCTCAGCCGTCTGAGCCACTCAGTCCAGTATATTTAGTAAATTCAACCTACTTCCCGACATTAACAAATATATTTTGAAAGTCACTGCGGTTTCCTCTTCAATGCAGGAGACGGACTGCGTTTACAAAACTGTCCGGTGTCTTCCTGTAATACACTAGTACGGAAGTGAATGTACCGTATTTGTTCCGTTTTCGAAACTCGTGTCTGAACTTTACAATCTGTGCACTTCAGCTGAACACACACTGCGCTGTTAGCCGCTTCTTGAGTAGGTACGTGCTTCTTGTGCGACCTCAATCTCACCACAATAATTCTTTAATAATTGTTTATTCGTGTATCATTCACGGCCTCATAAATTTGAGAACGCATATTTATTCAACTGTCCATTTAAAGCACTGATGTATTCAGACATTCTCTTCCATTTTGAAATAAACATAAAATTAAAATTTTAATTATTATCTTACCAACATCGTAAATAACACATGATTTACTTATAATCAACAGCAGTTATTATATGTGTGAAAATAAAACCTCATGCAGTTTTCTTTCGCTTAAGAATAACTGAAATATGGGTCTCAGAAGTAATCTTATAAATAAAGTTGTAGGGGGTCCGCTGTCTGTAATGTCATTTATTTCGCCATATTTTGATACGTTTATCCGTTTTAGATCAACTCAAGATCGTATCAGTAGTATTTAGGTTTTGTGTCTGTTTGTTTTTTCCACCATCACGGGTAAACGTCTGAATAGATCTCCACCAAACTTCATATTTAGAGTCTGCCCATTCAGGACCAGATTTCGATATGCATATCATTTAAAAATCTCTGCCGGGCTGAGTGGCTCAGACGGTTGAGGCGCTGGCCTTCTGACCCCAACATGGCAGGTTCGATCCTGGCTCAGTCCGGTGGTGTTTGAAGGTGCTCAATTACGTCAGCCTCGTGTCGGTAGATTTACTGGCACGTAAAAGAACTCCTGCTGGACTAAATTCCGGCGCCTCGGCGTCTCTGAAAACCGTAAAAGAGTAGTTATTGGGACGTAAAACAAATAACATTATTATTATTATTATTATTATTATTATTATTATTATTATTATTATTATTATTATTATTATTATTATTATTATAAGTCTCTGAATGGACTGGAGGTTTATAGAAGGCGCCTTTGTTCAGCTTCGTAATGTTTCACGTTACTGCCACGCGCTTTCGTAGGAAAATATCATTTTAAGATGTCGCATTAAACATGTGAATAGAGCCATGTTACTTCGCATACATTCATAAAGGAGATATGTAATCCACTGCAAATTCCCGTGCGAAGGACGTGTAGAAATGCTAGTAAAAATATTATATGGTAAAAGCGAGCTTATCTGTGAAGGCTATTACAATTAGGATTTCTTTTAAGTAAGCATGACTACCGGGCGAGTTGGCCATGTGGTTAGGAGCGCGCGGCTGTGGGCTTGCATCCTGGAGGTAGTGGGTTCGAATCCCACTGTCGGCAGCCCTGAAGATGGTTTTCCGTAGTTTCCCATTTTCACACAGGAAAATTCTGGGGCTGTACCTTCATTAAGGCCACGGCCGCTTCCTTCCAACTCCTACGCCTTTCCTATCTCATCGTCGTCATAAGACCTATTTGTGTCGGTGCGACGTAATGCCACTAGCTAAAAAAGGTAATCGTGACTATGAAGCTTTTCTACATCTGTTTTTAAATGTTGGTAATTAAAAAGATCACCTTTTTCAGTTTCCGTCCTGCTTGACTTGGAATGCCCCATATGTGATGCAATAGGCACGAGAGTCGGCCGTGAACAATAATTTGTAGAAACCATGGGACTTGGACAGACATTATCATCACTTGTACGTGGACCAGAAGGGATGATTATTTAATGTGCTGAATGCTCTTAGATTTTCTTGGGCGACAATAGCATGTGTTGACAATAAACATAAATATGCAAGTTTTGAGCAGACATGAGTAGAACATGAACATTGTACGTATTGACAGGTGCTGCAAATGACAGGAAGGCTGACGGTTGAAAAGGGCTGTATCGAAAATGAATATCGCATCACATAATATCCAAATTCAAATGGTTTTTTTTCTTTCTATCAATTAATGCACCGAAAGCGTACGCTGCACTACCATGGGCACTTTCGTTGACAATTCATGGCTCATCCGAACAAGACAATACTGACATTAGACCGTGAGTGCCCAGTAAAGTGTGGCCTGGGATGACGAACTTTGAGGAGACTCTTGTAGGCTGTACATTCATATTATACGTAAGATAGTAGAAGCTATGTTATGGTGAGGGTTCGCAAGGACGTTGATGGAAATTGGCTGTCTTGACAGTTGTGACATGCAGAGATTTATCTGAAGACTATTTACATCGCTTTACTCTCGCTACGTTTTCTAGTGACGATGGTCTGTACCTACCAAAGGTGTACAAATTCTACTTCAGGCTTGCTTGCCCCAAGCAACTCTGCAACAGGCAGAGCATCTTAGCTCGCGCGTCAGCAAAACAAGAGTGCATGCGTACTGACCTTTTTTCCTTTTTTTACAATTTGTTTTGCGTCGCACCGACACAGATAGGTCTTACGGCGACGACAAGATAGGAAAGGCCTCGGAGTTGGAAGGAAGTGGCCGTAGCCTTCATTAAGGCACATCCCCAATATTTGCCTGGTGTGAAAATGGAAAACCATCTTCAGGGCTGACGATAGCTGGGCTCAAACCCACTATCTCCAGGATTCAAGCTCGCAGCTGCGCGCCCCTAATCGCACGGCCAACTCACCCCGTGTAATGACAATAATTAGTGATGCCTTAGTGAATGTGACAACGTGATTCCATTTCCTCAGAGAATACATGCTTGGTCGAGAAGCCGCCGTTTTCTCGAATAAAGGGAGGAAATACACATTATTTGTGAGGTGTTTCTGATAATATGACACTTCAGTTTAAAATGTTTCCATCCCACGTCCAAATTAATTCGGAAGTCGTCATTTGGCGGTATCATTTAACAGGGCCTTGTGAAGAGGGCAGTCAATTCGATATGTCGCTGTGCTGTATATTTACGATAAATCTCTGTCTTGTGTTTGACTTCGACAGCTGTCAATAAAGCACGACTGAAGTTGATGTTTTGTGGAATAATAATGGGTCTGACTTTTATGATAGTAATGACGAAGAGTTTGGAGTGAATGATTCTGTGGAAATTTATCATACAGCTCGTAAGGACAGTAAGAGAACCAAAAGATGATTATTGAACATTTTATTTGCCATGATTGTCCAGTAACTCTGTAAACATAAGAAATTCGTTAGGCTATGCCAGTTTTTGCCAGAACATCACCGAGCTCGATAGCTGCAGTCGCTTAAGTGCGGCCAGTGTCCAGTAATCGGGAGACAGTGGGTTCGAGCCCCACTGTCGGCAGCCCTGAAGATGGTTTTCCGTGGTTTCCCATTTTCACACCAGGCAAATGCCGGGGCTGTACCTTAATTAAGGCCACGGCCACTTCCTTCCACTTCCTAGGCCTTTCCTCTCCCATCGTCGCCATAAGACATATCTGTGTCGGTGCGACGTAAAACAAAATAGCAAAATTGCCAGAACATCCAGAATAACCTGGCTGATGCATGGATAAGGATGCATAAAACAAGGGTATGAAAGTTTCGGTTTATTCTGTAATCCATCGTGGAATTACACCTTAATTACCATTATTTATACAATTTAATTTACATAGTAGTATGATTCGCCAGTCCAGCTCCTTGGCTGAATGGTCAAGGTACCGGTTTGCGATTCAGAGGGCCTCAACTTCGATTCCCGACCGGGAATGGGTAATTCCTGTGGTTCAAAATTGGGTGTTTCTGTTCATCTCAGTACACACAGCACTCCACACCATTAACCACGACGGAAAAGCACAATAGTGATTACATCCCTGTACATAGTGTTGGCGTCAGGAAGGGCATCCGAACGTAAAACTGGGCCAAAGAGCGGTATGATTGTTCACATAAAGAGGACACATGTTGTTCCCGAATCCCTTCATCCATCGACACGTTCTTCCCTGCTAGAATAATAATAATAATAATAATAATAATAATAATAATAATAATAATAATAATAATAATAATAATAATAATAATGACTTTACATCCCTCTAACCACATTTTCGGTTTTCGGAGACGCCGAGATGCCGGAATTATGTCGCACAGGTGTCCATATACATGCCAGTAAATCTGCCGCTGTTCTTCTTTTTAAAATGCTATTTGTTCGGGGCGTCGACCTATAGAGATATTTTGCCCCTACTTGCACCATGTGATATGAATCTGCGTGTAATTGGAATGGAGGATGTGTAGAATGTTGAATGTGAGGAAAGGAACGTTAACCTTTTCACTCCCAAGTTTTTTTTCAGCCTTATGCATGTCCCATAGTAGATTTTTCTGGACGTTCCGACAGTGATTGTAATAGGCCATAAATACTTTGTATTTACACAGCTACTGAAAAGTCATGAAGCTACAATATTAGCAATAGTTTTCTCCTAACGCCGGCCCCGTGGTGTAGGGGTAGCGTGCCTCCCTCTTACCCGGAGGCCCCGGGTTCGATTCCCGGCCAGGTCAGGGATTTTTACCTGGACCTGAGGGCTGGTTCGAGGTCCACTCAGCCTACGTGATTAGAATTGAGGAGCTATCTGACGGTGAGATGGCGGCCCCGGTCTAGAAAGCCAAGAATAACGGCCGAGAGGATTCGTCGTGCTGACCACACGACACCTCGTAATCTGCAGGCCTTCGGGCTGAGCAGCGGTCGCTTGGTAGGCCAAGGCCCTTCAAGGGCTGTAGTGCCATGGGGTTTGGTTTGGGTTTTTTTTTCTCCTAACACTTTTCCCAAAACTTGAAAGAACTTGGCGTGATAAATGTCGACAGCTTGTTTCACTGAAACTTATCTCGACTATATTCATAAAAATCAGACTCATCATCATTGCCTAAAATTTCTAAAATATAATCTTTCGTTATGCTTTCTTTACACTCCCGTGCACCCATCTCAGAAGACAGCTGTGAAAGAAAAATACACGGCACATAATTATCGACAAAAAACGGTAAGGCGATTTATGAATCGTCCGTCGTCTGAACAAAGCATGTCAACAGCGTTGGACTGAACCCGGAAGTGAACAAGAGCGTATTGCTTTAAATCCGAATTAACTCGTGCTTGGGACAGCGGGAGAAATGTCGACATCCGAGTTAACTCGGGCATGGGATGGAAAAGGTTAAGGACGATACAAACACCCAGTCCCCAGGCCAATGATATTAATCATTACAATTAAAAACCTCTGACCCAGCCGGGAATCGAACCCGGGGCCGCTGGGTGACAGGCGGACGCGTTGGCCCCTACACCTCGTGGCCGGACAAATCTACCGTTATTAGCACCTTCAAATACCACCGGACTAAGCCAGGATCGAGCCTGCCAAATTGGAATCAGAAAGCCAGAGCCTCAACCGTCTGAGCCACTATGTCCGGCTCTTCCCTGCTGGGATTTGCCTTTTGGTGTCTAGAGGATCAATCAAATGGCTCTCAGCTGAAGTTAAGACTTTCACACGTTCACTTCCTTATCAGATTTATCACACTTTTGTTATTCTTTCGCAGGAAGCGCAGCAGAAAAAGTAAAATATGTTTCTCATTACTGTAACTTTCCGGGCCGGTTACTCGTTCCCCATGCTTCTATCTCCAGATAGATCGTAAGATACTATCTTAATTCTCATATACCTGGACAGCCATCATAATGATACTTTGTAGTCGATTGGTTAACTCCATCCCACGTTACATCGACGAAGATACACAGAAATTGTTTTTTCAAATGCCTACCCTGACAGCGACTATACAGAGTTTGATTTTTCTCTGGGATTTACAACACGTACTCCAGGATATTGACGGGAATCAAGTCCCGGGTCGCTAATCTAAGCAGTTCAAAAAGCAAAGCCATCCCCAAACAGGCCATGAAGGCTCTGGGGGAGTGGGAAATCAAGGTTTCCATTATTCGTGACCTCGGCACAACATGGGATACTGTTCGTTGGTGGAGGCAAGGTCATGTGCTTCTCCACAAGTAGAAGTCATCGTTACTAAATTCTTCGACTTCCTGACAGGAATTGAACCAACGTCCTTCCGAGTGAACCAAGTAATACTTTAGCACTCGGCTAGGCATTCTCTCAACATTCTAAGCATATAGCCAACTACAGTACAGTTACACAGTTAGGTTATCAAACAGTTTGCACACCCATAATATTATTTCACGTGGCTGAAGCTGTTCTTACTTTTCTTCCCCTTATTATACTTGTACTGTTCCTTAGCTGAATAATCGGCGTAGCGGTTTTCTGTTGAGCGGGGCCCGAGTTTGATTCTCGGTGGTTTTAGCCGCACCTTTTTATTTCCACTGGCTCGAAAACTGAGTGCTTGTGTTCGTCTTAAGGCGCACCTATAATTTCATAAGTTTACGGATATGACATCGATAGAGTGATCCGGTCACGTATCATTCAGGCCCCTCTTCTGCGTGTTGATCGAACAATCTTCTTGTATCGGCAGAACGTCTTCTATAGCTGAACCGTTATGATTACAGGGGGCTTGTCTGACCTAGAGCCAGTTTCTTTAACGTAGCCATATAATACTGCAGGTATTTGGAGATCTTCCCACTCTGAGTGCGATAACTTCCGTGGTATGTGTAAAGAGAAGGACCTATGTTGTCATCCACCGGCCCGGTTATTCACTGTTGTCTCTCTCAACTTACAAAGTTCGAGTCGTAATTCTCATTTACTTAGCTTGAAATGTTTCCTACACAGCGGCATCTACCGTAACCGGTTGCACGAACAGTTTTGAAGTGCAAAGACTGCTGCTGCTCACTCGGATGGCCAGCAGTTATTATTATTATTATTATTATTATTATTATTATTATTATTATTATTATTATTATTATTATTATTATTATTATTATTATGTTATTTGCTTTACGTCGCACCGACACAGATGGGTCTTATGGCGACGATGGGAGAGTAAAGGCCTAGGAATTGGAAGGAAGCGGCCGTGGCCTTAATTAAGGTACAGCCCCAGCATTTGCCTGGTGTGAAAATGGGAAACCACGGAAAACCATCTTCAGGGCTACCGACAGTGGGGCTCGAACCCACTATCTCCCGATTACTGGATACTGGCCGCACTTAAGCGACTGCAGCTATCGAGCTCGTTATTATTATTATTATTATTATTATTATTATTATTATTATTATTATTATTATTCCGCTTTTCCAACAAACTGATGTGGTCGCAGGTGAAAAAATGTGTAGCAAATATATTCTAACTAACAAGATACCCGTGCTTCGCTATGGCTTTAAAATGAAAGTTATTATTCAAAGTTTTATATTTTGGAGAATCCACTGTCATCTGAGCCTCAGTTTGTAGGTCAAACGGTTTTGTGGGAATGACTATTTAGTTTAAAATCTACCACTCGTTTGAACCATGTACGGAAGAATTTGAATGTTTTAGACCATATCTGATTTAACATCTACGACGTAAAATCGACCAACCTGTGAAAGTTTGATTTTGTACGTCAAGCAGTAATTGAGAAATGAATACTTTTTTAAGGGATGAATTTTTTGAAACATTTAATAACATCTACGATATAGAAGACAACACTTCGTAAAAAGGAGTTATGTTCGTGCCTCAAACGGTTACCAAAGAATTGTTATTGTGTTTTTGAGGGTCAACTACCTCTTACGGAGCTCACCTTATTTGACACTTTAGTGGCGGAACGTTTAAACATATTTCCTATTTCACACCTAGGATTTAAAATATATACCACTATTTGGAATGTTGTCTTCGTACGTTAAACCGTTTCGAAGTAAGAATTAATATATTTGTTTTTGGATATTTACACCCATTTAACACTCTGAGGGGTAAAATTTGTTTCAAACCTTCTGTTATTTAACACCTAGGATATCATTTGACGGTTTCATATAAACGTATATTTTTGTCGTCATTCCTCATCCCCCAGTAAAAACACCTTAGGGTTGTATTATTTTAACTCCACTTTTTAGCTGTAACCTCATAAAAAGAATTCAACAACTTTCACACCCCCCTCAAGTTGATTCCCTCCACCCACTACCCCACAAAAAGTGCGTTTTCCTTTATTTTTAAAGAAGATTCCAAATAAAAATGTTCACGTCCGTAACATTCTTCGTTTTTTTTTCAGATAAGTACCCTCATCAAAAGAATTAACTCATTTTTCAATTCATTTACCCTCCTTTAACTGGATTTTACGGAAACGAAAAATGCGTGTTTCTTTATTTTTAGAGAGGATTCTAAATATAAATTTTCATGTCCGTAACAAATTCAGTTTTTGAGATATAAGTATCATCGTAAAAAGAATTCAACCCATTTTCAGTCCTTTTTACAACCTTAATTGAATTTTCAAAAAAAAAAATGTTTCTTTATTTTTAAAGAAGATTGCATATACCTACTTTCACGTCTGTAATATCTTCCGTTTTGAAGATACCAGTATCCTAATAAAATAATTCAACTCCCTTTCTCAGTCATTTTACCCCCTTAATGTTTTTTTCGAAAAGAAAAATGTACGTGTTACTTTATTTTTAAAAGAGATTAAAAATACTAGTTTTCTCGTCTGTAATATGTTAACGTTCTAAATATACTGTAGATATGCTTATTTTAAAAATTCACCCACTTTTCACTCCTGTTTATCCCCTCTTAAGTAGATTTTCGAAAAATAAAATACATGTTTCTTAACTTTTAAAGGATATTCCAAATGCCAATTTTCATGACTGTAACATCTTCAGTTTTTGAAATTTAAGCACCGTCATGAAAGGTATTCAACCTCTTTTTCACCTTTATACACCCCCTCTCCCCCGTAAGAGGATTTTCCGAAAACAAAAATACGTGTTTCCATATTTTTTAATTAGATTCCACATACCAATTTTCACGTCTTTAAATTGTTACGTTTGAGATATAGATACACCCATTTTTAAATATCAACCCCCTTTTCAGCCTCAGGCAACGGAATATCCAAACATCCTCCCTTAGTGAGCACCTACATTGTAATATAAATGTATCCTCAAAATGTCATTTCTTTATGTCCAGTAGTTTTGGTTCAGCGATGATGAATCTGCCAGTCAGTCAGTCAGTCAGTCTGCCAGAATATGTTATTTTATATATATGGGTAGATAATAATGTCATTTGCTTTACGTCCAACGAAATACACTTTTATGGTTTTCGGAGACGCTGAGGTGCCGGAATTTAGTCCCAAATGAGTTCTTTAATGTGTCAGTAAATCTACCGACACGAGGCTGACGAATTTGAGCACCTTCAAATACCACCGGATTGAGCCAGGCTCAAACCTACCAAGTTCGGGTCAGAAAACCAGCGCCTTAACCGTCTGAGCCACTCAGTCCGGCAAATAAATATAGTCTTGCCCCTGTTTTACGGCAGTATGACCTTCCTGAGACCTACCCTACGTGGAGGGATGTGCTCGCTATTGCGGTTTTTTGTTGTTGTGGTTGGTAGTAAGATGAGCTGTGTGTGTATGAAAAGTAATGTATTGAGTCGGGCCAAACACACCCACTTAGTCGTGAAATCGGAGGAATTAATCAGATGTGGTTGAAGACTCCGATTCGTCAGGGAATACAATCGGGGACCCTCTGGACCGAAGGCCTCGACGGTGACCAGTAAGTCAAATAGCCGGACAATATTGAAATTACTGGGCGAGTTAGCCGTGCAATTAGGGGCGTACAACTGTGAACTTAAATCCGGGAGATAGTGGGCTCGAACCCCACTGTCGGTAACCTTGAAGATGGCTTTCCGTGGTTTCCCATTTTCAAAACAGGCAAATGGTGGGGCTATACCTTAATTAAGGCCACGGCCATTTCCTTCGTACTCTTAGCCGTTTCCTAACCATCGTCGCCATAAGACCTGTCTGTGTCGGTGCGACGTAAAGCAAAATTGTAGAAAAGATTAAAAATTAATTAATTAATTAATTCACTGAGACCGACGAGCGCCTTAATGTAATGTCTATTTTGAATACATTCAATAACAATAATGTTATTGGTTTTACTTCCCATTAACTACTTTTACGGTTTTCGGAGACGTCAAGATGCCCGAATTTAGTCCCGCAGGAGTTCTTCTACGTGCCAGTAAATCTACCGACACGAGGCTGACGTATTAGAGCACCTTCAAATACCACCGGACTGAGCGAGAATCGAACGTGCCAAGTTGGGGTCAAAAGGCTAGCGCTTCTCCCGTCTGAGTCACTCAACCTGGCCAATACATTCAAAATAAACTTCAAACTAAAACAACTAAGTTAATAAATAAACAAATAAAAAAAAATAAATAAATAAATAAATAAATAAATAAATAAATAAATAAATAAATAAATAAATAAATAAATAAATAAACTATTAATATACGGGGTGGCCCGAGCGAGTCGCTGTGTGGTTTGAGTCACGTAGCTATCAACTTGCATTCGGAAGATGGCGGGTTCGAACCCCACCGTCGACATCCCTGAAGATGGTTTTCCGTGGTTTTCCATTTTCACACCAGGCAATTGCTGGGACTGTACCTTAGGGCCACAATCGCTTGCTTCCCAGTCGTAGCCCTGTCCTATCCCATGGTCGCCATAGGATCTCTCTGTGTCGGTGCAACCTAAGGCATATAACATAGAAAGAAATAGAAAATAACTTGTCTTCTGGTGGGTGTTGTCCTCAATGGTTTCAAAATCCTGCTGTGATCATTCTGTGCAATGAGGCTAAAGCGGGATGTAGAGAGGACAATGCATTCCCATTTCCACCTCCACTTGAGAATGTCATTGTATAACTGATGACGTATCGGAATACTACATAACTTTAATATGGAAAGATGACCCCAACTTCGGGAAGAATGAAACATTTCTCTCATGTCGTTTTTCCTAATGGTCTTAGTGGCAGACTGCGCTGAAAGCTTGCAATCTAACACCTTGGAGTTTGCAAAGAGGTACAGTGAGTTCTTCTTTCTTTTGCTACCGCCTTTTCCCACATCTGTGGGGTCGCGGGTGCGAACTGCATCGCACAATGTGGATTTGGCCCTGTTCTACGGCCGGATGCCCTTCCTGACGCCAAACCTATATGGAGGGATGTAATCATTATTGCGAGTTTCTGTGGTGGTTGGTAGTGTGGTATGTTGTCTGAATATGATGAGGAGAGTGTTGGGACGGACGCATACACCCAGTCCCCGAGCCAGAAGAATTGATCAGAAGCGATTAAATCCCCGACCCGGCCGTGAATCGAACCCGGGACCCTCTGAACCGAAGTCCAGTACACAGACTATTCAGCCAACGAGTCGGACAAAGAGGTACAGTGAGTATGGTAGGAAAATGAGAAATTCCAGCTCAGAAGTGATGTTATTTGGGAAATAGGATAAAAGGAATGAATGTTAGGCAGATAATATGACACTGAAAGAGGTGGAGCATTTCAAGCATTTAGGATGTGTATTCTCCCAGGATAGTAGTCTAGAAAGTAAAATCAAAATTAGATGTAGCAAAGGTATTGCAATGATCTCGCAGATGCGATGAACAGTATTCTGTAAGTAAAGAGTGAGCTGTCGGATGAAAATATCTTTACATCGCTCTGTCTTCAAAAGGACTCAGGATATCTTTCTGTTGTTTTTTTTTTTTGCAAATTGCTTTACGTTGCACCGACACGGATAGGTCCTACTGCGACGATGGGACAGGAAAGGGTTAGGAGTGGAAAGGAAGCGGCCGTGGCCTCAATTATGGTACAGCCCAAGCATTTGCCTGGTGTGAAAATGGCAAACCACGAGAAAACATCTTCAGGACTGCCGACAGTGGGATTCGAACCCACCATCTCCCGAATACTGGATACTGGCCGCATTTCAGTGACTGCAGATATCGGGCTCAGTGGATATCTTATTCGCAAGTTGGATGTATTATTTTACTGTTTGTTTTACGTCGCATGATAAGACGATGGAATAGGAGAGTGCTAGACAGGGAAGGAAGCGACCGTGGACTTAAGTTTGACCGAGCAAGTGGCCGTGCGGTTAGGGTCGCGCAGCTGTGAGCTTGCATTCGATAGATAGTGGGTTCGAACCCCACTGTCGAAAGCCCTGAAGATGGTTTTCCGTGGTTTCCCATTTTCACATCAGACAAATGCTGGGGCTGTACCTTAATGAAGGCCACGGCCGCTACCTTCCCAGTCTCCCACACTTCTGTCGCCGAAAACCTTCGATGTGTTAGTGCGACATTAAACAAATAGCAAAAATGTTTTAAATATATTTTCTGAATGCATGTCCTATTACTGTATATTGTTAATTTCATGATAACTGCTCTACCACCAAATGTACCGCCTGAACAGTCTCCATTGGGAAATTTAGTTCTATGAAGGAATGTCCGCTTTGTAATCTCATTCCTTGACATAAAATCCCCTACCAAACCCGTTGTGGGGAGAGCTCACCGGACACTGCGTGTATAACCCCATAAGCGCAGCTCAACCCATCTCGCAGTAGACTTGAGAGAATCAACCTTGGAACACCCTTTTGAAACTTGTTACGCTGTACTGTATTTCTCGACTCGGAGCTCCGAAGACTACCGAATTCCACCTTTTAAGGGGACTCAACAACTGAGAGGAGAATTTTTTTTTTTTTTTTTTTTTTTGGTGGGGTGGAGAGATCGGCCGAAAAGGCCTTGACCCGCGAAGTCGGCGCCACAGTTTGGATGTAACAGACAAGAGGGTAGCGAGAATTATTGCTGCTACAAACAGATAGGAACAATAGCAGGAGGGTATTCGTAATAAGGAGATAATGCAATGTTAAAAATGAACTCGATGGATGAAGCTGTATATATAAACTGCTTCGATGGTGGGTCCATGTGAAGTGAATGGAGGTACCGCTTGCCAAATTTTCAGCGTCAGCGGCGTAGCCGGAGATGGGGGGTGTACTGGGTGTTAGATACACCCCCCACTTGGAATTTTCACAAAATAAAATAAAAACTGACAATAACCCTGAAAGTCGACTCAATGCGTTGGCTCGTTCGAATATTCACCAACAGATCTCTTGAATCTGTTTTCTATGGAGCCTCGAAATTTGGATTTTAGATTATAATCTGAACATATTATTCGCCGTAAAACTTCACCTTGTTCATATTGTTCTTATTCTGTATTCTAATATAAGATTTAGTAATGTACCGATACTGCAATCTGAGTATCAACATAATTTATTTGTATCTGTGTTCTTACAATGACACTCATGCATGCACGCACCTCACACGCACAAGCACCTTCGTTACGTTCTATCATCATTTTTAACTATAACCCACCCCCCCTATCGGTCGGTCCTGGCTACGCTACTCATCAGCGTCTCTCACTTCCACACGGTCGACTCGGCTTCAAGGCTCTCTAATGCCTTTTTTACTTATTCATTTCTTCTTCCTTTTTCCATTGTCATTTAAATTATAAACGTTTCTTTTTCATTCGTCCACTTGGACTTATTATTAGGAAATGTACAGATTAAATACAAAGATGTTTACTATCGTTCTAGGTTGATTCTTTATTTAAAACATGAATAGTTTCTCTCTCTCCCTTTTTTTCTCTCTCTCTCTTCCTCCATCTGTTTTTATAACTGCGGTTGTGATTACAAATATAACATAATTGAAAATACAGATTATATTTATCATGCGCATTGCCTAGTCCAGATGGAAAAAAAAGAAATGATAGGTTGAAAGGAGAAGATGATAAAGAAAGGAAAAATAAGACGTCGACGTGCCTCAAAACCGAAACACCCGCATGTAAGCCAGGGACGCTGATCACGAGACCAGTTGTACTGCAGATACTCAGACCCAAATTCCCAGAGAAAAAATGTATAGACTGGTATTTCATATACGTCCGCCTCTGTGGTGTAGTGGTTAGCGTGATTAGCTGCCACCCCCGGAGGCCCGGGTTCGATTCCCGGCTCTGCCACGAAATTTGAAAAGTGGTACGAGGGCTGGAACGGGGTCCACTCAGCCTCGGGAGGTCGAACTGAGTAGAGGTGGGTTCGATTCCCACCTCAGCCATCCTGGAAGTGGTTTTCCGTGGTTTCCCACTTCTCCTCCAGGCGAATGCCGGGATGGTACCTCACTTAAGGCCACGGCCGCTTCCTTCCCTCTTCCTTGCCTATCCCTTCCAATCTTCCCATCCCTCCACAAGGCCCCTGTTCAGCATAGCAGGTGAGGCCGCCTGGGCGAGGTACTGGTCATACTCCCCAGTTGTATCCCCCGACCAAGTGTCTGAAGCTCCTGGACACTGCCCTTGTGGCGGTAGAGGTGGGATCCCTCGCTAAGTCCGAGGGAAAAACCGAACCTGGAGGGTAAACAGATGATGATGATGATTTCATATACGATGTTCCCCAAAACGCAACATTACGAAACCGTGCTTGAAAATAATGGTGACGACCAAAAAAACACTGAAACAGAATATTCATACTAAGAAGTCCATACCTTTAGTGATTTCGTGTGCATGTGCTAGTTTTTTACGTCACTCTAACATAGATAAGCTGTGGTGAATCAGGTAATGGACTGGGAAGATAGCAGGCGTAGCGTTAATTAAGGTATAGGCATGTTATTTACCTGGTGTGAAAACGAATGCCACAAAACCTTATCCGCTGGGATGGTGATGACAGGATTCAAACTCATTACCTCTCAAATTGAGTCTTACATTTACGTTATCTGCACCACGAAACCAAATCGCTAGGATTTTGGTTATTTCCGAAGTTTTCCTCACATTGATCAGCTTCCGAACAATCGGATGGGTCGGGTTGAGTGGCTCAGACGGTTGAGGCGCTGGCCTTCTGACCCCAACTTAGCAGGTTCAATATTCTGGCTCAGTCCGTGGTATTTGAAGGTACTCAAATACATCAGCCTCGCGTCGGTGGATTTACTGGCACGTAAAAGAACTCCTGCCGAACTAAATTTCGGCACCCCGCATCTCCGAAAACCGTAGAAGTAGGTAGTGGGACGTAAAGCAAATAACATCATACAATCAAATGGATGTATACTGCAGCCAGGGGGAGATATTATTCAGCAGAAGAAGTCATAACAAGCGAATAGCATGGATGTTATATTAGAAGACAACGTAAGGTTTCTGATCATCCACAAAATATTGCCCGTGAAAGGCTGAAATATTACACCATTTTGACCGGACTTTGCGCGACTGTTTTATTTCCTTCATTGAATGGAGAGACATATGATGATATAATACTGCAAAAACACTTGGGTGACTTACCTGGCTCCATGCCAGTCACCTTCTACATAGACAGAATTTTGACATTTCAGAAAAGATGGATTTAAGTCGTGTATGCATTGTGTAAATGCTCAACAATATTGAATAACTTTTCAACTATGTGGGTTTATAAAATATCCTTCTCCTTATAAGTTTTCATAACAATGAAATAATAATCGACATCACAGCAGCAACGTGGCATGAAACTACCGTCACAGGTTGTTAAATTCCTTCGAGTGTAGTGTACTATGAGCACAAAGCATATTTTCACAGTTCCGTCATCATACGTCACGATACGCTCCAGTACATTTCAGGAAGGAAAGCTGAAAGCTATGCGCGGAGTGTGTTTTCCACACAATGAAGGTTGCACGCTCTCCCTATTGGTATGAAGGGTTGCATATATGAAGGCGCTTCTGACAATTCATGTACTGCTGCTGCCAGTGTCAATTCATTACTGACATGAAATTGATTCGTTAGTGCGGAGGATTTGAACTCATGGAGACCTGGTCCTTGCTTATTGTTTGTATGTTAATGAGTCATTCAACACAACTTACAGGTAGTATGTTGACAACCAGCAATTTGTGACCGAAATGTTTAGAGTCGATGTAAATTAAATGTCTACCATCATGCTGATTATAAATTCTGTCGCATTTTTAAAAGCCATAGCAATTTGTAATTGAACTCCATTGTTCCTTAATAAAGCTGGTGGCACAGTATTCCGCTGAGGGCCTTGGCCAGTCAAGATGGCTGCAGTCGAGCTAAATCGCCTGCAGTGCGTAGAGTGCCTCATGGTCAGCGCAGCGACATCCGAAGCCGAGTGGCTTATATTTCACGATCTGGCCGCTGCCTCTCGTACTAAGAAGATTCTCGGTTGTTCTAGTGAGGCTGACTGAACCCCATTTCTGCCAATATTGAAATTCCTGAACTGGCCCGTAATCGAATCTGCGGCCTCCTCATAAGAGGTAGGAACAATGCACCTACACTACGAGCTGGCACCAACGTTGCTTACTTAAATCCAAATTGTACAAAAATGGTATCGAGCATGCAAACTTTATATAACTTTTATCTCTGCTTTTGCAAACAATCAATAACCCCTATATTCACATTCCACGTTTTTTCAGGAATAGTTACACATCTGATCATCCTGGATGGGTTACTGAGCCAAATGAAGCCGCTTTTGATTTAAATGGAGTGAACCAGGGGGATGTGAGGTTGTCTTTAATATCAAATATTCCCTGTATCGAACCAATGTCTCCTTAGAAACTAGACGATGTCAGTGAACTTAACGCCTTCCAGAGATATTTATATGGATCAGAAAAACGTCATCAATTCGACAGCAGTCGACTAATACCTACTAGTATTGTAACCCTACATTTATAACTTCCTTTAATTTTCCTAAGGTAATATTTTCCCACTTGTTCTTGAAGCTGACAGCTGCAGACAGACTGCTATTCATATATATATTTACAACAGTCTGCAAATTACCATACTAGACTCAACAAACCTGACCCTTCCATATTTGTCAAGATAATTATCACTGGTGTGTCCCGCAGCGTCACGTTAAAGTCAATAATCTCATTGAAATTTGCACAAGTGAATGACAGGCACATAGCAGTTTATCAATAAACTAACAGTCATTTTAGCACATGATAGAATGAGCAAGATGAGATGAATGCAGTTTGGATGGAAACTTAGATAGTTTAAACGTAGCAACAACGTGATTGTCTAATTCAAACCGAACCGGGTACTGCAAATCTGAGGATTCAATTTAAAGGATACTAACTGAAATAATCAGCCCTAATATGAAAATTTAGAAGTCGATGACCTAGATTTTAGGTTCCCTTAATACAGTAATCATCGCCATCATCACAATGCTACAATTATATCAGACCGATACACAGATTATTATCGAGATCTTACAGCAGTACGGGAAGTCCATTATCATGGAGAAAGAAAGCTGATCAAAGTAAAAATTAATCTTGCTTCATTGTCACTGTTTCTTTTAAAGGTAAACATAGTCATAATCCCGCATACTCATCAGATAGCTTAGTTAATCCTACGTTATGACCGGTGTGATTGCAGTAACTTAAGTAGTAATAGTGGCTGCCTAGCCAAGATGGTAAAGGTATACCCAGTTCAGCCGGAAAGACATAGGTTCGACTGCCTGTCTGCAAGTTTAGAAATGAGACTTCCGCTTCCGGAGTTGCACTTGACTCAGCCTACATCAGAAATGAGTATTACTTGGAGCAAACTTGATCGGGCATACAACTAACCATTCTACCCTACTAATTGCCGAGTTAATAGATAGTTGAGGCATTTACCTTCCACTCGTTCATGGACTTTGAAATCTATACAGAGAAGACTTGACCCCTTGCAGTAGCGGCAGAACTGTCTGGAAGTTGAAATGAAAACAACCTCATCGTTTGTCTGGAGTAATAATGGAAAACTCGGGGCAGGGCCTCATTCATATTAAGGTGCCCATACACGCTCAGTCAAAATGACGGGTTAATGCCTAAGACGAAAACAAATAGCTTTAACTTTTTTCTCTTTTAAACTAGATACATTTAAATGTAATAAGTAGGGCCCGGATTCATATGCACTAAAAACTCCAAAAATATGCATGCACATATGCACTAAAAATGTTGAAAATATGCACAAAAATATACACTAAAATAAAACAAAATATACTCACAAACGCATTATTTAATTTTAACTCAGTGCTAAATTGATAAACATTTTAATTACTTGCAAAATGATGTATGCCAGTAGGTTATCAACTATTTTTCAATGTTTTCAGGGGCCAGTAACTTTTTGTTGTAGGACAGAATTAATTTATACGTTGAAAATGATCGTTCTACGTCGACGGACGTAACTGGGCAACACTTATACACTGGCACGGACTGCTCTGAAAATTATTCTGGCAAAGACTGTCTGATTCCACTTATGCAGTTGCTTAACTTTTCTAGTCCTAGGTTTGAGTCCAACACTGCACTGAGTTTCCTTTTAACTTTTTCTCCAGTTTCACCAGGGACACAATTTAAAGAACTAATGGTGTTTTGAATTAACTGAGGGGATTCGTGTAGGGGTGCACCGTGAGTTTCTAAGTCCTTAATCGCCATCTAAAGTGATGAATAATGCACATAAATGAAACTCATATCTTTATATACAGTTTCAGATTCAAATGCGCATTTTGCTTCAAAACACACGCAGTATGACTATCATCAATAATTTTAACTACTGTGTATCTTGTACTTTATTAAAGTTCTCCTGGTAGAATGACACTGCGGATAACCAAGTTCCCCGTCTTGTGAGAACAGGTTCCGGTGGAAATAGCTGTTGTGAAAAGGGTCATTATCCGCCTACCTGCTTGTATTGCAATAATGAAAGCACTTTCCTTGATCGAAAAAGGCTTCTCGTGTTGCCAGTGGATGTACAACATATAGAGTTCGTTAGATTTGTCATTTCGTTCAGAAATCTTGGATAATCGATCACAACATAAAAGAAAAATATATCTGTATATGCACTTACATTCAAAATATGCACTAACCTTCAAAATATGCATTTGCATATGCGCATATGCATTTTTTTAAAATCCGGGCCCTAGTAATAAGAATATTATGCATGTATCAGAATAATGAACTGCAATAAACGATTACTCTCTCCCCAGTTTCCGGTGATTCGGAACTAGGGGATGGGAGTATTTTATTCTATTCTAAAATGACAGGTTTTCATGTGTGGCGTCATGACAGTGCAATAAACTGGGGTAATTGTGCATTTCTATCCGGCAAAACCTCAAGTATTTGACCTGAGTTCGGGAAGCTCAGTTCCCTGCGGTCAACGGACAGTTCGTTCAGATAATCGTTCAGTCCTGTCAGTCCAAGGATAGTGTCCGCGATGACCTGTCATTTGGTGACTGGGAACGTGGAATTTAAATACGGGGTGTATCTAAATATGTATAACAAACGCCGTGGTATAGGTTGGGGGTGATCCGTGGGATAAAAAAAAGAAAAAAAATTTACGTATGACCATTTGTACTACAATGATTTGTTACTGAGATACATGCGACGGAGTTACATAATAATAATAATAATAATAATAATAATAATAATAATAATAATAATAATAATAATAATAATAATAATAATAATAATAATAATAATAATAATAATGTTATTTGCTTTACGTCCCACTAACTACTTTTTAAGGTCTTCGGAGACGCCGAGGTGCCGGAATTTAGTCCCGCAGGAGTTCTTTTACGTGCCATTAAATCTACCGACACGGGGCTGTCGTATTTGAGCACCTTCAAATACCACCGGACTGAGCCAGGATCGAACCTGCCAAGTTGGGGTTAGAAGGACGGAGTTACAGGACGTACATTGGCCACATCACAAGAGATGCTCAAAGTATCCACCATGAGCAGCCTCGACATGGACTGGCGAAGCCGCTTGAAGATCTCTGGGTCCTGTCGAACAGCTGCACAATGTTATTGATACGCTGTTCCAGGTCGTTTAAGTCATTATCCCGGAGTAGCGTACTCCACAATTTCCATGTTTTCCTACAGATAAAAGTCCAGTGGGCTAAGGTCAGGAGATCGAGCAGGCCCATGCACTGTGCCTCGACGCCCGATCCACCGTCGTTGTAACGTGTTGCTCGAAAACTGGCGTACTTGCAAACTGAAGTACGTTCAACCCCATCATGCATGAACCACATGGTGCAGCGAACCGCTAGGGGCAATGTTCGAGAAGTACAGGCAACGTGTCCCTGAAGAATGTCAGATACGCTGGTCTATTCAGTCTTCGGGGTAGCATGCAAGGGTCGATCAGTTGATCATGGATAATACCAAACCACACATTGTGTCCAAAGTGCTGTTGATGATTATCAACAACTTACTATGTGGATTTACAACTGCCCACGTGTATGTTATACATGTTTATGATGCTATCTCCTTCAAATGAGACCTCGTCGGTGAACAAAACGGGTGACAAAAAAGTCAGTATGGTAGTGACCATGTGTCATAGGGAATTATTTTTTGTTTTGATCTGAGGAAATTATTATAAAGGTTAATATAGTAATAATGAATTTGCATAATTGGTATGGATTTGAATGAGAAGCAGACTGTCGAAATTTTGCTTCAAGGGGTGTTTTAAAAACAACCCAGAAAATCTACTGGCATGCACTATTACAGTTAAGAAAGCTTAAATACCAACTGAAGATATTAAGGATTGATCCCGCAACCCTGAGTAAAGACGACGAGTGTGTCATCCTACTACGATAAGAATTCACCCATTTCCAACCCCGAAGTTTGTAATAAATGTTTGGATACACTCTGTATAGTATCAAATTAAAGAGGGCCTCCGTCTACGATTTAATGATCGAAGAGTTTCAAATACTTGCACAGGAGCCTAATCGCGAAGCTTTGATGAAAGGAAAAAAGTACATTATGCGTTCTTCCCTCCAGAAAGATCTCTCAAGCGCTTGAGGAGGTATTCGCAGTGAAAATTTTATGTCTTCGAAGGCTCGTCCCGTAGCCACGAAGATATAGTTCCTGTAATCAATTTCTTCCGTTCACCGCAACTCTTCAAGAAGGTGTAAATCGACAGTGATGCTCCATTTCAACCATTCCTTGGTCAATAGTTTCCTGTCGTTTTCCTTGACACAACTGAAGAAACTGAACGAAAAACTGAACCGTGGCCACTCGCACCCATTTCGGTCAACCGTTCAATTTCTTTACGTCAGAAAAACTGACAGTTAAACTGAGGGCATGGGCCCCTTTAGACATTGAAATGGCTGTGGGCTGGGATCGATTTACTCTCATTGGCTATGCAGCAGTATATAAGTTAAAATAGTGTATTTATTATTATAAAGATAAATATAGTAATAATGAATTTGCATAATTGGTATAGATTTGAATGAGAAACAGACTGTCGAAATTTTGCATCAAGAGGTGTTTCTTTAACAACCCAGAAAATCTACTGGCATGTGACTATTACAGTTAAGCACACTTAAATACCAACTGAAGATACTGAGGCTTGATCCCGAACCCTGAGTAAAGAGGACGAGTGTATCACCCCACTACACTAAAAAGCTGGTTTTACGGAAAAGAATTCTAGAGTGTCTTCTTGCTCTCTCTCTCCCTTTTCTTCTAGTGGTTTAACGTTGTACTACACATCGAAGATTTTCGGGGACGGAAGGATGGGGAAGGGCTAGGGTTGTCAAGGCAGCGGCCATAGGCTTAATTAAGGTACAGCTCCAGCATTCGCCTGGTATGAAAATGGGAAACCACAGAAAATCATATTCAGGGCTGCCCCGACGGTTGGATTCAAACCCACCATTTCCTGAGTGAAAGCTCACACCTACGTGACGCTAACCGCGCGACCAACTTTCTAGATCTCTTCTCTGTAATTAACCAAAACTATAGGTTTTTTTCAAAGATAAGAGAGGTGTAGTGAAGTATGTTGAGATAATAATAATAATAATAATAATAATAATAATAATAATAATAATAATAATAATAACAATAATACCGGGCGAGTTAGTCGTGCGGTTAGGGGGGCGCAGCTGTGAGTTTGCATCCGAGAGATAGTAGATTCGAACCCCACTGCCGGCAGCCCTGAAGATGGTTTTTCGTGGTTCCCCATTTTCACACCAGGCAAATGCTGGGGCTATAGCTTAATTAAGGCCACTGCCACTTCCTTCCCACTCCTAGACCTTTCCTATCACATCGTCGCCATAAGACCTACCTGTGTCGGTGTGACGTAAAGCAGAATTGTATTAATAATAATAATAATAATAATAATAATAATAATAATAATAATAATAATAATATGTGTTTAATGTGTCAGCAAATTCCAGTAAGTTGGCATTTTTCTCTCTACCAGAGAGAGATAGAAGGAAGAGGAAAAGGGATCGTTCTGTTGTTTCATTATGGAAGCTTGGGGCATTATCTTCAAGAGCCCTGTGAACGTACTTACGGAGTATGTCCGAAAATTTGGATAACTGTGGTAACTGTACCAGAGTGAGTGAATATGTATTAAACTGGAGCTAGGATAAGGAAAGAAGAGGCTGTAGCCTGTATAATATGCAGCTTCATAGCATTCGTCTTGTTTGAAGTGAGAAATTACGGGAAAATATTTCAAAATGACTGAAAATAATTGGTTTGGATCGAAACCGTTCTCTTTTTTTTTTTTTTTTTTTTTTTTTTGCTGTTCTCATGTGTCTGAGTGTGCACCTGTTTTCAGTCTTCATTACAAGATTCAAATGCTCCGTAGTGATGGTGAGAATCAAACCACCGAGCTCGATAGCTGCAGTCGCTTAAGTGCGGCCAGTATCCAGTATTCGGGAGATAGTAGGTTCGAACCCCACTGTTGGCAGCCCTGAAGATGGTTTTCCGTGGTTTCCCATTTTCACACCAGGCACCTTAATTAAGGCCACGGCCGCTTCCTTCCCACTCCTAGCCCTTCCCTATCCCATCGTCGCCATAAGACCTACCTGTGTCGGTGCGACGTAAAGCAAATAGCAAAAAAAAAAAATCAAACCCCGGCCAACGGCGTAATTCTAAACCGTAAACCAGAGAGTCCCAGATGATAGGTGGGACTCAGTTTTCCTACTCTCGAAATCCTGTGACATATCTGGATATCTGCATGTCGCTCGCTTTGCAGTAGAGTGTATCAGGAACCTGACTGTAAATGAGGTGATAGTTGCTGAACTCTTGCAGACTGAAAGTCATTAGCCGACAGGGAGATTGGGTAGTTACAGAATTGTAACGGTAGTCAGTAGCCATTGCGTATTCGGCAGATTAGTTAGCACGTTGGTGAATATAATGTACCGAAGCCGGAAGTTCTCACATGTCTTCGTGGTAAGAGCGTGTGCTGAATCATTCCGTCGCTTTCTTTCCTAGAATAGAATTTGATGCAATCTTCTACGCCAGAGATTTCTAAATTACGGTCCTTGAGTCTAATCCGGCTTAAGTCTCGCTCCCACCTAGTGGAATCGAATCGAATCGAACAGCCGAAATTTCCACTCGACCGCTCACATCTGGTGGAAGAGAATCGAACGGTATTCTACGGGAAACTTCAGGCTTGCGATGGATGGTCTGATAGAAGGTGGAAGGAGGCAGAAAATTACGAGAGATCGGAGAAGTTTCAGGGTGCATGAAATTAAGAAGAGAGCCAAACGGAGAGTATTCAAACTTATTTGAATGTTTATTGCGAGATTAAGCTAAGTCTCGACGGTTGATTTATTTCAGAGTTACTGTATTGCAGTTTCAACAACTATTTCAGATAGTAGAATTTAACAGAAAAGTTCAGTTTTACAGGGGGAAATGCTACCGTACCTCAGATGCAATGGGAGTCTGTGATCATTTTTAAAACTACGTTAATGCAGTAGATTGCGTCCCGTGGCAGGATGCAACCATTAATCGAGGTAGGCTCAACATTATTTGTTTACTTTTTTTTACAATTTGCTTTACGTTGCACCGGCACAGATAAGTCTTATGGCGACGATGGGATAAGAAAGGGCTAGGGTCGTGGCCTTAATTAAGGTACAGGCCCAGCATTTGCCTGGAGTGAAAATGGGGAAACAACGGAAAACCATCATCAAGGCTGCCGACAGTGGGTTTCGAACCCACTATATCCCGAATGAAAACTCACACCTACGCGACCCTAACTGCACGGCCAACTCTCCCAACTCTCTGTAACATTAATTAAAGACCGTGAAGTGTGTTTATTGTCCACAGCAGAGCAGTTTCATGTACTGTAGCCTACTATTTCTTAGGAACACATATACTACCGGGCGAGTTGGCCATGCGCGTAGAGGCGCGCGGCTGTGAGCTTGCATCCGGGAGATAGTAGGTTCGAATCCCACTATCGGCAGCCCTGAAAATGGTTTTCCGTGGTTTCCCATTTTCACACCAGGCAAATGCTGGGGCTGTACCTTAACTAAGGCCACGGCTGCTTCCTTCCAACTCCCAGGCCTTTCCTATCCCATCGTCGCCATAAGACCTATCTGTGTCGGTGCGACGTAAAGCCCCTAGCAAAAAAAACAAACATATACGATAGTTTGAAACCTAGGGAATGCTACTTACGAAATCGTTCATTGTAAATATAATAAACACTTAAAAGTACATCCCATGTGTGATGTGATGTCAATTATCGTACTGATATACTAGTCCAACATAACATGATTTTGTGATGAAGTCAACAAAAATTATGAATTACTGAACCCTTGAACTCTTATGGGTTCAGTATATTATATATAGACTACAGTAACCTACCACAAAATTGAATATTCTAATAAGTTTGGTTTTTCATAGCCTTGTTTATTTCCTCCCAGGCATTATTTTTTACGCTGTTGCAGTAATGCTCGCGGGTCTTGTAGTAGAGGAAATTATATTTTTGAACAAAACTGATAAGTTTTTCCGTGTCTAGTATTAATAAGTTAAATAAACTATCACAAAAGACAACATTCCTGACCGTATCTATGAAACAGCTGACTTTCCAGCTGAAGCTGATACACATTTGCCGCCAAATGGTCGTCCGAAAGATCTCGACCGACCGTCTACGAAGTTGCACGAATCTTGATATTATGTTCGATTTCGCTCCGCTGGTCGAAAAATATTTTTGGCAGAGAATCCTTTTCCGTTCGGTTATATTCGATTCGAGTCGTGGTGATCGCCATCTCTACCTCCCATTTAAACACATGCTAAAAACAAATTCTGTTCGGTTCGATTCCATTCCATTCCACTAGGTGGAAGCGGGCCTTTAAACAGTTCTCCGATCCGATCCATGGACTGCTTGATGGAAATATAGATCTCCATATTAATTTACCCCTCTAAGCTGTGAGAGTAGAGTGAGTTAAGGGGGAATAGAAGATCATCACGGTGAGAAAAATAGTTTATTATTTGGTTTCGACAACAGCCTTCCCTTTCTTCCGAGCTGCCTTGCGGTTTCCCATGTTCTATATAATGCACGTAAAGGTAAGGAATTCAGTCTGACAGATGTACACGCATGCATAGAAATGGTGTCCCAGCGTAAACAATCAACACTACCCCACTCCAGTACTGAAAAGGAGGCGAGGGAGTGAAGTGGTAGTGTTGAAAGCCACTCCAGTACTGAAAAGTAGGCGAGGGAGTGAAGTGGTAGTGCTGAAGGCCACTGCAGTACCGAAAAGGAGGAGAAGTGAGTGAATGGGTAGTGCCGAAGGCACAGTGTGTGTATTGCTATACATCCGCCATTGTGCTCATTTTTGTCACAACAGTCTTGTAGCGGGCTGTCTACCTGCAGCAATGCCTTAACCAGGAGGTGGCGGGGACACCATGCTTTGTTTATATCGAGACACCATTTATGTGCATGCGTGTACCACACAACTCTCCCTTCCATGTTGGAGATAGTGTAAGGCTCCATACACGTTGGGCCTGTGCTAGAAGAGATGACACACTTTCGACCTGTAATGAAGGACATACAGTGAGGTTTCGTTAACAATAAAGCATTGCCCTTAGCGCAACCCTTAGCCCTACTGAACTGCAAATTGAAACGTGTTATCAAATGGTAGCGGTAAAAACAGAACACTGGAATTCACATTGTAAGGTACCATTTGCTCAGCCTAGCACCTCATTCCGTAGAGAGCTTGGTGACAGTCTTGTTCAAGTGTTGAATAACAATGATTAAAAATGTATTAAATAATTTTGTCAAGGGTATAATTGCATATTGCTACTGAACCAACAAATCTGCCCTAATGTTGTCTTAAACCTTTACAAGGAATACAATTCTCCGTATTGCAGCGTTTTTCCTTCAGTGGATGAACTGTGAATCTATCGTTTTTACGAGGAAACTATGGCGTACTGAAATTAAATTCTGTCTGTAAAGGAGACTGGTTGGATCCTCATATAGCATCCTCGACGGTTAAGCAGTTATAAGGCAACCGTAAGAACCGACGGCGGTACTGTGATGAGGCGTACTAGCCGTGGTGTGTGATATAGTTTGCCATTGCTTTCCTCCCTGGACCAGAAAGAGCTATTGGATCACGACAGATCCCATGAGTAGCGACTTTCACAACACCCACACGTACTAGTCGTACTCTTAGTGCCATAACTCAGCACCACTCAGTGGCGGCTGTTCCTTAAGAGCACATGGTCACGTGCCCCCTCCTCCCCCTACCCTCTTATAAGATATCAGCTTTCTTGCTTTCCAGGTAGAAATTAAATACAAAATAATCGAAATTAAGGTATTTACGTCATCATGACATAAATACAGCCAATTGCATGTATCATGTGCTTCTATTCTGCTAGTCCCAGTGCCAAACGCAGCAGCCGGGTATAACCCCTCTGTGACTACAGGAGCAATGTATAAGGAAACCTTTCCGCTACTTTGCCGATAGGCATGTAGACGAGGGAGAACGCTGCAAACATTACAGGAGCCTCGGTCACAAGCTCGATGTGTCCGGAGCTCACTGCTGGCACTGTGAGGGACGGCGAATTGGGGGTTTCTAACGGTAGTATATTTTCACCCTGGGTGCTATTCGGAGGCTGCAAACTTGCTGTTATAGTCAGTGTGCTAGTAACTGCGAAAGCGCGAGTGCGGTGTGTAATATTTCAAAAAGTCAACAATTTAATCGTACTATTTAGTAGTTTCTTCGTAAGGATGAAAATATTCCCAATGAAGTTGCTCTCCATAATTCAGTGTTAATTATTCACTATACAACGTACTCTGTTCTGTGCATTGTAATTAACTTTTCTGTGTATTCATAACACTGTTGTAAAGTTAAACGATCCAGAGAATGATTATAATAATAATAATAATAATAATAATAATAATAATAATAATAATAATAATAATAATAATGTCAGGCTGAGTACTTCGGATGGTAGTGAGCTGGACTTATGAGCTCAAGTTGGTAGGTTCGAACCCGGGTCAGTCCGGTAATATTTGAAGGTGCTCAAATACGTCACCCTCGTGTCTGTAAATTTACTGGCGCGTACAAGAACTCTCCATGACAAAATTCCGGCATTTTAGCATCTCCGAAAGCCGTAAATGTTCAATGGCGCCTCCTGAGGTAGGAATGTATTTATTTATTTATTTATTTATTTATTTATTTATTTATTTATTTATTTATTTATTTATTTCTGCTCTTTTGTATGTGGTCCCCTCAATTCATACCTCATGAGCCGCCACTGGCACCACTAATACCTCGGCAGCTTCCATACTGTCACAGCCATGATTGAGACTGGAACTTATATGGAAACTGCATTTTACTCTGACCTGTGCCAGGAGACACATGCAAAGAAAACAACACCGACCTCGATAGCTGCAGTCGCTTAAGTGCGGCCAGTATCCAGTATCCGGGAGATAGTAGGTTCGAACCCCACTGTCGGCAGCCCTGAAGATGGTTTTCCGTGGTTTCCCATTTTCACACCAGGCAAATGCTGGGGTTGTACCTTAATTAAGGCCGCTGCCGCTTCCTTCCCACTCCTAGCCCCTTCCTGTCCCATCGTCGCCGTAAGACCTATCTGTGTCGGTGCGACGTAAAGCAACTACTGTAGCAAAAACAAAAAGAAAACAACTGTATCCATCAAGAAATAGCAACAGACGACGAACTGTAATTTTTTTTTAAAAAGGCACTTCTCGGACGGTGATGAGGTGCACGTCTTGGCAGCCGAAACTCAAGTGGTAAACCACATGTGGGCCTCGGTCAATGCTTCGTTGTGGCCACACTGGTACGAAGGTTCAGGATGCTTGGGTCGATGGTAAGGGCTGTGTTCAGGATGGTGTAAGATGTGGTGATTCGTTGTGGTCGAGGTCAAAGTCTCTACAACGTTCGAACTGCGGCATAGGGCTGAGAGCAAAGCCCCATTCACAATGATAACTAAACCTTAACGTAAACGAAACTTAAACACAAAAAATACTGTAGATGCTGTGTAAGCGAGTTTTTTGACCGGATGCTCTTCTTGACGTCAACCTCATCAGGGGAGTTTGTGCGATGAAATAAATAACGTGATATAAGGTAGTATGGTGAAGACCGGTGCCGGACACATAGCCTACTCCTGTCCAATAACGCTAAGGGTTCCGTTCAAGTCTTTACGTCTCCACCCGACGCACGATTCACCATCAACAGCGTCATATGCCCGCACTCCATATGATCACTGCGATGTGGTTTGAAATTTAAACCAGGCTTTAGGCACACATTCTAGTGATTAGAAATTTTACACGACCACCTCCCCTACCCTGCTAGGCAACATTCTGAGGATAAAAATATTTTCAACGAATGGGACCCGAACCGTCTAGCCACGGTGTCCTGTGGTTAAAGCCCCATTCACAATGATAACTAAACCTTAACGCAGGGCCTCTCAGGGTGCACGCGCCTGATGCATGCACTGTGCACAGTGCAAAAGACGACTTCGCTTGGTTGACCAGAGTGCAGACCCCTACTCCTCGATTTGGAGCAATAGCGCTGTCTCTCTCTTTCCCCACATCTGTCTCGCTCGCTCCCCCTGTCTCCCTACTCCTCACTTGCTCCGTAGCGCTCCAAATCCGAGCTGAGTTGAGCCGAGTTGAGCCGAGCTTAGCCGAGTAGCCCAGAGACGAAGCGTTGGTCCGAGCCGAGCCGAGTGAGACCGATGCACTGTGCACAGGAACTCTGCACCGCTGTTTGCACGCATGAGATTTTGGGCGTTTGAGAGGCCCTATCCTCGACCATATAACGTTAACACAGGAACTAGATGCTGTGTAATACAATGGATCACGTAACACAAAAATAAACGTTAACATAGCTTGCAAGGTCCAAGTTCCTGCGCTTAAGTTTGCATGGAACATAAGAAATATGCCAATCACAACGTATTCCTTCAGTTGCACAATGGTGTCGTTGGATGAAATGCTGGTTGCAATTTATCAGACTCATCCCTGCTTATATGACAAGAAAAACAGATCATGAAAGGATGTAATTGTTAGAAGCTAAGGTAGGGGGATCAATTTTGCGTGAATTAAATTGCGCATGGAAGTTTCTTTTAAAAATGCGGTTAATGTGTTTGTACAACCATAACCTATTTCGCTACCTGGCCACAAGCAGCCATTTCAAGTCAGCTGTCAGTTATAGCTATAGACCTTCGCGTGTTCTCTTTTCTTATTTGCTAATAGCCTACTTACATTTCCGTCGTTCACTGAGAATGGCCACCTCTCAATAAATGTACCGTATGCTTTTTATGTTTTATATTATTATGTTAACGTTTAAGTTTCATTGTCATTGGAGTCTAAGACCTGCTTGATCTGTCGTTACGCCGAGCTGAGTGGCTCAGACGGTTGAAGCGCTGGCCTTCTGACCCCCAGCTTCGCAGGTTCGATCCTGGTTCAGTCCACTAGTATATGAAGGGGCTCAAATACGTCAGCTTCGTGTCGGTAGGTTTACTGGCACATAAAAGAACTCCTGTAGGACTAAATTCCCGCACCTCGGCGTCTCAGAAGTCCGTAAAAGTAGTTAGTGAGACGTAAAGCCATTAACATTATTATTATTTATTATTAACAGTGGTGATCCTCCATGGTTCAGGATCCAGCGTGCCGGCCTCTTACCACTGGGTTTCCGTGGTTCAAATCCCAGTCACTCCGTGTGATATTTGTGCTGGACAAAGCGGAGGCGGGACTGGCTTTTCTCCGGGTACTCCCGTTTTCCCTGTCATCATTGATTTCAGCAACACTCTCGAATATCATTTCATTTCATTTGTCAGTCATTAATCATTGCCCCAGAGTTGTGCGAAAGGCTTTGGCAGCCGGCACAATTGCTATCCTCACCGCTAGATGAGGCCTTCATTCATTCCATCCCTGACCTGGTCGAATGACTGGAAACAGGCTATGGAGTTAAATTTGTTTTCATTGCCTGTGGTACAGGATATAGCATAACACTCTACATATGCTTGACCTGTGGTACTGGAGATATCGTAGGACTCTGTATATGCTTGATCTGTGGTACAGGATATAAGGTAAGGCTCTACACTCGCTTGACCTGTGGCACAGAAGATAACGTGAGGATTTATAGATGTTTGACCTGATGCACAGAAGGTAAACGTAAGGCTCTACACATGCTTGGCCCGTGGTACAGGAGATAATGTGAGGCTCTGCACATGCTTGGCCCGTGGTACAGGAGATAATGTGAGGCTCTGCACATGCTTGGCCCGTGGTACAGGAGATAATGTGAGGCTCTGCACATGCTTGGCCCGTGGTACAGGAGATAATGTGAGGCTCTGCACATGCTTGGCCCGTGGTACAGGAGATAATGTGAGGCTCTGCACATGCTTGGCCCGTGGTACAGGAGATAATGTGAGACTCTGCACATGCTTGGCCCGTGGTACAGGAGATAATGTGAGGCTCTGCACATGCTTGACCCGTGGTACAGGAGATAATGTGAGGCTCTGCACATGCTTGGCCCGTGGTACAGGAGATAACGTAAGGCTCAACACAAGTTCGTCCTGTGGTAGAAGAGATGCGGGTACGGTCTGACACATGTTTAACCTACGCTGCATGAGATTATGTAAGGCTCTACACATGTTCGACCTTCAGTATACGAAATAAGCTAAGGTTCGACACATGTTTGGCCTGCGGTATACGACATACGATCAAACTTGGCACATGTTTGACCTGCGGTATACGACATACGATAAAACTTGGCACATGTTTGATCTGCGGTATACGTAATAAGGTAAGGCTAGACACATGTTTGACTTAACGTATATGAAATAAGATAAGGCTTGACATACGTTTGATCTACGGTATACGAAATGAGGTAAGTCTGGGACATGTTTTATCTACGATATATGAAATGATAAGGCTGAGACATGTTTAACCTACGCTGCAGGAGATAAGGTATGACCTACCGTACAGTATATGAGGGTGACAAAACATGTTCGACGTACGGTTCAAGAAATAAGGTACGGTGAGTCAAAGTGAAACTCATACACCTTTTTAGCTAGTGGGTATGTGTTTATGAATTGAAATGTGGACAATAATTGATGTTCGCGTTTTGTATGTGGAACAATAAAGATATGTCTTGAATTATTAAGTCACCACAGGCTAGTTCGCGTATCCCTTAACTTATCAAGATATAACAGATTATTTGTCTATATGTTGCTGGGGCACGTCAAAATAAAACTCATACAGTCTTACAGGGGCAGATAAGAGGGCAGTACAATTGCTGTATGTATGTGTTTCGACACCACATTCAGTTTGTTGTGGAGAGTTGTGAAGTACAGACAAGTTCCAGTGCTATCATGGGGGCGTCAAAGAAGAAACAGAACTGATGACTTTTCACCGTAAGAGAGGGAAATCACTCCGAGAAATTGGTAAACTTGTGAACAAGAGTCATGCAACTGTACAGTGTGTTATAAAAAGGTATAAAATTACACGCAGCATTGAATATAAAGAAAAAGTGAGTGGGAGAAAAATTTTCAACCTCAGGGAGGAACGTTGGATAGTAAGACAAGGGTACAAAAATCCAGCGATTAGTACTCCGAAACTGGCTGTGATGGCTGAGGAATATACCAGAAATAGAACACATCCAGAAACAATTGGACTTATCCTAAGAAAAAGTAACAGTCATGGACGAATGGCTAGGAAGAAACCAATTATCAAGATTAATAGGAAGAAAAGGTTGAGCTTATTTAAGGAGTATATAGAAAAAATTTGGACTTCTGGAAGACCGTTATTTTTGCAGATGAAAGAGAATACAATCTCTTCGGATCAGATGGAAAGGTTAATGTCTGGAGGAAACCAAATGAGGAGTTGAAACCTAGCAATCTACGTCCAAGTGTCAAACATGGTGGAGGTAATGTAACTGTCTGGGGGTGCATGTCAGCTAGTGGACAGGAAAGTTGACTTGTATTGATGGTACCATGGATCAACATGTGTATTTCAATATAATAAAAGAACATTTACGACCTAGTGCTCAAAAGCTTGGATTACTTGATAGATTTAAGTTTTACCAAGATAACGACCCGAAGCCCAATGCTCATAAAGTACGGATGTGGCTGCTGTACAATTGCCCAAAAGTACTCAAGACACCTCCACAGTCACCAGACTTAAATGTTTCAGAATATTTATGGCATTACTTCGAAGTAGCGACAAGAAAAGACGAGAAGTCGAACAAAGATGATCTGAAAATGGCTTTATGTGGAGAATGGAAGAAAATAGACCCGTCTTATTGCGAAATTTCGGTATAATCTATGCCTAACCGTTTAAGAGCCGTGAAAAGTGCTAAAGGGTAACCTACAAAATATTGACTGTTAAAAACATTGTGTTATGAACTGCTTGAAGGTGTATGAGTTTTACTTTGACGTGTTTCATGCATGTTTAAGAACAATGCATTTTTTGTAAGTATAAGAAATAGGAGTTCATTTACTTTGTACCTTAGTAGAGAAATGTGTGTTTGTTAAACCAGAACCAAGACTAAAATAAAGTAATGGTTATATTTTTTGTTGTATCCAGATAAACAAGCTTTCCTCTAGTGTATGAGTTTCATTTTGACTCACTGTACGTCTCGACATATGTTTGACCTGCAGTAGAGTAGATGGAGTTAGACCCAAACATTTGACCTGCAATACATGAGATAACGTTAAAACCTTTTACATATACTTGCTCTGTGGTGCAGGAAATGAACATTTGCTGATCAGGGAAGCATCCGGCCTTTGCACCCGAATTACCGCATAAACCCTCCCTTGCAATTATGGTTCTCTATCCCCTGGACTCCGTGAGATGGTAACTTATCCTACATGTCTCAACGCACCTATTTCAATCAGAGATCAAAAATACATTTGCATGCAATATTCCGAAGGTGCAGTAACAATCACAGGTTGTAAAAGTACGTTCATACCCCCTCCCCCCATGGTATTACAGCCCTGAAGGGTATTGGCCTACCCTTTTACAAAATAATATCAGAGTCTCACTTTGTAAATTAAATACTGATTCGTTGGACGTTTGGTGCTGTTTTGGCTAGAAATGTTTCTCTTTTTCCATTAATAGGCATGGTATTCATAATTTATTCAGCTTATCAACAGATTGGTACCTTTATAATATCTTGTTATATTTTCCATACTTTCAGCAGCAAAAACTCAGTTGTTATTTTCAAGTATAGCATACTTTGTAGTTTTCTCTTTTAGGTTTTTTGTGGTGTTGTGGTTAGCGTGATTAACTGCCAGCCCCGGAGGCTCTGGTTCCATTGCCGGCTCTGCCACGAAATTTGAAAAGTGGTACGAGGGCTGGAACGTGGTCCACTCAGCCTCGAGAGGTCAAATGAGTAGAGGTGGGTTCAATTCCCACCTCAGCCATCCTCGAAGTGGTTTTCCGTGGTTTCCCACTTCTCCTCGAGGCAAATGCCGGGATGGTACCTAACTTAAGGCCACGGCCGCTTTCTTCCCTCTTCCTTGTCTATCTCTTCCAATCTTCCCATCCCTCCACAAGGCCCCTGTTCAGCATAGCAGGTGAGGCCGCCTGGGCGAGGTACTGGTAATTCTCCCCAGTTGTATCCATCGACCCAGAGTCTGAAGCTCCAGAACACTGCCCTTGAGGCGGTAGAGGTGGGATCCGTCGCTGAGTCCGAGGAAAAAACCGACCGTGGAGGGTAAACAGAAGAAGAAGTAGAGGTTTTCATATAAATAATTTAATTTTTAAAAATGATTTGTTCTTACTAACATGAATAATAATAATAATAATAATAATAATAATAATAATAATAATAATAATAATAATAATAATAATAATAATAATGTTCTCAAAACAGAATATATATTTTTGATAGAAATTATCCAGCTCTATGGCTCAGTAGTCAGCGTCCAGATCGGCAGTTCTAGGGGTCCCGGGTTCGATTCACTGTCACGTCGAGGAATTTTATTCGTAAAACGTTATTCACTTGGCTCGGGGACTGGGTACTTGTGCTGTTAGCAACACTCCTAGAACTAACTCACCGCACACATCACTGCCCTACACCACAGTAACACGCATTTTCCTATTTACAACAGATGCCGCCTACTCTCGATTGTGGGTCTGCTTGACAAGAGATGCTAGTATTAGCCACATGAAATAGGCTATAATAAAATATAAATTGATAATCTACAGTTTTCTTACGGTCTAAGGCTGTTAACAGTACTACGCGTGTTACGACAAATAAAAGCAAACAAGCAATTTTACTTGTCTTGATACTGTGATCATAGTCGCGGGATTTCCGATTTTACGTGGAATCTGAACCACAAAGCGTGAATACTCATTTTTAAAACGCACAAGCATTGGCCCGTATTCGAACTGCGGTTGCATTGCTGAAAAGCCAGTGACTGTGCCACTCAGCTACCGCGTCCCGTTGAAACAAATCAGATAAACATTCGATTCATCCAGCTCTTTGCTGAATGTTCAACATAACAGCCTTCGGTTCAGAGTGTCCTGGTTTTTATTCCCGGCCAGTTGCTTCCTCTGCCTTGAGGACTAGGTGCTTGTGTTCGTCTTAATGTATAAGCTCATTACATTGTGTGAAGTGAAATAAAAGCGTCATATATCATAGTAAATTAGCCAATACCATGTGAATTTCATTGACGTGTGTGTCAAAACACTAATTGAAGCTGGCCGAAAACCAAAAATTATAAGGAGAGAACATAGAAATATTCGTCTATCGGCACTTTCACGAATGTTGTCACTGGTCTGAGGTTAGACAACGAAATGAGTAGAGAACTGGATAAAATCACACTGTCAGCCACCTTCCTCAATACCAGGATCGTGCCTAAAGTACAAGCCATGTCCTAGTTCCTTTCCACTCCTGAAAATCCACAGCCTGTTTCCAGTCATCTGGCCGGTTCAGGAATGGAATGAATGAAGCCTCATCTAGCGGCGAGGATAGGAAATGTGCCGGCTGCCGAAGCCTGTCGCACTCCTCCGGGGCATTGATAAATGACTGACAGATGAAATGTTACTGGAGAGTGTTGCTGGAATGAAAGATGACAGGGAAAACGGGAGTACCCGGAGAAAAACCTGTCCTGCCTCCGCTTTGTCCAGCACAAATCTCACGTGGAGTGACCGGGATTTAAACCACGGTATCCAGTGGTGAGAGGCCGGCGCGCTGCCGCCTGAGCCGCGGATGCTCTTCCTTTCCACTCCTGAACATGAAAATGAAAACCTACAACCTGTTTTCCAGTCATTGACCGCGTCAGGGATGTAATGAATGAAACATATATAGGCTGTTATTACAATGGGGTCGCCACTCCCAAGGTGATTTATTAATGAGTGATAAATGCTATGAAATGATAATGGAGAGTGTTGCTGGAATGAAAGATGACAGGGAAAACCGGAGTATCCGGAGAAAAACCTGTCCCGCCTCCGCTTTGTCCAGCACAAATCTCGCATGGAGTCACCGGGATTTGAACCACGGTATCCAGCGGTGAGAGGCCGACGCGCTACAGTCTGAGCCACGGAGGCTCACCCTTTCCACTCCTATCCCTAATAAATTAATTAATTACAAATACATCACTTCGGGCACCACAGGAACAAGGGGTGTCAGATAATCTACACAAAGACCAAGTCCACTATGTACCCAAGCGTCAAACAACAAAAGAAACAACATATTCTGTTCCTTTTTGTAAAGTGCGCATGCAGAAGAATCTGCTGCGCCATACGGATACCGTTCTTGACCTGGAAAAGCTATTGCTATGACCGCTCTTGCCGTGCATGTGCCGTTACTTTCCCGTGTTTATATAATGCTGAGTTGTCGAACTTTAAACACTCTCGTAATATGACCTATAATGTTCTTTATGTGACCACAATGAAACTCTTCGGGTATGAAGAGAGCAGGGTTCTCGAGTAATAAGACTGTTGAAAAGTAGTGCTTTCATACGGTAGCCACGATTGAAGTACAGTATAATAGCCGCAGAGCGATTCTCCGAAACAGCATGACGCAACATGGTGTCAGGCTCAGAAGTCGAGGTCGCAATGACTAACTTGTCGGCCGGTCCAATAGTTTAGCTATTCCCGTATTGGGGGTCACAGTTAGATATGTTCTAGATTAGCGTTTGAGAATTAAGAAATAGCAGGAGTTAGACGTAGTGGCTCTTTCTACGGAATGGTCAAGGGACGTATACGAGGTGCATTTCCACGACTTTCCTCGGAATCGCGACCCAAGTACAGTACCAGATTCTTATTAATGTTTACACGGGATAATTCGAACACTTAATTTTTAATTGCCAAAATTAGACGAAACTGCTCTTTGACTTAATAATAATAATAATAATAATAATAATAATAATAATAATAATAATGTACAGATCCATGGCTGATTGGTCAGTGTCTTAGCCGTCGATACTCGCGGCCCCGTGTTCAAATCCCGGCCAGGTCTAGGGATATTATTCGTTAACAGTTAATGAAGAATGAGAAAAGACAAGGAAGTACTGACCACTGTAAAAACGAGAAAGCTACAATATCTCGGTCACACCATGAGAAACAGAAGCAGGTACCATCCACTGCAGGAAATCCTGCAAGGAAAGATACCTGGAAAGAGAGGTGTTGGCAGGAGACGAATCTACTGGCTAAAAACCTCAGAGACTGGACTCTCAAGACATCGGCAGAGTTACTCCAAGCAGCTCACAACAGAGAAGACACAGCCAAGATGGTTGCCGACATCCAGAACGGATACGGACTAGAAGGAGAAGAAGAAGAACAGTTAATTCCTTTGGCTCGAAGACTGGTTGTTCGTGTTGTTACCAAGATGCCTGCAACTCACATGCCACACATAACACTAGCCTCCACCACAGTAACACTCGTTTCTTTTGTTTGGCAGACGACACTCGCCCTCGTTGAAAGGTCTGCCTTATAATTCTATCAATAGCCACACGAATATATCATCATCATCATCATCATCATCTGTTTACCCTCCAGGTTCGGTTTTTCTCTCGGACTTAGCGAGGGATCCCACCTCTACCGCCTCAAGGACAGTGTCCTGGAGCTTCAGACTCTTGGTCGAGGGATACAACTGGGGAGTATGACCAGTACCTCGCCCAGGCGGCCTCACCTGCTATGCTGAACAGGGGCCTTGTGGAGGGATGGGAAGATTGGAAGGGATAGGCAAGGAAGAGGGAAGGAAGCGGCCGTGGCCTTAAGTTAGGTACCAACCCGGCATTCGCCTGGAGGAGAAGTGGGAAACCACGGAAAACCACTTCCAGGATGGCTGAGGTGGGAATCGAACCCACCTCTACTCAGTTGACCTCCCGAGGCTGAGTGGACCCCGTTCCAGCCCTCGTTTTTTTTTTTTTTTCTACTTGCTTTACGTCGCACCGACACAGATAGGTCTTATGGCGACGATGGGACAGGAAAGGGATAGGAGTGGGAAGGAAGCGGCCGTGGCCTTAGTTAAGGTACAGCCCCAGCATTTGCCTGGTGTGAAAATGGGAAACCACGGAAAACCATTTTCAGGGCTGCCGACAGTGGGATTCCAGCCCTCGTACCACTGTTCAAATTTTGTGGCAGAGCCGGGAATCGAACCCGGGCCTCCGGGGGTGGCAGCTAATCACGCTAACCACTACACCACAGAGGCGGACCACACGAATATATTATTATCATTATAGGGTTTTCGGAGACGCCGAGGGGCTGGCATTTTGTCTCGTAGGAGTTATTTTGCGTGCTGGTAAATCTAACGAAACTGGCACCTTCAAATACGACCCTCTGCCGGGCTGAGTGGCTCAGACGGTTAAGGCGCTGGCCTTCTAATCCCAACTTGCCAGGTTCGACCCTGGCTCAGTCCGGTGGTATTTGAAGGTGCTCAAATACGACAGCCCCGTGTCGGTAGATTTACTGGCACGTAAAAGAACTCCTGCGGGACTAAATTCCGGCACCTCGGTGTCTCCGAAGACCTTAAAAAAGTAGTTAGTGGGACGTAAAGGAAATAACATTATTTATCAAATACGACCGGAGTGAGCTAGGATCGAACCTGTCAACTTGGGGTTAGAGAGCCAGCACTCTATCGTCTGAGCCACTCAGCCCGACCGTTACAAGTAAGCAAGTTGGCAGTTTTACATGACAATCGATCTTATGATCAAAAACCATGAGACTTACACAATTGAGCAGAACCCGAACAACGGCAATGTGATTTTTAATTTCAAATATTTCCTTTGCATTGGGCAAGACTCGAACCACGTACACATTGGTGAGAAATAGTGACGATATCTTTGATACTGGATTTGCATTATTAGCGTATTCTCATACATACATACATACATACAGAGTTCATCATCATCATCATCATCTGTTTACCCTCCAGGTTCGGTTTTTCCCTCGGACTTAGCGAGGGATCCCACCTCTACCGCCTCAAGGGCAGTGTCCTGGAGCTTCAGACACTTGGTCGGGGGATACAACTGGCGAGTATGACCAGTACCTCGCCCAGGCGGCCTCACCTGCTATGCTAAACAGGGGCCTTGTGGAGGGATGGGAAGATTGGAAGGAATAGGCAAGGAAGAGGGAAGGAAGCGGCCGTGGCCTTATGTTAGGTACCATCCCGGCATTCGCCTGGAGGAGAAGTGGGAAACCACGGAAAACCACTTCCAGGATGGCTGAGGTGGGAATCGAACCCACCTCTACTCAGTTGACCTCCCGAGGCTGAGTGGACCCCGTTCCAGCCCTCATACCACTTTTCAAATTTCGTGGCAGAGCCGGGAATCGAACCCGGGCCTCCGGGGGTGGCAGCTAATCACGCTAACCACTACACCACAGAGGCGGACACATAGAGAGTTACTCTTATAAACTCAGACCGAACGCACGGTGTTTGTACTCTGCGCTACGGCAGCTGCCTCAGCCGAACTTATGCCGCGCGCGGTCACCCTCCTTTAAGCGTGAATACAGTCTTATGTGAAATCTTACCTTATAAAAGATACTGGAAGTGTCGTCCTTCCTGGGTTATACATGTAATGTACCTGGTAACCACATTCTGGCTGACGCGAGTGAGTTCTGCCACTGTAATATTTCTGATTTATTTCGTAATGTTTTCTTTCAGTTTTTCCAATGTGTGAGAAATTGTTCGGTACACTTTTTTCTTTCAGTTTACCCCACAAGTAAAAATCACACACTGTTAGATCTCGAGAACAAGGGGGAAATAGACCAGCACTGATCACTCTCTCTTCAAACACTTCGGAGATTGGAAGAAGGAAATCTTCTGTTGCAACAGCAGGGGCTGAATCTTGTTGAAATCACTCACCCGATATTTCTTCTTCCCTTAACTGATGGAAGAACGGCTTCAAAATGTTATCTTGGTACCCGTTTTGTATTTACTGTCGTCTCGAGAAAAACATGGCCCAATTATTCATCTTGCACTAACAGCACACCAATCTTCCTATCATAATGAGGGACTTCATAAACATAAAGGATTTTCTACACACCAATAGCGAGAGTTATGACTACCGAGCTCGATAGCTGCAGTCGCTTAGGCACGGCCAGTATCCAGTAATCGGGAGATAGTGGGTTCGAGCCCCACTGTCGGCAGCCCTGAAGATGGTTTTCCGTGGTTTCCCATTTTCACACCAGGCAAATGCCGGGGATGTACCTTAATTAAGGCCACGGACGCTTCCTTCCACTCCCTAGGCCAATCCTATCCTATCGTCATCATAAGACCAATATGTGTCGGTGCGACGTAAGGCAAATAGCAAAAAGAGTTATGACTGTTCACACGACCATTAAGATGAAATCAAAACTTTTAAATACGAAAATACGTTGTTGCAATGATAATTGTCTCACCTGTATCAGCTGAGATTCAGACTGGCGGCTGACGCTTGCCAGGTCGAACACGTGCAGGCTGCTTGCAAGGTCAAGAACTATGCGCGTGCCTCACATACTACAGCTGTCGTATCGCAGGGTAAAAACGCCGCTTCGACTTAGTTTATAAAAGAGATCCTGTATACAGTAAGTGTAGGCATAAAGCGTCGCATTATAGACGTGTATTCCGTCGGAATGAGTCAACGAGGACAATTAAGTGAGATCGAACGGGGCACGATTGTAGGGGTCTAAAATTTCAAGCATTCCGTCAGAGAGATTTGATGAGAGTTAAGTCTGTCCAGGTCCAGTGTTAGGATGTTATTGTGAAGTGAAAACTCCAGGGAAACATTGAACCCAATCGATGGTGATGAAGACGACACATACATACACCCAACCCCTGCCCCTGCCGGGAATCGAACCCGGGACCCCTGTAACCAAAGGCCAGCACGCTAACCATTTAGCCATGGAGCCGGACAAAGGTCAGTAACAGAACGATCCGTCGAGAGGCTATAGGATTCACTTTTCAGGGTCGTGCTGCTGCCGGGAAGCCACTGCCCACACAAACGAATGCGCGACATCGCTTAGAGTGGTGCAAACAGCGCCGTCATTGGTCTGTGGAACAGTGGAAGAAGATTTTATGAAGTGATGAGACACGATATAGGCTGGGCACTTAGATGGGCTTGAGTGGACCTGGCCGAGGTCTGGCGAACGGCATTTACCTGAATGTGTTATAGCGAGCATGAAATTAGGCGAAGATGGGGTGATGGCTTGAGACTGTTTTTCCTGGTTTGGGCTCAGACCATTAATTCTGGTTTATGGTACAATGAACGAATGTGTTTATGAAAACATTTTAGGTAGCAGAACAGCATGCATCCTACATTGTGACACAGTTTGGAATCGGACATTTTCTCTATCAGCATGATAGTGCTCCCGTCCCGAAAGCAAGGACCATTGCATCGCGGTTCGAAGAAAAATCAGGTGGATGTGCTGGACTGACCTGAACTCCATGGAACATTTTTCGGATGAACTAGAGTCTCGATTGAGTACTAGACCAATTCGCTCAACAACCGGGCAACAGCTATTCACTGTGCTTCAGGAAAAATGGAGAAAAATTCCATCTTCAGTATATCATAATTTCGTGGAAAGCTTTTCGCGAAGATCGAAAGCTGTCCTACATGAAATTAATAACATGGCAGGCGTCTTTGGAGCGACCAGTAAAGGGTGTTCGGAGACTTTGGGTACGTATCATACATATATACATACGAAACATAAACAATGTACTCACAACAGACGTATGTCATTCAATGTATATTCGGTATGCAAGCCTCAGTAAAGGAACTAATCGAATTGATTCTCTCCTGCTTTGCAGCTAAAATGTTGAAGTATACTCGTGTCCTCGTCTTGTGGTAGTGCAGCTCTTTTCAGGCCTATCCCCAATGGAGGTGAGCTGCACGTACCATTTTAACTACATACCAGAGCTCCCACCATTCTTAAAGTTCTGGCAGTACCGGAAATCGAACCCGGACACCCGAGGACTGATCCCGATTGATTATTCGTCCGTAATTGTCGTGTATAATAATCACCTTCCAGATAAACTGTATCTCTGCTTCTGCTATCCAATATTATGAACATTTCTGTCAATTCTTAGCAATACATGAAAATGTCTTATCTTTGCAGTTAGGATATTTTCTTATTCGTGATCTTCTAGATCTATCTCTGCATTTCCTGCCCTCGACATTTAAATCCAGTACGTCTAAAAACAAACGAAACGCCTGTGGATACATTTAATGGTGCTGGGCTTATTATTTATTTTTACAATTTGTTTTACGTCGCACCGACAGAGATAGGTCATATGGCGACGATGGGATAAGAAGGGGCTAGGAGTGGGAGGAAGCGGCCGTGGCCTTAATTAAGGTACAGCCCCAGCATTTACCTGGTGTGAAAATAGGGAACCACAGAAAACCATATTCAGAACTGACGATGATGGGATTCGAACCCACTGTCTCCCGAATGCAAGCTCACAGCTGCGCAACCCTAGCCGCACGGCCCCGTGGGGCTTATTTCCTCATATGCTATTATTTGAGTTTAAAACATTTCATTTCTGCTTTGACGTTAATCTCTTGCTTGTTTCTTTTGCTATGAGTTTAAGGTCGCGATAATTAAAAACGTTTTCGGTGACGATACTGTAGGAAGAAGGTAGAGGGCGTGGTATTAATTAAGGTAGAGCCCCAGCATTTGTCTGGCGTGAAAATGGGGAATGAAATATATTTTAAGGCTGCCAGTGGTGAATTTCAAATCCAACATGCCCTGTATACAAGCTTATAGCTACGCAACACGGATCACGCAGTATCGCTCAATTTTTGCGTCTGCCCCCATTAGTGCTTCCACATTAACTTATACGGTAAATGTTATCATTCTTAATACTGTTTCGTCTCATATATAGACAGTACCATTAGTCTGTCTAATATTCGAGCCCGTAAAGCAGAATGCTACTTGTTTAACGTTGTACTAACACATTGAAAGTTTTCGGCGACAGAGGGATGGGAAAGGTCTAGGATTGGGAACATAGCGGCCGTAGCCTTAATTAAGTTACAGCCCCAGCATTTGCCTGGTGTGAAAATAGGGAACCACAGAAAACCATATTCAGAACTGACGATGATGGGATTCGAACCCACTGTCTCCCGAATGCAAGCTCACAGCTGCGCATCCCTAGCCGCACGGCCAACTCGCTCGGTAAAAGCAGAATGGTTGACGGGAAATTGCGTCTGAGAATGTTACTCATTTTGTTTTGTCCAAATCACCAATGTCATCACCACAATCATGTTCAGACCTGAAAGACACCTGGTTTTGGCAAAGCACACCTAATCGCAAATGAACATTTTATGCATGCCCTTTATTGCGCCTTTAGTGTATTCCTCTCATTATTATACTATCCATGGACAATACTCAACGCACATACGTGAAAAGCAGTAATTGTTGCTGTCAGTTTCATTTACATTTAGGGGCATCTTTTTCCGTTGATCATTAAACAACCTTTCTGAATACCTGTGCTGTTGTGTGGTCTTTGACAGTGTAACAGTAATTATTTGCTGCAAGGGAACTTTTCTTACAGTATTATTCTAGATTCCATATTCAATAAATGTGAAAATAACTCGATGAGATCTAACTTGTGCGTCTCGATCAATGCAGTTTTGGAGCATGTATTAGCCCCAGTTAGTATCGAGTAAACACTTCGCGGAGGAGGAAGTCTACAGTAGCTCATAAGGCAAGTTACACACTCACAGTACACAGGGAGAGCTAATAACTACGATATCTCAGGCTCGTAAAATGAAACTGTAACAACAGAGCTATTCTAGCACCACAGAGCAGGACTAGTATAGGCCTACAACATGTGACTTTGTTTGTTAAGGTTGAAACGTAACTGCTTGTATCATTGAGGAAGTGGACAAGTATTCATTAGCATGCTGTAGTTAACCAACTGACACTTAGTCTAAACAGAAGTAAATGTAACAAAATGTCGGTCACTCATGCGAGCATTTAACTCCGATCAACTCTCAAAAGATTGCCAATGATTGAAATAATATTTATATGCGCAAAGTAAGTTACAATAATAATGTTATTTGCTTTACGTCCCACTAACTACTCTTTTACGGTTTTCGGAGACGCCGAGGTGCCAGAATTTAGTCCCGCAGGAGTTCTTTTACGTGCCAGTAAATCTACCGACACGAGGCTGACGTATTTGAGCACCTTCAAATACCACCGGACTGAGCCAGGATCGAACCGGCCAAGTTGGGGTCAGAAGGCCAGCGCCTCAACCGCCTGAGCCACTCAGCCATGCAAAGTACGTTACAATTTCCAGTAAATTCAACATGCGTCCGTGGAGTTTAATAATAATAATAATAATAATAATAATAATAATAATAATAATAATAATAATAATAATAATAATAATAATAATAATAATAATAATAATAAATGTTTAAGTCTCTTATGTCGTAAACCCGAGATTGAGATTTTTCAATGTATCACAAGCATTATTGAATAAATTAATGCTGCTATAGTGCTCGGCAATAGATAACCTTGTGTGGTCACCAAGTTTCAGCTGAGGGAACATTTGCCTCGAGAACATCTGTCTGTGTGAACTCCATTATTTTGACCATGATGGTGGAAAAGGCTTGTTTGGTTCACTCGGAAGGACGTGGGTTCGATTTCACCCCAGGAAGTCAATAATTTAGAAACCAGATCTCCACACCTGGAGAGACACATGTCCTAAGTGAACTAGTTGATTCACGGGGACGAGATTTTTGGAGATAAAGCAAGCTACTCTACCCCAGGTAGTGCCAAGGTTACGAACAATTGAAGCCTTTACTTTCCATTTCTCCAAAGGCCTTCAAGGCCCATACGGACATGACTTTTTGCAGGTGGTCCAAGATGTAATATCTCTAAAAAATTAAGTGGTTGGAGGTATTGGTTTCTGTGCAATATCGGCTTTCGAAAACCTTCATTAAACGAGGATTAAATGTTAAATATAGTAGATTTTGTCCGCCTCTGTGGTGTAGTGGTTAGTGTGATTAGCTGCCACCCACCCCCCCCCCAGGTGAGGCCGCCTGGGCGATGCACTGGTCCTCCTCCCCAGTTATATCCCCCGACCCAAGTCTCACGCTTCAAGACACTGCCCTTGAGGTAGTAGAGGTGGGATCCCTCGCTGAGTCCGACGGAAAAGCCAACCCTGGAGGGTAAACGGATTAAGAAGGAAAGAAAGAAGAAAAGAAAGGGGGAAAGAAAGAAGGAAAGAAAGAAATAGTATATTTTTCCACCTATGAACCTTTTACATAAATATTAAGAACACACGATTATGGATAGGAACTTCATTTCGTCATCACAATTAAATAGAACACAATAGTAACTGCCTTAGAATTTCAGTTATTTATTAACATGTTTGAAAATATATTTATTGCATTTGATCAACTTCCCCACATTAAAATAATATTTTTAAAGTCACTACAGTTTCCTCTACAAAGCAGGAGACGGACTTACGGGGCCCTCATGTAATAATTGTATGGAAGTAAATTTATTTGTTCAGTATTCGAAACTCGCGCCTGAACTTATGCATCCCTGCACGAACTGTTAACCCTGAACAGACGCTGCGTTACTACCCGTTTATTGAGCAGCTACGTGCTTCTTTGCTAGTGGTTTTAAATTCGCACTAACACATCGACGGTTTTCGGAGACACAAGGATGGGAAAGGGGTAGGTTTTTGAAGGTAGCAGCCGTGGCTTTAATTAAGGTACAGCCCCTGAATTTGCATGGCGTGAAAATAGGAAACATCGGAAAGTCATCTTCAGGCCTACCGACGGTGGGATTATTTTTTATTTCTTTATAATCTGCTTTACGTCACATCGACACAGATAGGTCTTATGGTGACGATGGGGTAGGAAAGGGCTAGGAGTGAGAAGGAAGTGGCCGTGGCCTTAATGAATTTAAAGTACAGTCCCAGCATTTGCCTGGTGTGAAAATGGGAAACCACGGAAAACCATCTTCAGGGTGCCAACCTTGGTGTTCGAACCCGCTATCTCCCGAATGCTAGCTCGCAGCTACGCGGTTCTAACCGCACGGCCAACTCGCTCGGTTGTGTCCTTATGTGAGCTCAACCTCAGCATAGTAGTTCGTTATTGTTTTTATATTGGTATATCACGGCCCCATAAATTTGACAACCCAGATTTATCCAACTGCCGACGGCAAACGCCTTGACGTATTCAGATATATTTTACATTGTGTAATAAAAATTAAAATGAACAATTTTTTTTTTACAATCTGCTTTACTTCGCACCGGCACAGATAGGTCTTTTGGTGACGATGGTATAGGAAAGGGTTAATTGTGGAAAGGAAGCACCCGTGGCCTTAGTTAAGATACAGTACCAGCATTTTTCAGGTGTGAAAATAAGAAACCACGGAAAACCACCTTCACGGTTGCCGACAGCCGGGTTCGAACCCACTATCTTCCGCATACCGGATACTGGCCGCACATAAGCGACTGCATGTACATAGCTCGATAAAATGGGCATTTAATGACAATCTCAATAATATTGTGAAAACACATAATTTGTGTATAAGCCTATTTTATGTGTATGAAAATAAATTTTCATTCAGTTTCCTTTCTCTTAGGTAAACTGAAATATGGGCCTTGTAATTCACGAAAATTGGTCTAATATTATACAATATATTTAACGACTCTTTCTGTGAGTGCTATTACAGTTAGAAAAGTAATATTTGCATAATATTGATTCTGAAGCTTTTCTATAACTACTTTAAAATTTTCGTAGTTTTTTAAAAACTCAAGTTCATATTTCTTCAACTTGACGTGGAATTCACGTTTGTTCTTCCAGGAAGTGTGGAGTAACTCAGAAGAATGAAATCACTAGCCTATATTTATTTTAAACTAGGTGTTACCCGCGGCTTCGCTCGCGTAGGTTTCGTAATTTGATAAACATAATAGTTCCTTGGTACTGCATTAAGACATTACCTGACAAATTTCGAAAGGATAAGAAAACTCACCGAAAAATGGATTTTAATTTACCCCAGTACCTGTTTGTAAACCACATTTGTGGTATTGCCTTTCGGAGCTTCAGTTTATGAGATATAAGTATCCTCATTAAAATAACTCAACTCATTTTTCGGTCCTTTTCACACACACACACACACACACACACATTAAATGGATTTTCCGAAAACAAAAAAATGCGTTTCTTTATTTCTAAAGGAGATTCCAAGTACCAATTTTCATGACTATAACATCTTCAGATGTCGAGATATAAGTATCCATATAAAAAGGATTCAACCACTTTCTCAGTCCTTTTTAACCCACTCCCCACCCTACTTGTGCATTATCCGAAAAAAAAAATACATGTTTCTTTATAAAGCAGATCCCAAATACCAAGTATTACGTCTGCAACATGTTAAGGTTTTGAGGTATCATTATAAATATTCATCCCCTTCTTTTTCTTCTCTTCACCCCACTCCACCCCACCCCAACCCTTTGAGCGGATTTTCTGAAAACAAAAAGTATGTGTTTATTTTTAAAGAAGATTCCATGTACCATTTTTAACGTCTGCAAGATCTTCAGTTTTTGAGATATAAATATCCTCAATTCGTTTCAACCGATTCTTCACTTGTTCTCCACCCCCCCCCCACCCCCCTCGCCCTTAAGTGGAATTTCTGAAAACAAAAATATACGTGTTTCTTCATTCTTAAAGGAGATTCAAATGCCGATATTCACGTCTGTAAGATGTAAAGAGATAATGTGTTCATATACTTACTTTAAAAATTCACCTGATCTTTCAATTCTTTTGACCCACCCTTAGCGGATTTTCCGGAAACAAAAGAATGCATGTTTCCTTATTTTTAAAGGAGATTCCAAATACCAATTTTCACGCCCGTAAGAACTTAAGTTCTTTAGATATAAGTATCCACATAAAAAGGATTCAACGCCTTTTTCAGCCCTTTCCTCCCCCCCCCCCCAAGTGGATTATCAGAAAACAAAAAATATGGCTTCCTTTATATTTAAAGGAGATTTCACTTACCGAATTTTACGTCTGTAACATGTTAAATTTTTTCATTACCCCATTTTTACATATTTTCACCCCTTAAGTGGATGTTTGAAAAACAAATAATAGGTACGTGTTTCTTTATTCTTACGGGAAATTCCGTGTGCCAATTTTCAGCCTGTAACATCTTCAGTTTTTGAGACATAAGTATCCTCATACAAATAATTCAACCCCTTTTTCACCTCTTTTCAGTCCCCTTAAGTAGGTTTTCCTGAAACAAAAAGTACGTGTTTTTTTATTTGTAAAGGATATTCCAAATATCAATTTTTACGTTTGTAAACTGTCAAGTTTTTCAGATATTGTCATTTAAACAATTCAGTCCTACTTCTCACCCCCATAGCGAGGAAATATCCAAAAATACTACCTTAGTGAGTACCTACACTGTAACATAAATGTATTCCCAAAATTTTATTTCCTTATGTCCTGTAGTTTTGGCTCGTCGATGATGAATCAGTCAGTTAGTCAGTCAGGACACATCAAATATAGATAAAACTTAAATAATAAATTGTTTGTTTAATGTGCATGAAATTGCTTGAGATTTTAAGGGACGCTGCTTGTCTTAATTTTATCCCTCAAGAATTCTTTGGTCCGCCTCTGTGGTGTAGTGGTTAGTGTGATTAGCTGCCACCCCCGGAGGCTCGGGTTGAATTCCCGGCTCTGCCACGAAATTTGAAAAGTGGTACGAGGGCTGGAACGGGGTTAACTCAGCTTCGAGAGGTCAAATGAGTAGAGGTGGCTTCGATTCCCACCTCAGTCATCCTGGAAGTGGTTTTCCGTGGTTTCCAACTTCTCTTCCAGGCAAATGCCAGGATGGTACCTAACTTGAGGCCACGGCCGCTTCCTTCCCTCTTCCTTGTCTATTCCTTCCAATCTTTCCATCCCCTCACAAGACCCCTGTTCAGCATAGCAGGTGAGGCCGCGTGGGCAAGGTACTGGTCATTCTGCCCAGTTGTATACCCGACCCAATGTCTCTCGCTCCAGGACACTTCCCTTCAGGCGGTAGAGGTGGGATCCCTCGCTGAGTCCGAGGGAAAACCAACCCTGGAGGGTAAATAGATTAAGAAAGTAAGAAAGAAAGAAAGAAAGAAAGAAAGAATTCTTTGACATACTCGAAGAAGACGGCACGTAGTTTTCACGTTGATTTTTTCTTTTTCTTTTTTTACAATTTGCTTAACGTCGCACCAACAGAGATGGCCTTGATTAAGATGCAGCCCCGGCATTTTTCTGGTGAGAAAATGGGAAAACCATGGAAAACCATTTTAGGCCTGCCAACGGAGGGATTCGAACTGACAATCTCCCGAATGCAAGCTCGTAGCTACGCGACCCTAACCGCACGGCCAACTTCTTCGGTATTGGGTGTTTATTTTCGTCTCAATACACTTCTCTTCATCTACTCACAACACACCACCCTACCAACCACCGTAGAAGCATACAGGAATGAATATAACCCTCCACGTGAAGTTGGTGTCGAGAAGGGCTTTTGGCCGCAAAACTGGGCCAAATCCACATCACCTGGCGAGTTTGCTGTGCAGTTAGGGTCACGCAGCTGTGAGCTTGATTCCGGAAGATAGTGGGTTCGAACCCCATTGTCGGCAGCCCTGAAAATGTTTTTCTGTGGTTTCCCATTTTCACACCAGGCAAATGCCGGGGCTGTACCTTAATTAAGGCCACGACCGCTTCTTTCTCACTCCTAGCCCTTTTCTGTCCCATCGTCGCCATACGACCTATCTGTGTTGGTGCGACGTAAAGCAAATAGCAAAAAACAAAATCTAACTCACTGGGCTGAGTGGCTCAGACGGTTGAGGCGGTGGTCTTCTGACCCCAACTTGGTAGGTTCGATCCTGGCTCAGTCTGGTGGTATTTGAAGATGCTCAAATACGTCAGCCTCGTGTCGTTAGATTTACTGGCGGGACAAAATTCCGGCACAGCGGCGTCTCCGAAAACCGAATAAGTAGTTAGTGGGACGTAAAGCCAATAGCATTATTATTATTATTATTATTATTATTATTATTATTATTATTATTATTATTATTATTATTATTATTATTGTACCGGGCGGTACACCTCCACGCCGCTAATTTAAAATGTGCGCCAATTGAAACTCCTCTGCTGGAGGAAGTCTGAACTTTATCGACGGTATTAATTTTCAAGTTTCTCGGAAGATGTCACTACTTGGAAAGTTTGGAGTTTTTGAACTGTGCCACTTTTGATGTATTTTTGTTTTACCGGTAGTAAGAAGTGTGAACTTTCTCTTCTAGAGGACACTACTGAAGAACTACAATAGTGCACCCTAGTGCGAAGAAAAAGAACTGTTCTTTTGGAGAAAATTTAATTTCAAAAGTTTGTTCTTTGTTAAATTTCCTTCTGTCATTGTTTAAGTTGGCAATACTAACCCTTTCTTTCCCCTTGTTTTAAATTTAGCCAATCCCGAATTTCTTTTATTAATTTCTGACCAATCGGATGTATCTTCCCCCAACTTGAATATGTTGCTGTATCCTACCCAATAAAGAGTTTGTGGGAGGGTGTTCTCATTCCCCTAACGCCTCGAACTTTCCGCGAGAGTATATAAACTGCTGATTTTAGGGTCTCCGGGCCACTTCTGTTCCATCTTTTCGTGTGTAAAGTACATAGCAGGGGGCGGGAAGCGCCTCTTTCTTCGGCGGCAGTCAACAACCAGGTAATGGCCGATTAATTACTTCTTTTCTTGCTTGCTCAGCAGTTTAACTCTCGGGGCGGGTCCGAAGTTTTTCCATTATGTAACCTTCCTTAAAATGTAAAGAAACTTGTATCTATTCCATCTTTTAAACTGCATATCGGGATAGAGAGTGCTTAACCCTCTCGAGCTCCCAATCATATTGTTTTGAGGTGAACTTATTTTCCTCAACCTATTCTTCGTTAACGTAAAGCAAATTGTTCTTTTCTAAAGTCACCTCTGTAGTATGGGATTAGCCCTTGCATTAGTGGCCTAGAGCCAGATTAGGTTTTAAAAACAAGTGTATTAGGAGTGCAGATCGCCTCCTCTCAAATTGTTATTTTAGAGGTCATGTAATTAACCTTCTTGTCATTTAACAGACCTCAGTAGGTTGGGTATTTTACCCCTGTGTATATGTCCTGAAAGGACAGCTTGAAAGTGGAATTAGGTGGGGCCTTTGACAGGCCTGAATTTTGAGAGCAAGTTGCTCTTTTTCTGAAAATTTTGTTTTCTGCGCGCCTCAAGGAGGCCTTACTGTGTATTTTGGAGCAAGTGCTCCTAGGCATGAATGGGGTTCTCTGCCCCTCTGTTGACACTTGTGTTTGGGGTAAAACTGAGCTGATTGCTCAAGGATTGTGATCGCGGGGCTCGAAGCCCAAATCCTGTAAATACTGTAATTGTACTTTTGTTGCCTTGCTACTCTGTACCTGCCATGTTTGTTATTTCTTGATTTTGAAAAGAAAATATAACCTTGTTAAATTTTAAATTCACTTTAATTTCGTAGCCTGAGACCTATTCACCACCCCGCACCTTCTTTCACGCATAACTACCACAAAAACACGGTAACAATTATTATTATTATTATTATTATTATTATTATTATTATTATTATTAAAGATCGAACTCTGTTCTTATTGTTAGCACCGAGGTTACGGAAAACGGAAGTGTTCATCACCTTCCACTCCTCTACGATCTTCATAGCCTGTAAGGAGAGCCTTTCTCTTCTTGTTATATTGGCATAATAATTATCCCAAGAAGAATAAATAACAAGATAAACAATAAAATTGCATGTACGTCGTGAAATATTCTGTTTTCTCCTGTGTATGCCTATGGGGATTTTTCCGAACACGGAACTTGAAAACTACTACTTAATTTTTAATTTTTAAGATAAACTGAATGTGTAAAGTATCTGGTGAATAAGCAGTGATGGGGAAAAGATGAAAGTAATTGGGCTGAATTACAGTTACCTAAGAAATATTTTACTCAGTTACAATTACACATTAATTTTTCAACAAGTAATCAGTAAAACTGCCATTACAATTACATCGCACAACGCCAGTCTTAAAAAAAATTCACTGACTTTTTTTTTGCATGGGCCTGGAAAGATTTCAAAGTTTTGCTTTAATTTGCACCGACACACATAGGTCTTATGGCGACGATGGGAGAGGAAAGGGATAGGAGTGGGAAAGAAGCTAGCATGGCCTTAATTATGGCATAGCTCTAGCATTTGCCAGGTGTGAAAATGGGAAACCACGGAAAACCATCTTCAGAGCTGCCGACAGTGGGATTCGAACGAATTATCTCCTGAAGGCAAGCTGGCAGCTTCGTGACACAAACCACGCAGAAACTTGCTCGGTTAAGTGGCTATCATCACTACTAAACACAATACCTTGGAACTTTTTAAATAACATTTTCCCATAATTTTTTCTTTAGTTAGTGACTTTAATGCAATTTCTTTTTTTCTTAATCCGTTTATCCTCCAGGGTTGGTATTTACCTCGGACTCAGAGAGGCAACCCACCTCTACCGAACCGACTTTAGGTCGGGTGATACAACTGGAGGAGGACCAGTACCTCGCCCAGGTAGCCTCACCTGCTATGTTAAATAGGGGCCTTGTTGGGGGGGGGGGGCGTGCGGAAGAATAGGAAAGGAAGAGAGAAGGAAGCGACCGTAGTCTTAAGTTAGGTACCATCCCGGCATTTGCCTGGAGAAGTGGGAAACCACGGATAATCACTTCGAGGAAAGCTGAGGTTGAAATCGACCCCTTCTACTCAGTTGACCTCTCGAGGCTGAGTGGACCCCGTTCCAGTCCCTCGTATCACTTTTCGAATTTCGTGGCAGAGCTGGCAATCGAACCCGAGCCTCCAAGGGGTGGCAGCTAATCACACTAACCACTACACCACAGAGGCGGACTAATAATTTTTAACATATCAATTAATTTGAAATTTCCTTTGGAAAATTTCTTGTTCCTAACATTCTCATTACTAAGCCTCGACGTCTTGAGCGAAAGTGCGTCTTTGATTTTGCTTTTGCTGAAAAGGCGCTCTACCTGATCACCTGAAGGAATATATGTATTTAATTTTAACGGTATGCTCAATGACGGAAGTCGTATGTCTTTGTATGTACTGGGCAGGTAAGAAAGTGCCTCATTCAGCACTGGTAGAGCTACTCTTCTGCTGTAGAGTTCTCTTCACCATTACTCCATTTTTCGTCTCTACATCCATGCTATGTATATCAATTACTATTAAAAAACAGGCTATAGAATGTAACGATTACAATATTTTCAAGGAGACAATTGCGAGTAAATATTATATTTTGTTAAAAGTAAGGATTACAAGAAGAAATTACTAATGAAATATTAATTACAATTAATTTGATTGCTTTAACTCAGTGACTTCCCAACTCTGCGAATAGGTTACCTTAGTCTCCAGATAACAGAGATCATGAACTCATCGTTTTGCGTACGTTTGAAAAGTGTATATTTGTCACAGAGGTCATGTTCCCCGCAAAGTCAAAGTAGTTTGCAAAGCCAAGGACTTTTTGTTCCCTCAGCAGGAAAACGTTGATGCTTTCTCATGCATATTTTGTCTTCGCGCACAAGTTCGAACCATACTCCAGGTTCATGGACAAAGGTGTTATACGGTACACGACGCAAATGATGTTATCACAGTATCTGGGGTTTCTTCCACTCTTAGGCTACCGTTACATTTCTTATGACTAATCAGTTCTTGGCATAATGAGGTATTCTCATAATTTAATTTGCACTATTTAGAACTTGCAAAACCGGGCGAGTTGGCCGTGCATGTAGGGGCGAGCAGTGTGAGCTGGCACCAGGGAGATAGTGGGTCCGAACCCACTGTCGACAGCCTTGAAGATGGTTTTCCGTGGTTTCCCATTTTCACACCGGGCAAATGCTGTAGCTGTACCTTAATTAAGGACACGGCCGCTTCCTTCCCACTCCTAACCCTTTCCTATCCCATCGTTGCCATAAGACCTATCTGTGTCGGTGCGACGTAAAGCAACTAGCAAAAAGAATTAGCAAATGTATTTTCTAGTGAGATTCCGGGAAAACATTAAGGTACCTTTATTCTTTATTTTTTTCAAATTTCCAATACAAATAGGTCGGTCTGAGATAAACTGAATTACTAAACACTGTTCCAGCTGTTATCCTCTGAACTGAAAGTTAATTCTTCACAGGTGATAATGCTTTTACAGTATACGAGTTCATCGAGCAGGTTTATAATACCTGTCTTGAGTGCAAGATCGTGCACTACACTGTCCCAAAAATTCAAGACACTCTATCACATCCATGTCCGCGACTATTCAAAAAGTTTTGATGGAGTGAAATGAGAATATTATGGTGAAGATTCCCAACGGACGAAGTTAATAGGGGTGTAGCGATAAACTGGTAGTACAATTTAATATCACAGTATTACAGTGTCACAGTGGGCAATTGTGTGAACTACAGTATTACCGGACTTATCTTTGCACTATTCACTAAAAGCATACATTTCGACCCAATTTTGAAGCCACGCGCATAGGACTGGGAAACTGTATCCTTCAGAGATCTTAGATGGAGTCTAACTCAGGAGGCCTACCAAACCAGCTGGTGCCCAACCACAGAGAGAGCACAGGTATTGGAGTTTCATGTAGCATGTGTCAATATACTTCCTCAGTCTATTGCTTGGCTTTCTGGACCTGGTCAACTGGCTGTCATATGAAACAGCTCTTCAACATTGATTTTACGAGGTACCGGGAGAGTTGGCCGTGCGGTTAATGGCGTGCGACAGTGAGCTTGCATCCGGGAGATAGTGGGTTCGAATCCCACTGTCGGTAGCCCTGAAGATGGTTTGCGTGGTTTCCCATTTTCACACCGGGCAAATGCTGTAGCTGTACCTTAATTCCTTTCAACTCCTAGGCCTTTCCTATCCCATCGTCGCCACAAGACCTATCTCTGTCGGTGCGACGTAAAGCCACTAGCAAGATTTCACGAGGAAGACTAAGCCCGTTCCAACCGTTGGTCCAGGATTACGATCCTTAAAGTAGCGAGGAATGGAACTCAGTGCCTCCGGGAGAGTTGAAAACATGGTATACCTTTACCACGAGACTTACAATAATGATCGTGTACCAGACGGAATAAGTAGCCTTCTGAAATCACGTTGGTGAGTTCGATCCCGGCTCAGTCTGATAGTATCTGTAGGTGAATACTATTATTATTATTATTATTATTATTATTATTATTATTATTATTATTATTATTATTATGTTTCAGCCTTCAGTTTCCAGTTGGGTCGGGGATTTTAGCTACGTTTGGTTAATTCCTTTGGATCTGGTACTGGATGTCTGTGTTCGTCATAATACAGAATACATTTCTTCACTTATTCACAACATACCTCACTACCAACCACAACAGAAAAACGCAATAGTGAATACATGCCATCGCATAGGATTGAAGTCAGGCATGGCACCTAGCCGTAAAACTGGGCTTAAACTCCACGCAGTGCCAACTCCAAATGATTGGGGAAAAGCAAAGGAAGAAAACAACAACAACAACAACAATAATAATAATAATAATAATAATAATAATAATAATAATAATAATAATAATAATAATAATAATAATAATAATAATAGTAATAATAATAATTAGTATTATTATCGTTATACAAACCTGCGACAAAACAGTTCACTAACAGCCTTGGCCTGACAGGATGACTGATGTCCATCCGGATGACTTGCAGGTATTGGAGTGCACGTGATCAGAGTAACGACACCCGCAGCCTTATTGCTTGGCTCTCACGGCCAGGACCACTGATCTCGTATCAGTTAACTCCTCACTTGACCTCACGGGTGATGGTGGTGGTAATTATTGTTTTAAAGGGAAGTAAAACTAAGAAACCATCCTCTGTATAACACCAATCGGAGAGAAAAAATGGAAGGGATCCGACACTTCGGAAAATGAAGGTATCGGCCAAGACAAGGGCCGCGAAGGGCGTAGAACTAAAAGACTCCCTAGCCCTCAAATGTTCTAATAACGTCGGTGTCGAAAATAACAAGAGATGATAAAGGGAGGTCGGACAGGATAGATGAAAATGAAGAGGCTGGCACAAGTAAGTGGAAGCAATACCAGGACTCAGCTAAGGGCACCGTAGTCGCGATCCCACGCTCCCGTGTTGAGAGATCCTGGGGCAGGGGATACGGTGGGTGTTATTCTACCACCCTCACCCACAGGGGTGACCTCAAGAGGTTGAGCGAACCCCATTCCAGCCATCAGTTCAGAAATAAAATCCTTGGACTGGCCAGAAATCGAACCCGGTCCTCCTTGTGAAAGGCAGGCACACTTCACCAGTAGCTGGTTTGTTATTACTATTATTTAGATGTATATTATTTGTTTGATCATAATAAAATAAGCAAATGTGTTCCACATAAAAGAAAAGAATATCTTGAATGTCTAAGTCAGATTTTTCTTTTTGTATCTAGTCACAACATTTTGAAAGTCCCCACGTGTCACGCAGATGATCCAGATACATTCCTTACTTGGTTAGCATGCCAGCCTCAGTGCCAACATCGGGTAGTAAGAAATCATTGTACGCCTACTCGTAACATCATGACTCATGGTCACTATTAGTCAGCCGCGGTCGAATACGAGTCAACGAGTCAACTTTTCCCAAGACTATAATTATTAAAAATACTTTACCGTCAGTTATGAACACCCATTTGCAAATGGTAATAGAGATACAGTATTACGGATGTGAACTAAGTTCCATTCCTTTTTGAACCTACTCGTTCTATTCTGAGTCACCGTTATCAAATCTCCACAAATATGGGACTACTGTATAATTGCGATAGGTAAGCCTGTGGTCTCCTGCATCAATAGCCTGATGTCAAGAATATCTGACTGTTTTTCGCGACATTCTGGATACGATTTCCGCTCCTATCTTCGATTTTACATAGAATGGAAATCTGGAACAATTTTAACGGATAGACTGGTGTTGGTTCCCAAATATGTTAGCTGGTTTCACACCAGTTTTGATGAAACACTCGAGTTTGTTCCCAAACTGCTTAAGGGTCATTACGGGAGCTGATTCTCCAGTCAATAACATTTTTTTCCCATTGTTAATGGACTGAGGACTGTCTACTGCTACTGCTGTAGGTAGTCTATGATTACAAATATTGCTCTACAGTATCGAAATTAATTCCCCAGTTTCGGGTAAAATAAATATTTTATACATTAAGATGAACTAAACTTTAAAATGATATTTAAGTGGTTTACGGTGAGCATTAAAAAAGTGTTGCAGGAATGAATATCTAGTTATACTACCTTCCTTCAAACTTTCAGTCCACTATTGCACACATTCTTGTTTCTTAACTGTTCCTTTAGGCCTGGTTTTATCTCAGCTCCTTAATTTGACTTAACTGTCGGATTGAATTTCCTTAAAGACATCTGTCATTTGGAATATATTGGAGCGTGGAGCGTGAAAATTTCTAGTCAGTTCGCAGTGAAACGATTCATAGCAATTAGTGGTACGTTTTGACGAACTTGTAAATTCCGTCCAATTTGTAGGTGGATATTGGCTGTCTGCAGCAATATAAGGCAAAATATAAGGAAATATCGCTAACGTCTAATATGATATGATGACAGTTCTCGATTCAAGACCCAAAATTAACCGGAACCAACCAAAGTTCCGGAATTTCGACTTTGGAACTCCGATAATAATGTTTGTAATGACGTGCCTTCTGAGCTATTACGTCGTGGTCGTATTTTGAATAATAATAATAATAATAATAATAATAATAATAATAATAATAATAATAATAATAATAATAATAATAATGTCCGCCTCTGTGGTGTAGTGGTTAGTGTGATTAGCTGCCACCCCCGGATGTTCGGGTTCGATTCCCGGCTCTGCCACGAAATTTGAAAAGTGGTGCGAGGGCTGGAACGGGGTCCACTCAGCCTCGGGAGATCAACTGAGTAGAGGGGGGTTCGATTCTCTCCTCAGCCATCCTGGAAGTGGTTTTCCGTGGTTTCCCACTTCTCCTCCAGGCGAATGCCGGGATGGTACCTAACTTAAGGCCAAGGCCGCTTCCTTCCCTCTTCCTTGTCTATCCCTCCCAGTCTTCCCATCCCCTCACAAGACCCCTGTTCATCATAGCAGGTGAGGCCGCCTGGGCGAGGTACTGGTCCACCTCCCCAGTTGTATCCCCCGACCGAAAGTCTCAAGCTCCAGGACACTGCCGGTAGAGGTGGGATTCCTCGCTGAGTCCGAGTGAAAAGCCAATCCTGGAGGGTAAACGGACTACGATACGATAATAATAATAATAATAATAATAATAATAATAATAATAATAATAATAATAATAATAATAATTGTTACGGAGATATTGTAGTGGACAGAGGTGAAAGAAGGTGTGGGCATGAATGGTGGATGTACGAAAGTAGAAAGATTAATTTAAAACTTTAAAATTGGCAGTTTTATTTCCTTTCTTAACCTTTTCCTTTTTTCAGACGTTAAATTTTAACAAAAAACAATTCGCTAAGCGAATAACAAAATTTCAGGTATAACAGTGAGCTAGAGAAGTAATGTTTTTTTTTTTTTTTTTTTGCTAGTTGCTTTACGTCGCACCGACTCAGATAGGTCTTATGGCGACGATGGGACAGGAAAGAGCTAGGAGTGGGAAGGAAGTGTCCGTGGCCTTAATTAAGGTACAGCCCCAGCATTTGCCTGGTGTGAAAATGGGAAACCACGGAAAACCATTTTCAGGGCTGCCGACAGTGGGGTTCGAACCTACTATCTCCCGAATACTGGATACTGGCCGCACTTAAGCGACTGCAGCTATCGAGCTCGGTAGAAGTAATGTTATAAGTTCCTAGAACAATTAGACAACATTAACTAACCATACGAACTTAAAGCTCCTACCTTGCCAAAGTGACAAGAGCGACCATTCAATCAACAGTCAAGGAGACCTGTCTCCCAATGTTTACATCAGAGGAGGGGCATCTTTGCTCTATCAATTTACACTTTCCAGGCCTATCATAGGCACAGTACTCACTGTCTTTGCTGCTCAACAGTCTGATATCTTTAACATGAAATGAATGAAATAGAGTACCCATCCTACATGGCCTTTGGTAAAAACCAAGATTAAAGTTGCTGGTCGACAAGCAAAATGGTAAGATGGCGAACACTTGCACTCCTTGAAATTTACATAAAATGCCTAAAATCCTATTTGGGCTTATGACCCGACGTTACAGAGTCTAAGCCTGTACTACATAGGAGACTAGATGGAGAAAAATATTCAAGTTACAGAAATTACTAGATAAATTTTAAAGGTTACAATATCATAGTCACCTCAATATCAAGTTGAGAAGGAATAAAAGAGGGTACCTCACTCTCTATTCCCTGATTTCTGTTAAGTTCTTTCGACTTGTTTGAAATTTACATTTGAGAAGAGAAAAGTTACATTACTAAAGATTTGAAACTTTCCCCTCGAGCTAGTTTTCAATGACTATCACATAGTTAAGCAGAAACTGCCATTACCTTGAGCTAGTGGACCTCCCGAAGATGGACGAGGGAGACCTTTTACCCCTGGCCCCGTTACGTACACACCCTAGATTGGAGCGATCACTAAGACAGCAGCAGCAGGACCGTCTCATTGGTGCAGGCAGGGCCTGCACCGTGAGTATTATAGCCTATCAGCCCATTGGGGCTTTGAGTGCTTTTTCTTGAGGTTTCTTCTTTTTCAAACTTGACGTTCTGTTGTGGGTGGTCGATCTTCTTTTAACATCCGGACTGGACAGAATATGCCCTGCGCCCTAGGGGCGGATGGGTAGGGTGAAGCAAGGATCGGGTACGGTGGACATTCACTCCACAGCAAGGACAGGACTCACCACCCCTCGGCTTTTATAGCGGAGGAGAAAGTTCCAGAATACTCTGGGCCAAGGCCATGACACACCAACAATTTTCATTGGATAATCAAATAAATATCAAAATGTTATCATTGGTGAATAAATAAATGTACAACATTTCTCATTGGCCAACATCTTAAGTTGGCGGGAAGAAATAGATGTGTTGATAACTTTAGAACATAAAAAACAATCAATAAACAATTCAGTTTAGGAAACCTTAACATACAAAATTACTCTTGAATTTTAATAGTTCATCTTCACCCCAGATGGCACAACTTAAGGTGGTTTTAGCGACATCTGTCGAAAAATGTTCAAACTTCTTGTACTAATCGTTTCAAACTTTACTTTACAGATGGCCTTCTACAAGGCGCTAGTTTTAAATGTACGGGGCGAGTGTATCTCCGGTACAATAATAATAATAATAATAATAATAATAATAATAATAATAATAATAATAATAATAATGCTAGTTTTACACCAATCACATTTAGGACATTAGGAGACACCGAGGTGCCGGAATTATGTCCCATCTTCTTCGTTCCAGTAAAGCTACCGACATGAGGCTGGCGTATATGAGCACCTTCAAACAACACCGAAATGAGCTAGGGTCGAACCTGCTAACAGTAGATAAGAAGGCCAGCATTCTACAGTCTGAACTACTCAGGCCAGTGATATGCAATAAACAAATACCCTCAGATACTATCGACGTGAGCTGGAATCAAACCCAGAAGACCAACGACTAACCGACCGCGCCACTGAGGTCGGCTTGGATAAGGAATATTCTTTCATTTAGCCGGCTGCAAGCAAAAAGAGCACACTGACATCGGTATGGCCAGCGGCGTGTCTTGCATTGTTCGGAGAAGAGCCGTACCACAGGTGCAGGAGTACGTGACCTGAAGGTAACTGGAGCCATCATGTAGCAGGTCTCTTGTGATGTATTACTAATGTAACTGTTCATGTATTTCTTGGAGCTTTGGACACAGGTCTATAATACTTACAAGGGGAGTCTATAGTGAGCCAAACACCGATTTTGTCGAGCTTTCGCGAGGATATCTACATGGGTACAACATCAGTACTGTTCATTTATTTGGCTCGGGAACTGAATATTTGTGCTATCCCCAACATTCCTGCTACTCATACACCGCACAACACTATCCTTTACCACAGCAACATGCAGTTTCCTGTACACGGCAGACACCACCCACCCTTGTCAGAGGGTCTGCCTTACAAGGATTGCATCAGGTTAGCAATGTATGTTCAGTCCTCAGCCCTAAGGCTGGTTGGATGCTCAACAGCTACGCCATTCGCTGTCATAGATGGCCTAGGCATCACTGAAGAGGCGTACTAGGGAAATGAGGAGTAAGGTAGTTTCCCGTTGCTTTCCTCACCGAGCCAGAAGTTGCTATTACATATCCGTCTGCCAAGCCTACTGAAATGCATGCATCATCCGACCCTATGAGCAACATTTTCACACCATTCATAGCAGGGACTGGCTGCATAAAGAATGACATTACTAGCATTGCTCATAGCTCAGTCACTTTCATATAGGCCTAGTCAAAAGCCAGGGGTAAGACTGGGACAGGTCAATGAAAGTAACAAAATTGCTCTAGCCTATACCCGAAGACATAGTGCACTGTAAACACTAGGTCCCGCCAGCAAAGGCATAGGCTAGCAATAGCCACACGAAATTAAAATCAATATTTATTTGGAAATAATCTCGAATGAGCTTTATTTCTCGTGATTTCAGTGTTTTAATTTCCAAATACCAGTTATAAGTTGCCATATTCGCCAAAGTCAGCATTTTGGGATGTGATCAGGGCGCTGGCTCCGTAGTATAAGATGCACGGTTTCGAACAGCCATCAAACCTTCCCTTTTATTTATTTTCTTTCTTTGACTTCAATTTATTTTCTTAAAATGTCCTCGTTCAGAATTCTTAACCTGGTAAAACTGTACGATATTTCTGACACGTTACATCTTTTAGTAACGTGTTACCAATACCACATTGCCGGGCTGAGTGGCTCAGACAGTTGAGACTCTGGCCTTCTGACCCCAGCTTGGCAGGTTCGATCCTGGACCAGTCCGGTGGTGTTTGAAGGTGCTCAAATACGTCAGCTTCGTGTCGATAGATTTACTCACACATTAAAGAACTCCTCTGGGACTAAATTCCAGCACCTCGGCTTAGTGGGACGTTAAGCCAATAACATTATTATTATTATTATTATTATTATTATTATTATTATTATTATTATTATTATTATTATTATTATTATTATTATTAATACCACATTAAATACCTTCTAGTAAAATCTTGTTGCACAGTATTGACCTTAAATGTTTGCGGGCGTGTGATGTTTTGACTGAAAATTAGACTGAAATAAATTATCATTAATCGGACGTTTGAAAAAAGACATACGATTAAAAGCAACAGCAGGGAGTAAAAATAACACAGACTATCTGTTTATATATCAAATACTTGGGTATAATGACCGAAAATGCTTCAAGTCCCAAATGTGAAGCAACAACGAAGGAAATGCAGTATTCGTGGATAATGACTAAAGTAGTTATGTTCTAGTAGGGATATAGGTGCCATTTATTACTACCACCACTGCTTGTAGTGTTTGTTGAATCTTCATTAATCATAATAATAATAATAATAATAATAATAATAATAATAATAATAATAACGGAGTCCCACTCCCATTTGACAGGCGAGGGAATTCTTGGAAATTCACAGAGGCTTGCAGACTGAACGCTGAAAGGCATGACGGTCTATAAGGATAATGTATGTATAATAATAATAATAATAATAATAATAATAATAATAATAATAATAATAATAATAATAATAATAATAATAATAATAATTCAACGTATTTAGCGTCGCTTAGACTTGTTATATCTTATTCCTTGTTTTTATTAATTTAAATTGGCCTTTTAAAATTGTTTTACATATAGTACGGAATGCCTACTAGCAACATAAATAAATAATATTTAGCTATTTTATTTTTGTGGAAAGTTCAAATTAACTTTTTATGCAAGACCAAGTTATTTTGATTTTGAAGGTGCCTATTATTAATCTTGTTTGGCAAGAACTTACGTCCTAAATAACACCTTTTCTGATTCTGTTGATCTTAATGTAACGATAAGATAGTGCCTAATCTTTAGAAAAATAAAACGCTGAATCAAACAATGAGTACTCCATTAGTTGATACCATTGTTCTTCACATTTATGAAACCAAGTACTACGTATGCGTGATTGTTTATGTATGGTTAAGTGGAATTTGTAATATAATGCGTAGCGTATAGAAATTAGATTTAAAACTCCAGAACTCGCGTTTGGCAATCGCAGTTTGGACCTTCTGCACCCGGGCCTCCGAGAGTCTAACTACACTAACGAGTCAGTGTTATGTTCCTGTTGGCATGTGTTAGGGGCTTAGGACAGTGCATTTCTTCCTTCTCGGTGATATTAGGGCATTCCACGCCTAGGCTTTCAAGCCGTTCTCTCTCCGTGATAGCTTTTTCTTCAATTGATCGTTTCCTCTCATTTAGATAGTCATCTCCATGAACTTCCTGATCAACAGGGGCAGATGACCACGCACTTTAGCAGCTTTCAGAAACAAGCACGACAACATTCACCTCCATGATGACTAAACAAAATTTCCACATCAGCGCTTAGCAATACAAATCTAAATTCGAGAATATACCCATTGTTATCGCTCATACGGCGAAACTATATCAGATATGCGGTACTGAAAATAAAGATTTCTGCATTTATGTTGTTTACTCTTCTAAAGCTGAATTATTTGCCTGGTAAAAATAGGAAACCACGGAAAACCATCTTCAGGGCTGAAGACAGCGGTGTTCAAACCCACTATCGAATACAAGCTCTCAGCTAAGCGACCCTAAACTCACGGCCAACTTGCTCGGTCTTAGGTTGAATTAATATTTGTGGAGATATTACAGAAGTTTGTGAAAAATTTAATAATCGCAATTAGGTCCGTTATTATTCCTCATATGGTAGAAACGTATGTAACATAAAATTTCAGAATTTATATTTTGCGCAAAATTTATTACATAGGCCTATGCAGTAGTTTCTCGGTGCACCTAATATTAACGGAGAAATTTGACATTTTTTGTTTCGGCTCCTTAATATTGCTACGCCACTGTATACTAATAAAATAATATACAGCCTTGCACAGCCCGGCTATCTCTGAACTTAAAACACTGGGTTTCGAGAAGTTCTGCCGAGCTCGTCTTCCGTGATATCGTAACAAAATAAAAAAGAACAGACAAAAATTGAACTGCACGTTCATTGGAATTTGATATAATATATAATTATATATAATAATTAATATTATATAATACAATAAATATAATAGTAATAAATAATGAAGAAAATATATGGTGCAATATTACTAAACTTCTTCATATATCTTAGTGAATTCGATATAATATAAGAACAGAAAAAAATACATTCACGTTTATTACTGCAGTAAATAATATACTGTCGCCTCTGTGGTGTAGTGGTTAGTATGATTATCTGCCACCCACGGAGACCCGGGTTCGATTCCTGGCCCTGCCATGAAATCTGAAAAGTGGCACGAGGGCTGGAACGGGGTCCACTCAGCCTCTGAAGGGTCACCTGAGTAGAGGTGGGTTTGATTTCCACCTCAGCCATCCTGGAAGTGGTTTTCCGTGGTTTCCCACTTCTCCTCCAGGCAAATACCGGGATGGTACCTAACTTAAGGCCACGGCCGCTTCCTTCCCTCTTCCTTGTCCATCCCTTCCAATCTTCCCATCCCCCACCAAGGCCCCTGTTCAGCATAGCAGGTGAGGCCGCCCGGGCAAGGTACTGGTCATCCTTCCCAGTTGTATCCCTCGACCCTATGTCTGACGCTCCAGGACACTGAGTCCGAGGGAAAAACCAACCCTGGAGGGTAAACAGATTAAGAAAGAAAGAAAGAAAGAAAGAAAGAAAGAAAGAAAGAAAAAAAAGAAAGAAATAATATACTACGGTATGAATGTAAATGGAACAGATATAAATACTGTAATATTATCCGTTATTATTAAATACTGTATTATCATATTTCAATACGGTATGAATTGTTTTGCTCACAATAGCCTGCTTATACACTGACTGACAGAGCAAATGCAACACCAAGAAGGAGTGGTTCGAAAGGGATGAAAGTTGGGGAAAAAACAGAGACGGCACGGATGAATAATTGATGTTTATTTCAAACCGATATGCAGGTTACACAATGCGCACGGCATCGACTCAGTAGGATGTAGGACCACCGCGAGCGGCGATGCACGCAGAAACACGTTGAGGTACAGAGTCAATAAGAGTACGGATGGTGTCCTGAGGGATGGTTCTCCATTCTCTGTTAACCATTTGCCACAGTTGGTCGTCCGTACGAGGCTGGGGCAGAGTTTGCAAACGGCGTCCAATGAGATCCCACACGTGTTCGATTGGTGAGAGATCCGGAGAGTACGCTGGCCACGGAAGCATCTGTACACCTCGTAGAGCCTGTTGGGAGTTGCGAGCAGTGTGTGGGCGGGCATTATCCTGCTGACACAGAGCATTGGGCAGCCCCTGAAGGTACGGGAGTGCCACCGGCCGCAGCACATGCTGCACGTAGCGGTGGGCATTTAACGTGCCTTGAATACGCACTAGAGGTGACGTGGAATCATACGCAATAGCGCCCCAAACCATGATGCCGCGTTGTCTAGCGGTAGGGCGCTCCACAGTTACTGCCGGATTTGACCTTTCTCCACGCCGACGCCACACTCGTCTGCGGTGACTATCACTGACAGAACAGAAGCGTGACTCATCGGAGAACACGACGTTCCGCCATTCCCTCATCCAAGTCACTCTAGCCCGGCACCATGCCAGGCGTGCACGTCTATGCTGTGGAGTCAATGGTAGTCTTCTGAGCGGACGCCGGGAGTGCAGGCCTCCTTCAACCAATCGACGGGAAATTGTTCTGGTCGATATTGGAACAGCCAGGGTGTCTTGCACATGCTGAAGAATGGCGGTTGACGTGGCGTGCGGGGCTGCCACCGCTTGGCGGCGGATGCGCCGATCCTCGCGTGCTGACGTCACTCGGGCTGCGCCTGGACCCCTCGCACGTGCCACATGTCCCTGCGCCAACCATCTTCGCCACAGGCGCTGCACCGTGGACACATTCCTATGGGTATCGGCTGCGATTTGACGAAGCGACCAACCTGCCCTTCTCAGACCGATCACCATACCCCTCGTAAAGTCGTCTGTCTGCTGGAAATGCCTCCGTTGACGGCGGCCTGGCATTCTTAGCTATACACGTGTCCTGTGGCACACGACAACACGTTCTACAATGACTGTCGGCTGAGAAATCACGGTACGAAGTGGGCCATTCGCCAACGCCGTGTCCCATTTATCGTTCGCTACGTGCGCAGCACAGCGGCGCATTTCACATCATGAGCATACCTCAGTGACGTCAGTCTACCCTGCAATTGGCATAAAGTTCTGACCACTCCTTCTTGGTGTTGCATTTGCTCTGTCAGTCAGTGTATTTATCTATATATATAAAATAACTTGTCCTGACTGACTGACTGATTCATCATCGCCGAGCCAAAACTACTGGACATAAAGAAATAAATTTTGGGGATATATTCATGTTAAGATGTAGGTGCTCGCTAAGAGAGGATTATTGGATATTCCATCGCTAAGGGGGTGAAAAGGGGGATGAAATTTTAAAATGAGTGTATCTATATCTCAAAACATTTAAAGTTTACAGATGTAAAAATTGGTATTTAGAATCTTCATTAAAAATAAAGAAACACGCATTTTTTTGTTTTCGGAAAATCCCAATAGGAGGGGTGAAAAGGGGTGAAAAAGGGGTTGAATGCCTTTAATGAGGATACTTATATCTCAGAAACTGAAGATATTACAGACCTGAAAATTGGTATTTGGGATCTCCTTTAAAAATAAAGAACATGTAATTTTTGTTTTTGGAAAATCCAATCAATGGAGGGGGGGGCTGAAGAGGGGGTGAATTTTTAAAATGAGTGTATCTATATCTCAAAACTTTTAAAGTTTATAAATGTAAAAATTGGTATTTAGAATCTCCTTTAAAAATAAAGAAACGCGTATTTTTTGTTTTCTGGAAAATCCCAATAGGAAGGGTGGAAAAGGTTGAAAAAGGGGTTGAATGCCTTAAATGAGGCTACTTATATTTCAGAACCTGAAGATATTACAGACTTGAAAATTGGTGTTTGGAATCTCCTTTAAAAATAAAGAAACGCGTATTTTTTTTGTTTTTGGAAAATCCAATTAAGGGGGGGTGAAAAGGGGCTGAATTTTTAAAATGAGTGTATCTATATCTCAAAACTTTTAAAGTTTATAGATGGAAAATTTTGTATTTAGAATCTCCTTTAAAAATAAACATGTACTTTTTAGTTTTCGGAAAATCCCAATAGGAAGGGTGGAAAAGGGTGAAAAAGGGGTTGAATGCCTATAATGAGGCTACTTATATTTCCGAACCTGAAGATATTACAGACTTGAAAATTGGTGTTTGGAATCTCCTTTAAAAATAAAGAAACGCGTATTTTTTTTGTTTTTGGAAAATCCAATTAAGGGGGGGTGAAAAGGGGCTGAATTTTTAAAATGAGTGTATCTATATCTCAAAACTTTTAAAGTTTATAGATGGAAAATTTTGTATTTAGAATCTCCTTTAAAAATAAACATGTACTTTTTAGTTTTCGGAAAATCCCAATAGGAAGGGTGGAAAAGGGTGAAAAAGGGGTTGAATGCCTTAAATGAGGCTACTTATATTTCAGAACCTGAAGATATTACAGACTTGAAAATTGGTGTTTGGAATCTCCTTTAAAAATAAAGAAACGCGTATTTTTTTTGTTTTTGGAAAATCCAATTAAGGGGGGGTGAAAAGGGGCTGAATTTTTAAAATGAGTGTATCTATATCTCAAAACTTTTAAAGTTTATAGATGGAAAATTTTGTATTTAGAATCTCCTTTAAAAATAAACATGTACTTTTTAGTTTTCGGAAAATCCCAATAGGAAGGGTGGAAAAGGGTGAAAAAGGGGTTGAATGCCTATATGAGGCTACTTATATTTCCGAACCTGAAGATATTACAGACCTGAAAGTTGGTATTTGGGATCTACTTTAAAAATAAAGAAATATATATTTTTTCGTTTTGGGAAAATCAAAAAATGGGGGGTGAAAGGGGGAGTGAATTTTTAAAATGAGTGTGTCTACATCTTAAAACTTTAAACGTTTACAGATGTAAACACTGGTATTTAGAATCTCCTTTAAAAATAAGGAAAAATGTATTTTTTCGGAAAATCCCAATAGGTGGGGTGGAAAAGGGGTTGAATACCTTTAATGAGGATACTTATATCTCAGAAACTGAAGATATTACAGAACTGAAAATTTTTATATGGGATCTCCTTTAAAAAACACGTATTTTTTGTTTTTGGAAACTCCAATTAATGGCGGTTAAACAGGAGTGATAATTTGGGGTGAATTTTTTGAAAGACTACATCTACAGAATATCTGAGCAACGTAAAATGTTACAGATGTAAAAAGTGGTATTTGGAATCTCCTGTAAATGTAAAGAAACATAGGTGATTTGTTTTTGGAAACTCCACTTAAGGGGAACTAAAAAGGGGGTGAAATTTTAAAATGAGAATTTCTACAGTTTATCTCAAAAAACTTAACATGTTACAGAAGTGAAAAATAGTACTTTTCATCTCTATCAAAGAAACGTGTATTTTAGTTTTCGGAAATACCACTTGGGTGGAGGGGGGGGGGGCGTAAAAGTGAATGGAAATGGTGTTGAATTCTTTTAATTAGGCTACTGATATCTCAAAAATGAAGATGTTACAGACGTGGAAATTTGATATTTGGAATCTGCTTTAAAAGTAAAGAAACGCGTATTCTCGGAAAATCCAATGAGGGGGGGGGGGAGGTGAAAGAATTGAAAAAATAATTGACTTAATTTTATGAGAATACTTACATCTAATAAAAACTAAAGTTGTTACAGTCGTGAACATTGGTATTTGGATCTCCTTTAAAAACACAAAGAAAGGCGTTTTGGGGGGGGGGATCATCTTCGGGGGCGGGAGTAAAAATCAGTTGAATTCCTTTCATGCGGACACATAAATCAAAAACTGAAGAAGTTAGAGTCGTGATAATTGGAATTTAGAAGATCCTTTACTATTAAAGAAACAAGTATTTTTTGCCCGAAAATTCAATTAGGGGGGGGGGGTGAAAGGAAGTGAGAAATAAGTGAATTATTTTTATGGGGATACTGAGGGTAATAGACGTGAATATTTAAACGTAAAGAAACACGCCTTCTTTTCTTTTGGGGGGGGGTGGTGGTAAAGGACTTAACGGCGGTGGGGTGTAAAAGGAGGTGAGACCAATTGATTTTACTGTTCATAACGTACTTATAAGGAGCCTCCGTTGCTCAAGCGGCCTCTCACAGCTGGGTTCCGTGGTTCAAGTCCCGGTCACTCCATGTGACATTCGTGCTGGACAAAACGGAGGCGGGACATATTTTTCTCCGGATTCTCCGGTTTTCCCTGTCATCATTCATTCCAGAAACACTTTCCAATATCATTTCATTTCATTTGTCATTCATTAATCATTGCCCCAGAGGAGTGCGACAAGCTTCGGCAGCCGGCACAATTCCTATTGTCGCCGCTAGATGGGGGCTTTATTCATTCCATTCCTGACCCTGTCGATTGACTGGAAACAGACTGTAGATTTTCGATGTACTTATTCTGATCATAAACTGATCATTTTTAGACTTTCCTGGGTTCGTTTTCAAGAGCCATCTTTTCCCTCAGAGAACGTTCTTAGATTACAGTAGATTCTCCTTGCATATAAATAAAAATTTAAACGCATTTGAAATAAACGATGGGAATGAGACTGACTGTCCAATTGTTCACCTCTATAATAAGGTCAATATTGCACGGAAGTATGTCATTCGTATCGCCAGAAATCCCACACACTTGCCTTCGCGCGACAGTGGTGCTGGTCACATTGTCAACAATGACAATGGCAGCAGATGTAATTTACCGCCAAGTAGCGGTGTTGCATCTTGCTGTCCAGAACATCTATAGTAATAATAATAATAATAATAATAATAATAATAATAATAATAATAATAATAATATTCTGGACCGTCGTCAAATGTGCGGACCGCGCTGGAAACGGTTCCTGGACGGGGAATGACTAAGAATGCAGTCCGGCCGCGGGTTCAGTACCTCCAAGGCACCCAAGACGACACCACGCCGGATCCCCTCATGTATTTGATCCATATTAAAAATGCTTATAGGAAAAGATGGCAAAGATTTAGGGACCCAACTGACCGGGTGGAATACCTGGACCTAGCCCGGGAAGTACGAAATCGATTGCTGGAAAGAAAGATTGAAAAATGAGAGGAAACTTGCCGTAATCTATTAGAAAACGAGTCAGATCGCGAATTATGGCGGATTCTCTCAGAAAACGAGTCAGATCGCGAATTTCGGTGGATTATATATAAAACAATAAGCATTCAATTATAAATTTCAGTATAATACCGTAGCGAAGCACGGGTATCTTGCTAGTGTTAGAATAAAATGGAATAAAATATCAAAAACTGATCACTTCGTAACATTTACACTGACTGACATAGCAAATGCAACACCAAGAAGGAGTGGTTCGAAAGGGATGAAAGTTGGGGAAAAAACAGAGACCTCACGGACGAATAATTGATGTTTATTTCAAACCGATATGCAGGTTACACAATGCGCACGGCATCGACTCAGTAGGATGTAGGACCACCGCGAGCGGCGATGCACGCAGAAACACGTCGAGGTACAGAGTCAATAAGAGTGCGGATGGTGTCCTGAGGGATGGTTCTCCATTCTCTGTCAACCATTTGCCACAGTTGGTCGTCCGTACGAGGCTGGGGCAGAGTTTGCAAACGGCGTCCAATGAGATCCCACACGTGTTCGATTGGTGAGAGATCCGGAGAGTACGCTGGCCACGGAAGCATCTGTACACCTCTTAGAGCCTGTTGGGAGATGCGAGCAGTGTGTGGGCGGGCATTATCCTGTTGGAACAGAGCATTGGGCAGCCCCTGAAGGTACGGGAGTGCCACCGGCCGTAGCACATGCTGCACGTAGCGGTGGGCATTTAACGTGCCTTGAATACGCACTAGAGGTGACGTGGAATCATACGCAATAGCGCCCCAAACCATGATGCCGCGTTGTCTAGCGGTAGGGCGCTCCACAGTTACTGCCGGATTTGACCTTTCTCCACGCCGACGCCACACTCGTCTGCGGTGACTATCACTGACAGAACAGAAGCGTGACTCATCGGAGAACACGACGTTCCGCCATTCCCTCATCCAAGTCGCTCTAGCCCGGCACCATGCCAGGCGTGCATGTCTATGCTGTGGAGTCAATGGTAGTCTTCTGAGCGGATGCAGGGAGTGCAGGCCTCCTTCAACCAATCGACGGGAAATTGTTCTGGTCGATATTGGAACAGACAGGGTGTCTTGCACATGCTGAAGAATGGCGGTTGACGTGGCGTGCGGGGCTGCCACCGCTTGGCGGCGGATGCGCCGATCCTCGCGTGCTGACGTCACTCGGGCTGCGCCTGGACCCCTCGCACGTGCCACATGTCCCTGCGCCAACCATCTTCGCCACAGGCGCTGCACCGTGGACACATTCCTATGGGTATCGGCTGCGATTTGACGAAGCGACCAACCTGCCCTTCTCAGCCCGATTACCATACCCCTCGTAAAGTCGTCTGTCTGCTGGAAATGCCTCCGTTGACGGCGGCCTGGCATTCTTAGCTATACACGTGTCCTGTGGCACACGACAACACGTTCTACAATGACTGTCGGCTGAGAAATCACGGTACGAAGTGGGCCATTCGCCAACGCCGTGTCCCATTTATCGTTCGCTACGTGCACAGCACAGCGGCGCATTTCACATCATGAGCATACCTCAGTGACGTCAGTCTACCCTGCAATTGGCATAAAGTTCTGACCACTCCTTCTTGGTGTTGCATTTGCTCTGTCAGTCAGTGTATTTTGTTTCATCGTGGTGCCTCGTTTGTATGCCACAATAATTTACATGTGCGGCACAGTATTCACGACACAACTTTTAAGAATTAATGCATTAAAAAAGTAACGTCGTTTTAGACTTACAGATTTGGCCCGGATATTACTGTGCCTTGGTTAAACGGAGCTCGGATAATCGTGGTTCTACTGTTCCCACCTAATACGAAAAAAGAATGAAGTACAAGGCAAAAATTTGAATTTATGGGACGAAATCATAATTTTATTACTGTTGATGGTGAAGAAATCCATAAGTTATTCAAGCTCTCTAGGCTTTTTCGGTCATACAATTACCAGCGTTTCGCCCCAGTGTGGCTTTGGGCTCGTCAGTTGGACTGCCACACTGGAGCGAAAACCTAGTACCTAATACTTCAAGATTGAAAAAGCCTAAGGAAATTTAATAATTTAATATTCGCAATTGATGAATTTAAGTGAAGTTTTACTTTCAAAAAATATAAAATCCATCAGTTGCTATGGTCGAGTACCCATCAGAAGTCGATTTGACTGGAGGAAAGTCCGAAAAGACATTTCCACATAACGGACACCCCTGTTGCTCTTGTTTAGTTCTTAACCAGTTGTAGCTTCTTTTCCTGCAGGGAACAGTGGTTTCAGAGGAAGAAATTATTTTTACAGTACTGAACTGCGAACTGAAATTCTTCTTCCTTCAAATAGAACGAGTTGAACATGAATAAAATATAACTCTTCTATGCGTTGAAGAATAAATTATCGTTCATTTTACTTGTATTGCGGAGATCTCACGTGGCTTTACGACAACATTTACGCAACTTCATAGATACATTATTAATTAATGTCGCTTCCTTCCCACTCCTAGCACTTTCCTATCCCATCGTTGCCTGTGTGTCAGTGCGATGTAAAGCAAATGTAAATATGTATTTATTAATCCTTTTAAGATCATTTGTAAGTACAATTTTTACATTAATTTCATAACTGCGGAAAGTTGTCACTGATTTGTGAAGAAGATGGCACTATGTAGAACGCTTACAAATATTGTTTTTCCCATCTGCTCCGTCTTAAACACTGTACATTGAAACCGCATGTATACGTTTTTCAGGGAGCAGGGGTATATATCTCAAAGGCTGGTTGGGTACACAAGAGATCTTCCAACAGCTGTCATGGATAGCCTAGGAGTGTTTGAAGAGACATACTAGAGAAATAAGGAGTGAGGCAGTTTCTCGTTGATATCCATTCCAAACCAGAATGTGTTGTTACTTGTAAATCAGCCAAGCCCACCAAAGTGTACACACAAGCTGACCCTACGAGTTAAACTTCCACAGTGCTCATCACAGGGACTGGCTGTATAAGTTATGACGTTACTAGCATTGCACATACTCTAGTCACTTTCTTACTGCCAAAGCCAAAAATGAGACTGTGACAGATTCATGAAAGTAACAAACATGTTTTAGCCCGTACCAGAGGATATAGTGCACTCTATCCACTATATCTCACCAGATTTCATTTTGGGCTTGTAAACAACACTCACTCACTTACTTACTTACTTACTTACTTACTTACTTACTTACTTACTTACTTACTTACTTACTTACTTACTTACTTACTTACTTACTTACTTACTTACTTACTTACTTACTTACTTACTTACTTACTTACTTACTTACTTACTTACTTACTTACTTACTTACTTACTTACTTACTTACTTACTTACTTACTTACTTACTTACTTACTTACTTACTTACTTACTTACTTACTTACTTACTTACTTACTTACTTACTTACTTACTTACTTACTTACTTACTTACTTACTTACTTACTTACTTACTTACTTACTTACTTACTTACTTACTTACTTACTTACTTACTTACTTACTTACTTACTTACTTACTTACTTACTTACTTACTTACTTACTTACTTACTTACTTACTTACTTACTTACTTACTTACTTACTTACTTACTTACTTACTTACTTACTTACTTACTTACTTACTTACTTACTTACTTACTTACTTACTTACTTACTTACTTACTTACTTACTTACTTACTTACTTACTTACTTACTTACTTACTTACTTACTTACTTACTTACTTACTTACTTACTTACTTACTTACTTACTTACTTACTTACTTACTTACTTACTTACTTACTTACTTACTTACTTACTTACTTACTTACTTACTTACTTACTTACTTACTTACTTACTTACTTACTTACTTACTTACTTACTTACTTACTTACTTACTTACTTACTTACTTACTTACTTACTTACTTACTTACTTACTTACTTACTTACTTACTTACTTACTTACTTACTTACTTACTTACTTACTTACTTACTTACTTACTTACTTACTTACTTACTTACTTACTTACTTACTTACTTACTTACTTACTTACTTACTTACTTACTTACTTACTTACTTACTTACTTACTTACTTACTTACTTACTTACTTACTTACTTACTTACTACTTACTTACTTACTTACTTACTTACTTACTTACTTACTTACTTACTTACTTACTTACTTACTTACTTACTTACTTACTTACTTACTTACTTACTTACTTACTTACTTACTTACTTACTTACTTACTTACTTACTTACTTACTTACTTACTCTTACTTACTTACTTACTTACTTACTTACTTACTTACTTACTTACTTACTTACTTACTTACTTACTTACTTACTTACTTACTTACTTACTTACTTACTTACTTACTTACTTACTTACTTACTTACTTACTTACTTACTTACTTACTTACTTACTTACTTACTTACTTACTTACTTACTTACTTACTTACTTACTTACTTACTTACTTACTTACTTACTTACTTACTTACTTACTTACTTACTTACTTACTTACTTACTTACTTACTTACTTACTTACTTACTTACTTACTTACTTACTTACTTACTTACTTACTTACTTACTTACTTACTTACTTACTTACTTACTTACTTACTTACTTACTTACTTACTTACTTACTTACTTACTTACTTACTTACTTACTTACTTACTTACTTACTTACTTACTTACTTACTTACTTACTTACTTACTTACTTACTTACTTACTTACTTACTTACTTACTTACTTACTTACTTACTTACTTACTTACTTACTTACTTACTTACTTACTTACTTACTTACTTACTTACTTACTTACTTACTTACTTACTTACTTACTTACTTACTTACTTACTTACTTACTTACTTACTTACTTACTTACTTACTTACTTACTTACTTACTTACTTACTTACTTACTTACTTACTTACTTACTTACTTACTTACTTACTTACTTACTTACTTACTTACTTACTTACTTACTTACTTACTTACTTACTTACTTACTTACTTACTTACTTACTTACTTACTTACTTACTTACTTACTTACTTACTTACTTACTTACTTACTTACTTACTTACTTACTTACTTACTTACTTACTTACTTACTTACTTACTTACTTACTTACTTACTTACTTACTTACTTACTTACTTACTTACTTACTTACTTACTTACTTACTTACTTACTTACTTACTTACTTACTTACTTACTTACTTACTTACTTACTTACTTACTTACTTACTTACTTACTTACTTACTTACTTACTTACTTACTTACTTACTTACTTACTTACTTACTTACTTACTTACTTACTTACTTACTTACTTACTTACTTACTTACTTACTTACTTACTTACTTACTTACTTACTTACTTACTTACTTACTTACTTACTTACTTACTTACTTACTTACTTACTTACTTACTTACTTACTTACTTACTTACTTACTTACTTACTTACTTACTTACTTACTTACTTACTTACTTACTTACTTACTTACTTACTTACTTACTTACTTACTTACTTACTTACTTACTTACTTACTTACTTACTTACTTACTTACTTACTTACTTACTTACTTACTTACTTACTTACTTACTTACTTACTTACTTACTTACTTACTTACTTACTTACTTACTTACTTACTTACTTACTTACTTACTTACTTACTTACTTACTTACTTACTTACTTACTTACTTACTTACTTACTTACTTACTTACTTACTTACTTACTTACTTACTTACTTACTTACTTACTTACTTACTTACTTACTTACTTACTTACTTACTTACTTACTTACTTACTTACTTACTTACTTACTTACTTACTTACTTACTTACTTACTTACTTACTTACTTACTTACTTACTTACTTACTTACTTACTTACTTACTTACTTACTTACTTACTTACTTACTTACTTACTTACTTACTTACTTACTTACTTACTTACTTACTTACTTACTTACTTACTTACTTACTTACTTACTTACTTACTTACTTACTTACTTACTTACTTACTTACTTACTTACTTACTTACTTACTTACTTACTTACTTACTTACTTACTTACTTACTTACTTACTTACTTACTTACTTACTTACTTACTTACTTACTTACTTACTTACTTACTTACTTACTTACTTACTTACTTACTTACTTACTTACTTACTTACTTACTTACTTACTTACTTACTTACTTACTTACTTACTTACTTACTTACTTACTTACTTACTTACTTACTTACTTACTTACTTACTTACTTACTTACTTACTTACTTACTTACTTACTTACTTACTTACTTACTTACTTACTTACTTACTTACTTACTTACTTACTTACTTACTTACTTACTTACTTACTTACTTACTTACTTACTTACTTACTTACTTACTTACTTACTTACTTACTTACTTACTTACTTACTTACTTACTTACTTACTTACTTACTTACTTACTTACTTACTTACTTACTTACTTACTTACTTACTTACTTACTTACTTACTTACTTACTTACTTACTTACTTACTTACTTACTTACTTACTTACTTACTTACTTACTTACTTACTTACTTACTTACTTACTTACTTACTTACTTACTTACTTACTTACTTACTTACTTACTTACTTACTTACTTACTTACTTACTTACTTACTTACTTACTTACTTACTTACTTACTTACTTACTTACTTACTTACTTACTTACTTACTTACTTACTTACTTACTTACTTACTTACTTACTTACTTACTTACTTACTTACTTACTTACTTACTTACTTACTTACTTACTTACTTACTTACTTACTTACTTACTTACTTACTTACTTACTTACTTACTTACTTACTTACTTACTTACTTACTTACTTACTTACTTACTTACTTACTTACTTACTTACTTACTTACTTACTTACTTACTTACTTACTTACTTACTTACTTACTTACTTACTTACTTACTTACTTACTTACTTACTTACTTACTTACTTACTTACTTACTTACTTACTTACTTACTTACTTACTTACTTACTTACTTACTTACTTACTTACTTACTTACTTACTTACTTACTTACTTACTTACTTACTTACTTACTTACTTACTTACTTACTTACTTACTTACTTACTTACTTACTTACTTACTTACTTACTTACTTACTTACTTACTTACTTACTTACTTACTTACTTACTTACTTACTTACTTCTTACTTACTTACTTACTTACTTACTTACTTACTTACTTACTTACTTACTTACTTACTTACTTACTTACTTACTTACTTACTTACTTACTTACTTACTTACTTACTTACTTACTTACTTACTTACTTACTTACTTACTTACTTACTTACTTACTTACTTACTTACTTACTTACTTACTTACTTACTTACTTACTTACTTACTTACTTACTTACTTACTTACTTACTTACTTACTTACTTACTTACTTACTTACTTACTTACTTACTTACTTACTTACTTACTTACTTACTTACTTACTTACTTACTTACTTACACTTACTTACTTACTTACTTACTTACTTACTTACTTACTTACTTACTTACTTACTTACTTACTTACTTACTTACTTACTTACTTACTTACTTACTTACTTACTTACTTACTTACTTACTTACTTACTTACTTACTTACTTACTTACTCACTTACTTACTTACTTACCACTCACTTACTTACTCACTCACTTACTCACTCATCACTCACTCACTCACTCACTCACTCACTCACTCACTCACTCACTCACTCACTCACTCACTCACTCACTCACTCACTCACTCACTCACTCACTCACTCACTCACTCACTCACTCACTCACTCACTCACTCACTCACTCACTCACTCACTCACTCACTCACTCACTCACTCACTCACTCACTCACTCACTCACTCACTCACTCACTCACTCACTCACTCACTCACTCACTCACTCACTCACTCACTCACTCACTCACTCACTCACTCACTCACTCACTCACTCACTCACTCACTCACTCACTCACTCACTCACTCACTCACTCACTCACTCACTCACTCACTCACTCACTCACTCACTCACTCACTCACTCACTCACTCACTCACTCACTCACTCACTCACTCACTCACTCACTCACTCACTCACTCACTCACTCACTCACTCACTCACTCACTCACTCACTCACTCACTCACTCACTCACTCACTCACTCACTCACTCACTCACTCACTCACTCACTCACTCACTCACTCACTCACTCACTCACTCACTCACTCACTCACTCACTCACTCACTCACTCACTCACTCACTCACTCACTCACTCACTCACTCACTCACTCACTCACTCACTCACTCACTCACTCACTCACTCACTCACTCACTCACTCACTCACTCACTCACTCACTCACTCACTCACTCACTCACTCACTCACTCACTCACTCACTCACTCACTCACTCACTCACTCACTCACTCACTCACTCACTCACTCACTCACTCACTCACTCACTCACTCACTCACTCACTCACTCACTCACTCACTCACTCACTCACTCACTCACTCACTCACTCACTCACTCACTCACTCACTCACTCACTCACTCACTCACTCACTCACTCACTCACTCACTCACTCACTCACTCACTCACTCACTCACTCACTCACTCACTCACTCACTCACTCACTCACTCACTCACTCACTCACTCACTCACTCACTCACTCACTCACTCACTCACTCACTCACTCACTCACTCACTCACTCACTCACTCACTCACTCACTCACTCACTCACTCACTCACTCACTCACTCACTCACTCACTCACTCACTCACTCACTCACTCACTCACTCACTCACTCACTCACTCACTCACTCACTCACTCACTCACTCACTCACTCACTCACTCACTCACTCACTCACTCACTCACTCACTCACTCACTCACTCACTCACTCACTCACTCACTCACTCACTCACTCACTCACTCACTCACTCACTCACTCACTCACTCACTCACTCACTCACTCACTCACTCACTCACTCACTCACTCACTCACTCACTCACTCACTCACTCACTCACTCACTCACTCACTCACTCACTCACTCACTCACTCACTCACTCACTCACTCACTCACTCACTCACTCACTCACTCACTCACTCACTCACTCACTCACTCACTCACTCACTCACTCACTCACTCACTCACTCACTCACTCACTCACTCACTCACTCACTCACTCACTCACTCACTCACTCACTCACTCACTCACTCACTCACTCACTCACTCACTCACTCACTCACTCACTCACTCACTCACTCACTCACTCACTCACTCACTCACTCACTCACTCACTCACTCACTCACTCACTCACTCACTCACTCACTCACTCACTCACTCACTCACTCACTCACTCACTCACTCACTCACTCACTCACTCACTCACTCACTCACTCACTCACTCACTCACTCACTCACTCACTCACTCACTCACTCACTCACTCACTCACTCACTCACTCACTCACTCACTCACTCACTCACTCACTCACTCACTCACTCACTCACTCACTCACTCACTCACTCACTCACTCACTCACTCACTCACTCACTCACTCACTCACTCACTCACTCACTCACTCACTCACTCACTCACTCACTCACTCACTCACTCACTCACTCACTCACTCACTCACTCACTCACTCACTCACTCACTCACTCACTCACTCACTCACTCACTCACTCACTCACTCACTCACTCACTCACTCACTCACTCACTCACTCACTCACTCACTCACTCACTCACTCACTCACTCACTCACTCACTCACTCACTCACTCACTCACTCACTCACTCACTCACTCACTCACTCACTCACTCACTCACTCACTCACTCACTCACTCACTCACTCACTCACTCACTCACTCACTCACTCACTCACTCACTCACTCACTCACTCACTCACTCACTCACTCACTCACTCACTCACTCACTCACTCACTCACTCACTCACTCACTCACTCACTCACTCACTCACTCACTCACTCACTCACTCTGTTTACCCTCCAGGGTTGGTTTTACTCTCGGACTCCACGAGTGATCCAAACTCTACCGCCTAAAGGGCAGTGACTCGAGCGTGAGACTTTGGGTCGTCGTATACAACTGGGGAGGACGACCACTACCTCGCCACGGCGGCCCCACCTGCTATGCTGAACAAGGGCCTTGTGGAGGGATGGGAAGATCGGAAGGGACAGGCAAGGAAGAGGGAAGGAAGCGGCCGTCGCCTTAAGTTAGGTACCATCCCGGCATTTGTCTGGAGGAGAAATGGGAAACCACGGAAAACCACTTCGAAGATGGCTGAGGTGGTAACCGAACCCCCTCTACTCATTTGACCTCTCGAGGCTGAGTGGACTCCGTTCCAGCCCTCTTACCACTTTTCAAATTTCGTGGCAGTACCGGGAATCGAGCCCGGGCCTCCGGGGGTGGCAGCTAATCACAGTAACCACTACACCACAGAGGCGGACGTAAACAACATATAAATGATATTTCTTTAAAGGTGGAGAATTTATATTTTTCTATTGTAACCGCACATTATTTCATTGTTAAACTGTTTAGAGAACAATAACAACATGTAAATTAAGTCGAAGAAACCTTAACGCCGTTTTCTTCATTTTTTACAATTTTTTTAATATCGCACATGCACAGACATGTCTTATGGCGACGATGGGATAGGACAGGGCTTTAGAGCGAAGGAAGTAACTGTGGCATTGATTAAGGTACAGCCCCAGCATCTTGTCTGGTGTGAAAATGGGAAACCACGGAAGATCATCTTCAGGGCTGCCGACAGTAGGGATCAAGCCCACTATTTCCCGAATGCAAGCTCACAGCTACGTGACCCAAACTGCGTAGCTAACTTGCTTGATGCTAGTATTTTAACGTGGCTCTAACTCGGAGAGTTTTCCGGCGACTATGCGATAGGTAAGGGCTAGAACTACGAAGGAAGTGGGCGTGATCTTATTTGCGGTACAGTTCCAGCATTTGGCCGGTGTGAAAAATTGTAAACTACTGAAAACCATCTTCAAGACTGCCAGTGGTGAGCCTGAAATCCACCATCTCCCTATTACAAGCTTCTGGTTGCACGGCCAGTACCGCGCAGTCACTTTGCTCGGAAGATAATGTTATAAATATGTAGAAGTGAAGAAAGGATATTTAATGTTACAATCTTCCTATGTCACTCATGGATCTTTCTCTTGCTCTCGGCAATTCCAGTTTTGTACACACAATAATAATAATAATAATAATAATAATAATAATAATAATAATAATAATAATAATAATAATAATAATAATAATGTTTTTATGACTCACTAACTACATTTGACAGTTTTCGGAGACGCCGAGCTGCAGGAATTTTGTCCCGCAGGAATTCTTTTACGTGCCTGTAAATCTACCGACACGAGACTGACGTATCTGATCACGTTCAAATACCACCGTACTGAGCCAGGATCGAACCTGCAAGTTGAGGTCAGTAAGCCAGTGCCTCAACCGTCTGAGCCACTCAGCCCAGCTTTTGTACCCACATCCTATATCATAATAATGCAGTGGATCTTATTCCTAAACTCGATCTCCCATTCCGGAATGTTCTATAGAATCTTTCATAGAAATCAAACAGTGACTCCTCCATCTCTGTTACCCTACTCATGGCCTGTATCTCGTCTAGTGCGCGAGAGACCACTAGGGTAATAGACCAATCTAGGTCGTCTTCGTGTGGTAGATGACACTACCACATCCGTGGGATGCGAGGAACAACCGTAAAGATGGACTGACCACACTAGTGTGGAAAAAATTAAACAGCCTCACCACAGAGAAGTCCATTCATACACTCATTCTCAAAACAGGCCAATAAACAAACATCTTCTAACGTAGCCGTGAGTTTCCCATTTTCACACCAGGCAAATGCTGGGGCTGTACCTTAATTAAGGCCACGGACGCTTCCTTCCCACGTCTAGCCATTTCCTATCTCGTTGTCGCCATAAGACCTATCTGTGTCGGTGCGACGTAAAGCCAATTGTAAAAAAATATAACCGTGGGAACTACGGCACCAGCTGTGTAATGACCAGGAAGAGAGAGTTGAAGGGTTAAATCTTCTGTGACTATCTCAAATGGTACTTGTCATCGACATTTTCGATACTTATTCTACATTGTTGCTTGGATGGTACCTTATTCAAGTTCTAGGATTTCTAATAATAATAATAATAATAATAATAATAATAATAATAATAATAATAATAATAATAATGCTATTTGCTTTACGTCTCACTAACTACTTTTACGGTTTTCGGAGACGCCGAGGTGCCGGAATTTTGTCCCGCAGGAGTTCTTTTACGTGCCAGTAAATCTACCGACACGAGGCTGATGTATTTGAGCACCTTCAAATACCACCGAACTGAGCCAGGATCGAACCTGCCAAGTTGGGGTCAGAAGGCCAGCGCCTCAACCGTCTGAGTCACTCAGCCCGGCCCTAGGATTTCTTTCACAGTTCTCGCAATGTTTGACACATACACCAATGCTTGTACTAACACATGTTTCATACTTGTAAATCTATAGGGCTTGTGATCACAATATATTATTGACATCCTAGATAAATCCACTCGAATACAATTATAATAAAACGCAGATCAACTTAACTTCATCCGAGGTGGTGCAGTTCTTTTCAGACACACCCCCAGTGGACGTCTGCTGCATGTGCCATTTAACCACATACCAGCCCTCCTGCCATTCTTAAATTTCTTACAGTACCACTAATCGAACCCGGGCACGGCAGCTAAGAACGCTAACCGTTACGCTACGGAGGTGGACAACTTACTTCATGTAAGGGGTAGATTAAACCGCCCATTAATACTGTGATATGTTCCGTTAAATAAAACCGAGATTTCATTTTTAACCGCCGTAAGGATGAAATGAGAGAATAGACGTAAATATTTCCCATCTTAGAGATGTTCTTTCAAGGGGTAATATTTTATTCAGAGATTATGACTGTTCATTTTATATATCACTAAGATTTAAAGTCATATCGACTAAGTGCATTTATTTTACCAATACAATAGGGTTCTAGAGGGACAGTGGAAGAAGAGAAGGTTTAAAAACCAATCATGATATTTAACTGTCTTTAATCACAAAGCTGTCTGTACAAGAGGCAATATGCCAAGTGTGGAAGGTTCAAATACCGTTCGTGAGTGGGCAGCTTGCTCCTCGGGCCCCACCCAAGTTCTCAGGTTCTACGCAAGAGTCAAAACGCCAGTGGCTAGTTTGAGTTTTGTAAAAAAACACCACCTCACAAGTAGGGTTTATTCTTCTTCTTCTTCTTCTTCTTCTTCTTCAAAGCCAGCAAGCAAGTTTGTCGTTTTACGTAACTATGAATATCGTGATCTGGCCAAAGGATCTCCCGTTTTCTGAGCTTACGAGGTCAGATCGGATCGAATCCTTGCGCAGTTGGTTGGCATTTTAAAGTGCCTATAGTAAGGCCCACGAGAGTTGGAGTCTGACGTTTAGCGCCACCGGCGAGAAAAAGTTGATTAACGCTGCTCGAAAATGGTCTGTTGCTACGGCAACGATAACAGCGATGCCACAAGTAAGGAAGCTATCGCCACGTGGGTTGGCTTGATCTCAGTCACTTTCGTGATATTATTCGGAGTGGTACTGTGTTAGCTGTTACTGCTTTATGTATTTACGTGTTTGTTTCCTGAATGTTATTTTCGTTGTTAGTTTTTTCCTTGTAAGTTAATCAGTGGCTAGTTGTACGGTTCTATTCTGTATTTAACATGTACATTTGTTGAGGTTATTGTCAGAAACGGGTGATTTTGGTGATTTTGAAACCTCATATTTATCGGCAATGTCGTGTTCTGCATTAAATGCTGGAATTATTAGCACGAGCTTAGGAACGGGTCAATTTTTTAAAAATTGCGTTAGGCCTACATGTTCTATTAATCACTCAACCTGTATGAAAGGGTGATATGCCGCAGATGGAGGTAACTATGACAACGAAGCGTACTTCGTAGTTACTGCTTTCGCCGCTCAAATGTCAGACTCCAACTCTCGCGGACCCAACTATACGAGGTTTGTCCGGAAAATACGTATAAATCCGTCGGGGTGACGTATCACGTATCGTGGAGGCACCGCCAGGTGGCACTGCTGTTGTCGCCAATCTTCTCAACGCTCAGTTCGAGTCGGAGAGCTCTGCGTGTCAGTAGCAGTGTGCGGCTGCTTGTTGAAAGTTACCCGTTTTCACCTGCCGTCGGTATGGAGCTCTCTCTGATTGAGGAACAGCGCATCAACATCAAGTCTCAGCTCGTGTGGCCCGAGTTCGACCGGATTTGGCACAAGGGGGCAGGTGGATCCTTCATCACGACAATGCGCCCGCTCACACGTCGCTCGCTGTGCGTGAGTTTTTGGCCCGAAGCTCAATCACCGTGACAGACTACCCGCCTTATTCACCCGATTTAGCCTCTTGTGACTTCTTCCTGTTCTCGAAATGCAAAATGGTGCCTCGGGGGCGGCACTTGGGTGATGTGGAAGCCATCAAGGGAGAAACGACACGACAACTGAACAGCATCACAACTGAAGACTTTCAACAATGTTATCAACAGTGGAAACGGCGTTGGCAGAAGTGCATCTTGTCTCAGGGAGAGTACTTTGAAGGAGACCATATTGTAATACCTGAATAATTGTCAAATAAAGTTATTATTCAACTTTTATACGTATTTTCCGGACAAACCTCGTAGAATCGAGATAACCAGTCATGTGGTGTAGGGAGCCAGGGTTCAACATCTTGCTTATTAAAGGATTTTTATCCTAGATCGAGGACCGCAATGGTTCATTGTACCTCGTGAAATAACCGAGATGGTGTCTGACATGAGAGGCGGTTAATATTACATTGATACTTTAACAGACCAAAATAGGAATCCCATTTCTTTCACATAACAGATAATTTTTACCAATATATGCACAAGCTGAACAAATATTTGCATACATTTAATTGTTTTTACCTCTCAGTACCACGCGAAGCTGTAAATATCACCGAAGTTAAGTAACATCAGGCCAGATAAGTACTTGGATGTAAGACCACGTGCTGTTGTCTGAAGAAGGAGCGAGGAGGAATTACCCACCTTACCGAGAGTTAACTTCAGTTCTGGATGTCTGGTCAGTCGCCAGCGTCGTGGTTTGGGTAAGGCACTGTGCTTTTTAGTAACAGCAACTACCGGCGAGTTGGCCGTGTGGTTGGGAGCGCGCAGCCGTCAGCTCGCATCCGGGAGATAGTGGGTTCGAACCCCACTGTCGGCAACCCTGAAGATGGTTTCCCGTGGTTTCCCATTTTCACACCAGGCAAATGCTGGGGCTGTACCTCCCATTCCTAGGCCTTTCCTGTCCCATCGTCGTCATAAGACCTACCTGTGTCGGTGCGACGTAAAGCAACTAGGAAAAAAAAGTAACAGCAATTACGCGTACTTGTCGAAGTATGTTTGTAAATTTGAATGAGTTTGTTGGGTACAGAGCAGGAGACAGAAATTTCGAATTCTACCTGACGACGGGCTATGATGAGAGAGTACTGGTCTACAGTCCAGCTCCATGGCTAAATGGTTAGCGTACTTGCATTTGGTTCAATACAACCCGGGTTCGATTCATCATAGATGGCGTCCCATCACCACAGACGCGCAGGTCGCCTCGGAAAACCTGCATCAAACCTCTCCGTAGGCCACACGCAAAAAACATTTTTTTAAAATCTACATTGCACATGATATACAGCTATGAAATGTCCCCTCCTCTGTAAAACCAGTTCTTTAACCAGTAATCGTTACACACATATGGCAAAGGAAATCCATGCCCATACAGGTTATGACGCCAATCAATCAATCAATCAATCAATCAATCAATCAATCAATCAATCAATCAATCAATCAATCAATCAATCAATCAATCAATCAATCAATCACTACTGATCTGCATTTAGGGCAGTTGTCCAGGTGGCAGATTCCTATCTGGTGTTTTTCTAGCCCCTTCTTAAATGATTGCAAAGAAATTGGAAATTTATTGATCATCTCCCGTGATACATTATTCCAATCCCTAACTCCCCTTCCTATAAATGAATATTTGCCCCAATTTGTCCTCTTGAATTCCAAATTTATCGTGATATTTCCTACTTTTAAAAACACCACTCAAACTTCTTCGTCTACTAAAGTCATTCCACGCCATCTCTCCACTGACAGCTCGGAACATACCACTTAGTCGATCAGCTCGTCTCCTTTCTCCCAAGTCTTCCCAGCCCAGAGGAGTGAAAGATAAAGGCTTCCACTATCTGTAATCTCGGCACTAAGTAAGATAGAACGGTTAATTGTATACTCGACCAACCTTGGGCCCAGGAATCAACCTGGTACTCTTGGTGCAGGCTGAGTGAATATTAGGGCCATGTGCCTTTCCAGAAGTGGAAATTTTGTTTCTAATTTTTTCGACTTCCTGAAGAGGAATCGAACGAACGCCCTTCGAGGTGAACCGAGCCCGTCTTTACCGCCTCGAATAGGCAGCCCCTCCTTACACATGTATGCCGGTACCATTTTAGCCATACCTTAGACAGAGGATAACAAAGCGACAGCTGTGACTGCTGTGACCATAAAAGAACGGAAACAAATGTTGAACACCAGGAAGATAAACTTTCAATGAAATGTAAATTCGTCAGACTGAGTGGCACAGACGGTAGAGCGCTGGCTTTTAGGGCCAAAGTTAGCAGTGTCGATGCTGCCTCAGTCCGCTGGTGTTTGAAGGTGTTCAGATACGGCATATTTACCACCACGTAAAATAACTCCTATGGAACAAAATTCCGGCACCTTGGCGTCTTCGAACATCCTAAAAGTAGTTAGTGGGACATAAAACTAACAACATTATTATCCCGTAAGTGGTCGCGACCGGTCGTTTCAACCATTTCTGTTTATTTTGATCAATCCTTCCGCGAGCACTGTTTATTATACTTCCTACCCCTCAGTACCTTTCAATGGACTCGTCCACACTTCTGTCACACCAGTATTATCCCTCTCCACTCCTTCAGTGAGCGACAAGCTGGCTATCCGGTCTTTTCGTTCGCACGCGACTCCTCACGTTACCTGTCTCCGGTCTATTCAACCATACGCGACTAAAGGCGTAGACTTGTTTATAATGCGGAAATTGCACTGTTATCAATAATTGTTGAATAGAGGGAGAAGGAGCATTGTCTGCATGTGTATTAAATAAAATTAAACAAAATTAAAAGTATTTTCCATAAAAAGAATTACAGAATTTTTATTTTCAATTTCATCAGCAAAAAGCAATCTCATTATTATTATATTGATTATGTTGAAAAGTGTTTGTCTGTGCTTAAATACTATTACCTTATATTACTGTAACAAAAATAGCGTATTAAGTAAGCAATTGGTGTTTTATTGATTTCCGGTCGAAACGACCGTACGCGACTCCTGGCATTACACTCGGCACGCGACCCCTCGTGGTTTATAGTGTAAATTCAAACATGATTCAAACACAATTGACAGTGGGGCCCTAACTATGATGAATTGTAGTGGTGAAGACGGCACACACATCCAGTCCCCAATCCAGAGCAATTAACCAATTAAGGTCAAAATCCCCGACCCAGCCTAGAATCGAACCCAGGGCCTCGTGGTCCAAAGGTCACCACGCTAACCATTTAGCCATGGAGCCGGACAAGTAATTACTGGTGAAATGAAATTAACGCAATTTTCTAACGTACACTTTTGTAAAAAGTAACATTAAATAAAAATACACATTGTTAAAAAAATTCAGCGAATGTGTTGCTTGAACCGTCGTGGCTCTCTCCTGATGTTAAAAAAATTAGAGTGGATTAAGTAGTAGTAATAGAAAATCTTTCGAATTCTTGAAGAATACACTAAAGGGTTCCACTAGAACAGTAGTTTGACTTGCAGGTTTGAGATGATCAGCGGTACTTTATTGAACTAGGGGCTGCCTGGCCGAGGCGGTAAAGGCGTGCTCGGTTCGCCTGGAAGGACGTGGGTTCGAATCCCCGTCAGGAAGTCGTAAAATTTATGAAACGAGATTTCCAATTCCGGAGGTGCACATGGCCCTGAGGTTCACTCAGCCCACACCAAAAATGAGTACCAGGTTACTTCCTGGGGGCAAAGGCGGCCGGGCGTAGAGCTAACCACTCTACCCCCATCAAGTGCCGAGGTTACGGATAGTGGGAGCCTTTACCTTCCACCCCTCCAAGGGCCTTCATCGCTTGTACGGAGATGACTTTGCTTTTACGTTATTGAACTCGTACACTTGTAAACGGGCGAACTTGTACCCTTCGATAACAGCACTTGACTTCAGATAAACAGATAGCTGGCCGTTCTCGCCACAGAGGCTCTAGCGAAACGAGAGGGTTAGCTGAGTGGTTCGCATCACGTAGCTGTTATTTTTTATTTGGGAGAAGATGGGTTCAAATCTTACTGTCGCCAAACCCTGAGAATGGTTTAGCATGGTTTCTCATGTTCACAGCAGACAGATGGTGGGGCTGTACCTTAATTAAGACCACGATCGCTTCTTTCATTGTCCTAGCCCTGTCCTATCCCATTATCGCCATAAAACATGTTTGTCTCGGTGTGTGGATCCAATCAAACGGACTAGATACAGAGGCCTCAGCGGCCAAAGCAAATAAAATTGGAGTTAGCTTTTCAAATCAACCAAAATATATGTAACAAAAGGTGCTTTTCTATAAATACCAAAATTCACCATTCTAACACTGTTGTCAAGCCGGTATCTCTCTATGCACCAGAATGCCTTGACCTCTCTCATAAATGTGCTCTCGGCAAGTTACAACAAAAGAGAGAAAGATTCTCCACAACATTCTCATCCCAAACTACAAAAACAGTATGTACATAAGAAAATCCAGACAAGAAATCTTCTCTAAGATAGAAAAAATCACGCACACAATGTGCAAGGCAGAGCTCGCTTCTACGGTCACCTACAACAGTCACCTACTGCACTCGATGGACAGAAGGCATTTTTTAATAATTTTGACTCAAAACCATAAACAACATAAACAACAATTCCTAGGTATGTTAATGTTACGACCAGACAAACGAGACCTTTTCTTCTCTTCTTGCAAGATGCTCTACGTCGCACCGGCATGGATAGGTCTTATGGCGACGATGGGACATGAGAGGGTAGGAATGGGAAGGAAGCGGCCGTGGCCTTAAATAAGGACAGCCCCAGCATTTTCCTGCTGTGAAAATGGAAAACCACGGATAATCATATTCAGGGCTGTCAACAGTTGGGTTCGAACCCACGATCTCCCGAATACTGGATACTGGCCGCACTTAAGCGACTGCAGCTATCGAGCTCGGTAGACCTTTTCAGAACAAACATTGTGACATTTTGGACTCTCCGGGATGCGAAGTGGACAACAGGTGCAAAGTGGTTGGATGGACGACGTGCTCGACACAACGAGCTAATGAAAACTTACTGGATCAGTCGAAAACTGAGTCTTCTTGTTATATCGTTTTTCCCACATCTCTGGGGTCGCGGGTGCGAACTGTGTTGCACATGTGGACTTGACCCTGTTTTATGGCCGGATGCCGTTCCTGACGCCAACACTAAATAGAAGGATGTAATAACTTTTGCGTGTTTCTTTGGTGATTGGTAGTGTAGTGCGTTGTCTAAATATGAAGATGAAAGTGTTGGGACAAACACAAATACCCAGTACCCGAGCCAGAAGAACTAATCACAAGCGATTAAAATCCCCGACCCGGCCAGGAATCGAACCCGGGACACTCTGAACCGAAGACCTCAGTGCTGACCATTCAGCCAATGAGTCGGACCAATCGAAAACTGAGTGAAGGCCAAAATGCATAGGCCTAATGAAACTTAGCTTAGTTGGCCGATAAGCGAATAATAAATAAATAAATAAATAAATAAATAAATAAATAAATAAATAAAAGAGAAATACGTCCGCCTCTGTGGTGTAGTGGTTAGCGTGATTAGCTGCCACCCCCGGAAGTCCGGGTTTGAATCCCGGCTCTGCCACAAAATTTAAAAAGTGGTATGAGTGCTGGAACGGGATCCACTCAGCCTCGGGGGGTCAACTCAGTAGAGGTGGGTTCGATTCCCACCTCAGCTATCCTCGAAGAGGTTTTCCGTGGTTTTCCACATCTCCTCCAGGCAAATGCCGGGATGATACCTATCTTAAGGCCACGTCCGCTTTCTTCCCTCTTCCTTGTCTATTCCTTCCAACCTTCCCATCCCCGCAAGGTCCCTGAGAGAGGTACTGGTCCTCCTTTCCAGTTGTATCCCCCGACCCAATGTCTCACGCTCCACTCTACTGGGATCCCTCGATGAGTCCGAGGAAAAAGGAACCCTGGAGGGTAAACAGATTAAGAAAATAAATAAATATTAATGGTGTGTGTTCTAAGTACCACTAACTACCTTTACGGTTTTCGAAGACTTCAGGGTGCCGGCATCAGTACATTTACTCGTCGGTAAAATTTGCGACACGAGACTGGCGTATTTGAACATCTTCGAATACCACCGGACTGAGCAGGGATCGAATCCGCCAACTAAGGCCCAGAAGATCAGTGCTTATACCATCTAAGCTACGTATACCGGTGCTTTGAAATAGTATAGCTATACATATGATATATTTTAATAACATATATGGAATATTAGGAATGGAGTAAAACACAACGCACTGTTAAGTGCTGCCCCGAACCCATAAATTATCTAAATTATCTTCCCAGCTACTTTTTTAAAAATTTGTATTGTACAGTAATCTTCCCCTCTTACAAAATTACACGTTATATGTCGATGAATTTGTAACATACAGAACTATTGTACAACAAATCTAAATAATAATAATAATAATAATAATAATAATAATAATAATAATAATAATAATAATAATAATAATAATAATAATAATAAAATTATGGTTCGGAAGTTTGTGACCTAAAGAAGTATAAAATATGCCCTAAAACTAGCTATATATGAACCAAAAAGGTCAAATACGATTTAAGCATTTTAGGGACAGGTAGCAAGTATTAATATTAAACGTGTCCAAAAGTGATTAGCGATAATACAGCAGACACATTTAATCACGCAAACTGACAAAGCTATAGTAAGTGCGTTATATTATAACTTTATACACTCATTCAGTATCAGCCCTGAGGCGCAGTTCCTACTCTGTTTTCCTAAAAACTGATCAAGAAAAGCGAAGTATTAGCTGCTTTTCTAGTATCTGTCGGCGTACGTTCGTACAGCACCTCTTTTTTATTTCCGGAATCATGTCTCTTAAACCTGCTACTTATCTGTTTCGGGAAAAGAAAGGAAAATAATCTACGCCAGTCTTTTGAAATCCTGTGTTATCCTTTTTCTTTAGACACTCGGCGCAGATAACACGTACCTACCTTGTTAAGAACGGTGCCTCAATTTAAACGAAAATACTGTACTCATAATATGACCGAATATGACCTGATATCACTAAAATGAGCAAAATATGACCAAAGCAATAAAAAAAGGCCGAAATATGCATTTATATGCAGCAAAAAACCTTTTAAACGGGGTAAGGGATCCATCATTCACAGTTATTTTTCAGAGTCCGTGTAAAATGACCTCAGGAAAGAAATATGACTTCTCCTTAACATCCAAAACTTAATAATAATAATAATAATAATAATAATAATAATAATAATAATAATAATAATAATAATAATACCGAGCTCCATAGCAGCAGTCACTTAAGTGCGGCCAGTATCCAGTAATCGGGAGATAGTGGGTTCTAACCCCACTGTCGGCAGCCCTGAAGATGGTTTTCCGTGGTTTCCCATTTTCACACCAGGCAAATGCTGGGGCTGTACCTTAATTAAGGCCACGGCCGCTTCCTTCCCATTCCTAGACCTTTCCTCTCTATTGTCGCCATAAGACCTATCTGTGTCGGTACGACGTAAAGCTAATTGCAAATAATAATAATAATAATAATAATAATAATAATAATAATAATAATAATAATAATAATAATAATAATAATGTTATTGGCTTTACGTCCACTGACTACTTTTACAGTTTTAAGAGACGCCGAGGTGCCCGAATTCAGTCCAGCAGAAGTTCTATTACGTGTCAGTAAATCTCTCGGCTCGAGGCTAACGTATATGAGCACCTTCAAATACCACCGGACTGAGCCAGGATCGAACCTGCCAAGCTACGGTCAGAAGGCCAGAGCCTCAACCGTCTAAGACACTTAGCCCGGCACATAAAAGTGATGGAACATAGTTCTATCGTGATAATTTGTCGTTATTCTATAAATGTATTCTCGGGTGATGGCACACATAACAACCGTGACACACATATCAGTAGCCCAGGATTATATATCTTAATTATGCACTTGTATACAATACATGGTGTCCAAGCGAGGGCTCAAGACCCTCAAATGAATCAACAAGATGATTTTCAAAGAAAGCAGATAAATTTCTTGCCGATAGATGAAATTGATTTTTCGGTCTATTTCGTCCGATTATGGCATATTAGCGGCATATAGCCTCCGGGGAGGTCTGTTGCAAATGCTTCCAGTTAACGTAAATGGAGGACCTGCACGTCTATGAGAATGGACCCCACATAGGATGAAATGATTGTTGAAGACGGCACAAACACGCAGTCCTCGAACGAGAGGAGATAGCCAATGAAGGTTAAAATCCCCGATCCGACCTGGAATCGAACCCGAGTCCCCTTGGACCAACGACCAGCATGCCAATCAGTTAGCCAAGAAATCGGACATGCAAAAAGTATGAAAACGTATTTTAGGACACTTATTCAGTGACTGCGTTTTGATAGTTGATCCTTGAAATGAGAAATACTCACATGCTCGTGTGTTTTGCTCATGTACCGCAGGCACTCTGAAGAGTGACTTCATCGTTAAAATGAAAGCAGCATCTAACAATAACTCAACAGGTGAGGTGTGAGTGACCGACGGGCCTCACAGATTAGTTGTCGAAGGTCATCGAGATTCTTTGACTGCTGCTCACATGTTTTAGCGCTTCAAGTACATCTGCTGATGTGTTCGTTCACCTTACAGGACTTCCTGTTTCCACCAGATCCTTCTGTTAGAAGGTACAAAGGAAATTGTCGTGGTGGTGGCAGTGATGTGAAATTCGCATATAGTGCATTAGAAAAACTGTTTTTATGAATATAGGTACAAGATGTAACATAAATTTCTCATTAGATACCACAAATGTTTCACCTCACACTTCCCGTGTTAAGACAGCATTATCTTGAGATATGATGCAGATAAACGTACAAACATTCAAACCCAAATCCCATGGCGCAAAAGTCCTGAAGGGCCATCGCCTACCAAGCTATGGCTGCTCAATCCGAAAGCTTGCAGCCAGAAGGTGTAGTGTGGTCAGCACAACGAATCCTGTCGGCCGTAATTCTTGGCTTTGTAGACCGTCAGATAGCTCCTCAATTGTAATCATATAGACTGAGTGGACCTCGAATGAGTCCTCAGATACAGGTAAAAAATCGCTGACATGGCCGGAAATCGAACCCGAAGCCTCCGGGTTAGAGGTAGGGTGCGCTATCCCTACACCGCGGGGTCGGCATAGAAACGCATATAAAAACTACATACATACATAATAATTAAGACATGAGAGCTTACGAAAATGACAGTGTAAATGAGATCAAACAAAAGGTTCAGTAATTAAATACTTCTTCCCCAGCATGACAGGCAGACTTTCTAAAGAATCATGGCCAATGAGCAAACAGTTAGTCAATAATATTGCTTCCTACAAAATTCTTACGTTTCACGAACCCAGAGGATTTTGAAAAACCGTGAAGGAGACATATAATGTTATTTACGCATGTGAATGTACATTATAATAGCCATCGAATTATGAATATATCTGGCATTTAGTTAGGCAGTTAAGTTCTTCTTCTTCTTCTTAATCTGTTTACCCTCCAGGGTCGGTTTCTCCCTCGGACTCGGCGAGGGATCCCACCTCTACCGTCTCAAGGACAGTGTCCTGGAGTTTCAGACATTGGGTCGGGGAAACAACTGGGGAGAATGACTAGTACCTCGCCCAGGCGGCCTCACCTGCTATGCTGAACAGGGGCCTTGGTGGGGGATAGGAAGTTTGGATGGGATAGGCAAGGAAGAGGGAAGGAAGCGGCCGTGGCCTTAAGTTAGGTACCATCCCGGCATTTGCTTGGGGGAGAAGTGGGAAACCACGGAAAACCACTTCCAGGATGGCTGAGGTGGGAATCGAACCCACCTCTACTCAGTTGACCTCCCGAGGCTGAGGCTCCAGCCCTCTACCACTTCTCAAATTTCGTGGCAGAGCCGGGAATCGAACCCGAACCTCCGGGGGTGGCAGCTAATCACGCTAACCACTACACCACAGAGGCGGACAGGCAGTTAAGTTAACATTTGAATAGCTTCATGCAGAGAGGGCCTCAGTCCACTTTTTACGAAAAGATTTTCATACTAACGTGCTGTATACTCCTAAATGCATGTAGGCCTATACAGGGTGGTCGGAAGCAAAATGAACTGGGTATATGAGCGTTGCCGGCTCCGTGGTGCAGGAGTAGCATGCCTGCCTCTTGCCCGGAGGTCCCGGGTTCGATTCCCGTCCAGGTCAGGCATTTTTACCTGGACCTGAGGGATGGTTCGAGGTCCACTCAGCCTACGTGGTTAGAACTGAAGAGCTATCGACGGTGAGATAGCGGCCCCGGTCTAGAAAGCCAAGAATAACGGCCGAGGGGATTCATCGTCCTGACCAAACGACACGTCCTAATCTGCAGGCCTTCGGGCTGAGCAGCGGTCGCTTGGTAGGCCAAGGCCCTTCAAGGGCTGTAGTGCCATGGGGGGGGGGGTGTATGAGCGTTAGAGATTTGTCGTAGTGTTAAATAATTTGAAATATATAATTCGATATCTCGCATCGTTGGCACTTTAGCTGCTGAAGTTAGCCAATCAGATCGCTCCGCGGGCGAAGAGAAATGGGCTTTGCGAGGCGATGTTGCTAAATCAGCAATCAGAAATCAGCATCAAACACAAACACGCCGCTGGTTTCAGTGATCTTGTCAGCTCGGAGGTCCGTATTCAAATCCTTCTTTTTTTTCGACTGAAGCATTATTCAAGTAAAACGACCCTCAGTCACGGACTCAAGCTTATTTTCCACACAAACTGATTATGCTGTGTTCATTACAGCAGTTTTTTTTTTTTTTTTTTTTTTTTTTTTTTTTTTTTTTTTTTTTTTTTTTTTTGCTAGTTGCTTTACGTCGCACCGACACAGATAGGTCTTATGGCGACGATGGGACAGGGAAGGACTAGGAGTGGGGAGGAAGCGGCCGTGGCCTTAATTAAGGTACAGCCTCAGCATTTGCCTGGTGTGTAAATGGGAAACCACGGAAAACCATTTTCAGGGCTGCCGACAGTGGGGTTCGAACCTACTATCTCCCGAATACTGGACACTCACCGCACTTAAGCGACTGCAGCTATCGAGCTCGGTTTACAGCAGATATACCATCGCAAGAGTTATTTCTCAATTTATTGATAGCTGTGTAAAACATACCTTCCCTCTGAGACAATTAGGCCAAGATATCTCAGACTTTGATTTTCCGGACATCCGAGCTTATAACAGTAATTGTAAAACATATTTTATGTATCTCTTTAGCATTGTAAAATACAAGATTGTATTAAGTTTGATATTTTTGTAATATTTTCACCGTTTTACTATAAATGTTTGTGATTTGTACAGAAGGGGCCTCAGTTCAGTGACTCAGAGAAGTTGATAGTTTACAATAATCAATAAATGTAACTGTTAATCATATTAACGTATCTGATTTCCATTTTAAAGTACACGATTGGGTTATCCTTTACTATTTTGTAATATTTTCTTATAAATATTTATGACTTTTCAGAAGGGGCCTAGTTCCAATGAATTTTACTGCCCCTAAATGAAAATTACACAGTTGAACATCTACAAGCTCTTACGCAATCCGTAACTGAACTGCAACCTACATAATACACGTGTTTTAAATGTAACTTGGGTGATATATTGGTTCAGAATATTATTTTTATGTTTCCCCGAAAAATAACTGATTTGGAGTGAGGCCCTTTTTGTATGAAGCGATTCATTTTAGTATGATTTCACTAAGCAAATGGTTTTATCTGTGAATATAATGTTAGGAAGACACATAGCCTACATATATAGTCCTAGTCGCTCAACAAGAATGAGTGCATAGTATTGGGTGTTCCTAGCACTTAATATTCAATCAGACTTAATTTTAATTATTATCAAAAATTTAATATAATTCATCTCCTATGTAGATACAAACTCTATAGATATACACAACAAATGTTATATCTATATCTTCAATTATTTCTGAGAAAAATTTGTCCAACGTAAGAGGAACTTTTACAGTACCATGTGTTCATTCCTTTCTTGATACATACATAGACAACATCCCGTTTGTAAGCTTCTGGGAATGAACTAGAATCCTCCACGACTCTCGTTTCATGGCAAGCACTGTAGACCATTCTGTTTCATGCTTTTTACCTTCAGTCAACGAAACAAAAAAGGCAGAATTGTTCGAGGTTCTCTCCAAAATAATAATAATAATAATAATAATAATAATAATAATAATAATAATAATAATAATAATTTCGTGTGGCTATTTCTAGCCGATTGCTGCCCTTGTCAGGCAGACCCTCCGATGAGGGTGGGCGGCATCTGCCATGTGTAGGTATCTGCGTGTTATTGTGGTGGAGGACAGTGTTATGTGTGGTGTGTGAGTTGCAGAGATGTTGAGGACAGCACAAACACCCAGCCCCCGGGCCATTGGAATTAACCAATGAAGGTTAAAATCCCTGACCCGGCCGGGAATCGAACCCGGGACCCTCTGTACCGAAGGCCACTAGGCTGACCATTCAGCCAACGAGTCGGATCTCTCCAAAATGAATTCATAAGATTTTCTTAAAAAGTCGATTATTTCTACACCTTTGGCCTTTTAGTCGATAGACAGAATCATCCTTACCACCTTCATTAGAATTTAGTACAGCCAGTAACCACGCGTGGTGCCATCATAGCACTCGTTCGAGATGGCTATTGCACTGATATCCACTAAAAGCAATGTGATATTATACAGTTTTTGTCTTGTGAGAATGAGACGACGGGAAACATTCACAAAAGGCTGAAACAAGTGTATGGGGATTTCACTGTCGATTGCAGTACGGCTAGTCGCTGGTCACAGAAAATATCGGGCAACAACAGCAACGTCAAGATTCAATATTCTCCCTGCAGAGGCAGACTGCACACCACATAAACGCCTGAAAATGTGCAATGCGCTAACAGCATGGTCATGAACTACAAACATGCAACTGAGAGCGAAAAGTCACATCAGTTGAGACTTGGGGAAACAAGTGTGTCCAGAATACTGAAACAGATGGGATTGAAAAATGTTTGAGGCGTCTAATATCAAAACCGGCCAAGTCACTCAAGGCATATTTTTCAATATGGACGAAAAACCTGTAGAGACAAAGCAATGATGGTCAGAAAAGTTTTTTTTTTCACAGTTATATCCTTAATGGTTTAATATTTAAGTTCCGCTGTTTTGAGAAATCTAACTCATAATTAACCCATCTTTTTTGTTAATTTAAATTTTGACTTGGCCGTTTTTGTTGCAATTTTGTACAATTTTACAAGGTATGAAAGTAAATCTTTCAGTTCACCACTCGGAACAATATCAACGTTACAGCACACAATAATGACCAAATACGAGCACACCGGAAATAGAATTGCTTTGGCGCCAGTGACGGTAAGAAGCCCGCGAATACGTAAATCAGTGTTGCAAACGAACAAAAAACAAAATATTATGACTTCAAAGAATATACATTACAAGGAGCGATTTTGCCTACTGATATTATCACATTGTTGCTTAATGTAACAACACAAGATTCCAGACAATAATGCTGCATCATAAAGATTGTCGCTTGTTCCTTGACTTGGCCGGTTTTGAATTCACTGGCTGCATGACTTGGCCGATTCTGTTGCACGACCGAGAATTCAGTGCTCTATAACATGAAGACATGGACGATTTTAAAGCATATTCTTGTTTCACCTGATAGTGCTATACTTCTACTTCAAATTGATAACCTTAACTCATTTTCGTAAATTTTGTGACTTGGCCGGTTTTGATACTAGACGCCTCGTTTGCTCCGGGTGGGTTCCAAGAATGTTGACAGTTGTCCATAAAGAAACAAGAAGGACTATGTGTAACGAACTCTTGGCGCTGTCCAAGAAAAGTGAGGATGACTTTCTTTCAATAACTGTGACGGGAGATGAAACATTTTGAACTAGAGATGAACTAGAGCGACATCAAGAAAATTCGCCCCCCTCCCCCCCCCCCCGCAGGAAAATGTATGGCTAACGTTGTCTGGGAAACTGCGCGACTCCTGGTTGTGGGCTGCATGCCTCAAGGAACGACCATAAATTCCAACGTAAATGTGACAAATCCAAAGTTGAATCGTGTTCCACCACATCGGGATTGGCTGGATATTCTGCTGTTTCAAAATAACGCTCCACCACATGTCAGTCAGAAAACTAAGGACACTATCCACATAATGGGATGGACAACATTGCCACACGCATCATACAACCCAGATTTGACACCCTCTTTGGAAAACTGAACTACTCTTCACGGAAAGAGGTTTGAAAATAAAGACTCCCTCGTGACGGTGGCTACTCAGCGACTCAGACATGTGCTTATTCTGAGGTGACATAAGAAGTGGAAATTTTTTAGAAAAGGGTCATTTTATGCCAAAAGATTGCGTTTGTTTTCCTCCTAAGTGTTGTGGTATGTTAGAATAACAGTCTCAAAATCTCCTTGTGATCATGCGAAGTCCTTCAGCTAGCCGAAAATAGTATCTGTTATCAGCCAGTCTAAGCTAAACAGCAACATAGACTATATACCCTTCTTGATGTTAAAAGTGTTCCACTGAAAATTTCTATATGCTCGATTACAGGTACGACCGAAAGAATTGACCATATTATCGTAGAGATTTCTTGGCTTGTTAATATATGAAGGATTATCAACACTTCGTCAGTAACAGAGTGCAAGTCTATGCTCTTAGAACGAGTTTGAATGATAATATTCACTACAAATTGCCCTACACGCTTCTTGTCGCTTTCCTGATATAATAGACGTACACAAGTTCGTTGGCGAACTGTGCATTGGACTAATGTATATTATAGAGTACGACAATAAATATTTTATTTTTGTACTGGAAGGGGTATCGTCAGGAAGTCGTAAACTTCAAGAAATGAGATATTCACTTCCGGAGGTGCATATGGCCCTGAGGTTCACTCAGCCTACACCAAAAATGAGTACCAGGTTAATTCCTGGGGGCAAAGACGGCCGGGCGTAGAGCTAACGACTCTACCCCATCAAGTGCCGAGGTTACGAATAGTGGAAGCCTTTACCTTTCACCACTCCCAGGGCCTTCATGGCCTGTACGGAGATGACTTTGCTTTGCTTTTTTTACTGGACGGGGTATACAAAGTTGGACACTAATTCCTCAGTACAAGAGTCCGCTCAGTTTTCGTGCCAGAAAGTGAACTGTTTTACGTTGCACGAGTTTCAGTTCCATCTAGGTATCAGCATTATGTTTACAGTGGATAAGCGCGATTTGATAGTGCATACTGATGTTTTTTGAGCAAGACGACTTTCATTCTCACTAGCTGTTCACCTTGATGTTAGGCTCTGAAATGGAAACATCATTCGTTTCTTATCTCTGTCCAGCATAAAACATCTATGATAGTAACATAGGTTAATTGATAGCTTATCTATATATATAAAATAACATGTCCTGACTGACTGACTGACTGACTGACTGACTGACACATTCATCATCGCGGAGCCAAAACTACTGGACACAAACGAAATTAAAAATCTAAATACTAAATACCAAAATATACTGGACATAAACAAATTAAATTTTGCGGATGCATTTATATTACAGTGTAGGTGCTCACTAAGGAAGGATTTTTGGATATTCCGTAGCTAAAGAGGTTAAATGGGTGGGTCAATTTTTAAAATGAGTATATCTACAACTCGTAAGCTTTACAGTTCAAAGACGTGAAAATTGGAATTCGGAATCTCCTTTTAAAACAAAGAAACACGTATTTTTTGTTTTCGGAAAAAATACTTAAGGGGGGTTAAAAATAACTGAAAAGTGGGTTGAATCCTTTTTAAGAGGATACTTATATCTCAGACACTGAAGATGTTACAGACGTGAAAATTGGTACATGGAGTCTCTTTTAAAAATAAAGGAACACGTAAAGAAGGGAATAAGGGGATGAATTTTTAAAATGAGTACATCTCAAAAACGTAATATCTTATAGATGTAAAAATTAGTACATTGAATCTCCTTTAAAAATAAGGAAACAACCATTTTTTGTTTTCGGAAAATCCACTTAAGGGGGTTTAAGTGAAGTGAAAATTGGGCGAATTTTTAAAATGACTAAAGCAAAACGTGTTTTATTGTTTTCGGAAAATCCACTTAAAGTGCGGCTGAAAAGGACAGAAAACTTGGTTGCTATTTGTTTTTACGTCGCACCGACACAGATAGGCCTTATGGCGACGAAGGAAAAGGAAAGGCCTAGGAGTGGGAAGGAAGCGGCCGTGGCCTTAATTAAGGTTTACGGAAAACCATTTTCAGGGTTGCCGACAGTGGGGTTCGAACCCACTATCTCCCGTATGCAAGCTCACAGCCAGGCGCCCCTAACCGCACGGCCGAGCTCGATAGCTGCAGTCGCTTAAGTGCGGCCAGTATCCAGTATTCGGGAGATAGTAGGTTCGAACCCCACTGTCGGCAGCCCTGAAAATGGTTTTCCGTGGTTTCCCATTTTCACACCAGGCAAATGCTGGGGCTGTACCTTAATTAAGGCCACGGCCGCTTCCTTCCCACTCCTAGCCCTTCCTTGTCCCATCGTCGCCATAAGACCTATCTGTGTCGGTGCGGCGTAAAGCAACTAGCAAAAAAAAAAAAAAAAAAAAAATAGCTAACCGCACGGCCTACTCGCCCGGTAAAAACGGGGTTGAACCCTTCAATTGGGATACTTATATCTCTAAAACAGAATATGTTACAGGCGTGAATATTGGTATTTGGAATCTCATTTAAAAATAAAGAAACACATTTTTCTCAGAAAATCCATTTAAGGAGGGGGGGAAGGATCGAAAATTGGTCGACTTATTTTTTTTAGGATACTTACATCTCAAAAGATGACGATGTTACAGACGTGAAAATTGGTATTTGGGATGTCCTTTAAAAATAAAGAGAACTGGGTGAGTTGGCTGCGCGGTTAGGGGCTCGCGGCTGTGAGCTTGCATCCGGGAGATAGTGGGTTCGAATCCCACCGTCGGCAGCCCTGAAGGTGGTTTCCGTGGTTTCCCATTTCCACCCCAGGCAAATGCTGGAGCTGTACCTTAATTAAAGCCACGGCCGCTTCCTTCCAACTCCTCGACCTTTCCTATCACATCGCGCCATAAGACCTATTTGTGTCGGTGCGACAAGCCACTAGCAAGAAAAAATTAAGAAAAACGTATTATTTTTATTTCGGGAAAGTCCATTTAAGCGGGTAAAAAGGACCGGAACGGGGTTGAATTCTTTTTATGAGGATACTTATATCTCAAAACCTGAAGATGTTACAGATGTGAAAATTGGCATTTGGAATTTCCTTTAAAAATAAACACGTATTTTTCGTTTTCGGAAAGTCCACTTAAGGGGGGGGGGGAATAAATGAAAGTGCGAGTGAATTTTTAAAATAATGAGTATATCTACAGTATATATCAAATACTTAACATGTTCCAGACGTGAAAAATTGGTCATTTGCATCTCCGTTAAAAATAAAGAAGGTACACGTATTCTTTTGTTTTCCATGAATCCACATACGGGAGGGGGTGAAAAGGACTGAAAGAGGGGTTGAATCCTTTAATTGGGATACTTATATCTCAAAAACTGGTTATGTTACACACGTAAAAATTGGTATTTATAATCCACTTCAAAAATAAAGAAACACGTACCAGTATTTGTTTGTTTTCGGAAAATACCTTTATTGGGGGGAGAAGGACCGAAAACGGGGTTGAATTATTTTCATGAAGATACTTATATCTCGAAAACTGTGCATGTTACAGACGTTAAAACTTATACTTGCTATCTCCTTTCAAAATAAAGAAACATGTAATTTTCGTTTTCGGAAAATCAACCTAAGGTGTGGGTTGAAAATAACCGAACAAAGAGTTGAATTCTTTTTCATACGGATACTTATTATATCTCAAAAACTGAATATGTTACAGACGTGAAAATTTGTATTTGGAATCTCCTTTAAAGTAAAGAAACACGGAAAGTCCACTTAAGGGGGTGAAAATAATTGAAAATACGGGTGAATTTTTAAAATGTGTATACAGTATCTACAGTATTTATTAAAAACGTAACATGTTACAGACGTGAAAATTTATATTTGGAATCTCCTTTAAAAATAACGTAATACGTATCTTTGTTTTCCAAAAATCCACTTAGGTGGGAAGGGAGGACTGATAAAGGGGTTGAATTCTTTTCATGGGGATACTCATATCCGGAAGCTGAAGATGTTACAGACGTGGAAATTTGGAGTCTTCTTTAACATTAAAGAAACACGCATTAATTTTTGTTTTCGGCTTGAGAGAGGACTATTCCTCACATGTACAGTTCTATGTCGCATGTTCCAGAGATCTCTGCCAGTAGCCTGGTCATCTTAGCTCCAACAGGCAATGCCACAAACGTGGTTTGCAAAGTGTTTCTGGGGAAAATGAAACTGAAATTTTCGGTGAGCTTTTGTACTTCAAGAATTTTCAGATAATATCTTAATGCAGTACAGAGGAACGATTACTTTTATCAACTTATGAGATCGATGAGAGCGAAGCCGTGGCTAACACGCAGCACTGACGGACAAACATGTACTCCCGCTGACGGCAGCCCTGAAGATGGTTTTCCGTGGTTCCCCATTTTCACACCAGTAAAATACTGGGGCTGTACCTTAATTAAGGCTACGATCGCTTCCTTTACTCTCCTAGCCCTTTCCTATCTCATTGTCACCATAAGATCGTTCTGTGCCAGTGCGACGTAAAGTAAATTGTAAAAAATTAAATAAAAATAAACGTGCACCTGGCCCATTCAAAGAATGATCTACAACAGTAATAATACAGTGTTAGCTCCTGGAGATTTTTCATTCCTGAAAGCACCAGGGTTTCGACCCATTGTGGTAGTGGACTCGTCAGTTGTACTACCACTTTTCCAAGATGCTGGTGGTTAGTGCACAGTTGGGACGCTATCTGTCTAGAAAAGTTGCGATCTCATGCGAAGATGCGTGCACCTAAAGGGTAACGCTCTCTCTTTGGCCAGGAGTTTTGGGTGGATTGGAGAAGGAGTGAAGGATTTATTAAGTGGGTAAGTGGAAACTTTAGGTGTTAGAGAGGAAGGGGGAGTAAATGGCCTCTTGGGTAGGTGCTTTATTGGATTTAGTGTCCAATACATGAAACAGAAGTAGAGTTACAGACTGTGAAAAATTGGTCCTTACGTAATTAATTTGAAGATCACGCAGTGCTGGACATTATTGACTACAAATTTTGTTGACTTTTTTTAGATAATACAGTTATCCTATACCAAATTATAGACATTGTAGTCAGACATAAATGAATTTACCGGTAACAACACATTGAATTTCTTAATAAACTTTATAGACATAGTAACAGATGATATACATAGAGAAGAGTCTGGACATCGCTCCAAGCCTCCTTTGTAGGAGAATGCAGTGACGGAGCACTAGGAGAGATACGTACCTCCACTTGTATAAATGCCTTCCTTTGGCTTTTTTCATTCTTTTAAGCCAAAGGTGGGCACGTACGAATCTCCCAAAGTGCACCGCCATTACATTGCCCTAAACCACAAAGGAGGCTTGCAGTGGTGTCTCGACGGCGATCAATCCACCGGCGTCTTGGAAAGGTGTGGCAATGAAACTGAAGAGCCCGCTACAATACTGGGGCGAAACGCTGAAATTTTCACGATTGAAAATCTTGAAGAGCTTGAATTCTTTAATATTAGCAATCGGTGAAATTAAATTATGGCTTCCTTCTGGGAACTTCATTTTTCCATAGAAGCCATAATTCCATTTTCTTAAAAGTTGCTTTTACGTCGCACTGACACAGATATGTTTTATTGCGACGATGGGACAGGAAAGGGCTAGGAGTGGGACGGAATTGGCTGTGGCCTTAATTAAGGTACAGCCTGGTGTGAAAATAGGAAACCACGGAAAACCATCTTCAGGGCTACCGACAGTGGGGTTCGAACCCACTATCTCACGAATACTGGAAAATGGCCACACGTAACGACTGCATATACCGAGCTCTGTAATTTCATTGTAGATTTGTCCTCTAACAACTTGGGTTTTTCAATCGTACTGTACACGAGAAAGGGACATTCACTTGGATGGCTGATCAAATTCTCCGGAAGAGAACGAGAGGTGCTTATCATTTTGGTGTTGTTAATTTCGTCTTGCTCGTTCTATTTTGTATCTTTTATTTTAGAAGCATGCAAGCTTGTAGTTTTATGTGACTGTTGATATTGTGACCATAGCGACGGGACGTCAAGTTAAACGTGGAGTACGAACTAGAGGGACAAGACTTTTTATATCTGAAACCCATTTGCATTGGCCGAGATTCGATTTAAAGTATACAATATATCTCCGGCGTGTTATTTTAGCGAACAGTGACTTCTCCTGTGTTTATGAGTGCGATCTCACAAGACAAGGCCAGGTATGCTCGCGGGTTGGTTACGACTGTGTTTTGATATGAATTATGTCCTTGAAGTTAAGCAATATGAACTCTGTCATAGCGTGGTTCTATTTTTATGCTGTTTACAATCCAGGCTATATAATAATACAGTGTGAATATGAATTTATACGCGTCGATTAAATCTGCCATATCACTTACAAAGACGGATGCTTGGCTGAATGGTCAGCGTAGTTGCCTACGGTTCAATGGGCACTGGGCTTGATTCCCGGCCGGGTCGGAGATTTTGATCTTAAATCCCTCGACTCGGGAATTGTATGTTTGTGCTTTCCCCAGCATCCCTGAAACTCATTTATCATGGGAAACACTATTCTTTACTGCAATAATTAGCAGTTCCCATACATAGCAAATGCAGCCTACCCTTCTTGGAGGGTCTTCCCTACGAGGGATGCACCAGGCTAGCAATAGCCACACGAAATTACAAGGAAAGTTCGCGAGGGGCCTAAGAGGTATTTCTATAATGATGAATAAGACGGAGAATTCAGACGTAAATAGTGTTTATTGTAATTAGCGATAACAGCAGTAACTATACATGTTTGGGAGTCTCAATAAAGAAATCTTGTACAAATAAATGGTGAGACAATCATCTCTTTTTTCTCCAAAGTTGGAACAAAATGCTGTGAAGATGTTGATTTTTTTTTAAGCTGTCAACAAAATGTCTTTGCAATTCCAGATAAACACTTAAAGATAACTACCGTTTCCCCCTGATGTAACTTTATTGGTTTATCCTTGAGATAGCCTATACTGTATACTTTCTTCGTCAATAAAAGAAGTTTCTCACACGCTTTTGTTCGACAACATTGGCATCGGCCTCTAAAGCAGAAATGCTATCAAAAACCTTCATGTGTTGTCGAACCTTCAGTTGAGCGCTCCAATATTCAATAATAAGATCAAGTGCACCTGGACGAAAACTGCATTTTCAGTTGAGTGCGATGTTTTAGATGTGTCCCGTCAATTAGATCTGGAACACTTAATATTCACGACTTCCAGATGCTCAGGCGAATCAACCATCCAATGTATGGGAAAGTGGAGGAATCATACCTACCTAGGCCATTTTCATGACTGGAACTCAATGTTAAAGCAAAACTTTTACTGGTTATGTATTTTTGAAACGCAATGATTCACCTTTAATATAGCACATTTTACCGAAATTAAGAATTATATAGTCCTATAATGAGTGAGATTGCGAAAAAAAATTGCTAGTGCGGGTTTCTCCACCCATTAGGGTAATATGGTGCGCAGAGGTTGGGTTATGGTATGCATTAATCATATTCTTCACAATTACAAACAAATCTCATACATTTCTTTAATTATTTATTCTGAAGTAATGGAATAAAATAGAAGCAAAACCACAAAATAATGTCATTTAATGTCTTACTCGTATAGAAAAGCTTCTACTAACACTATCCCGAAACTGAATGAATGAATTATATTCAGGTTAGTTCTCTAAGACTACCTTAATGATGTATCAGCCATACCAGTATCTTTATTAAATTTATTAAAGACTATATTACAGAGATCTCCTTGTGTTAGGCCTAAAAGAGATTGGATATTAAGATTATAATTCTTCAATTCGATTTAAATCTGATTACCGAAGATAGGTTTACTACCTAAACGAAGCTGCCAGGAATCTGTTAACTACAGTTGCTTCCTCAGCGTCCACACAGGAATACCAAAACTTCTGCCTACCTCTCTTATTTTCCTGCCATCTTTCCTTGTAGCTACTAGGGCTTTATTTACGGGATTTACTTCTGTTTTTCATTGGTAATCACATGATATCTGAGAACATAAACGGGAAATTGTTGAATTAGCATTCGATCAAATTTAAGTAGAACAATTGTGCGTAGAATGTGCATTACCCCATTCTGTTTTTAAAATTATATTTCTTTCTACCAGGTAAAATTATAAACCAGTACCAGTAACTTCTGCACGTATTATATTATATTATATTATGTTAAAACGTGTACGCTTACCTCGATATTTTCTTAGGAAAGGAAATAAAAATGAATAGCTTGTTTTCCGTCATCCACACTTGTCACAGAACAGAACTCAAATAGCGGGATAGGTGCTACACAGTAGTGTTTACTTCGAGGCCTGGCCTTATGTCAAATGTTCTCTGGTCCAGTATTCGGGAGGTAGTGGGTTCGAATCCCACTGTCGGCAACCCTGAATATGGTTTTCCGTGGTTTACCATTTTTACACCAGGCAAATGCTGGGGCTGTACCTTAAATAAGGCCACGGCCGCTTCCTTCCCACTTCTAGCCCTTTCCTGTCCCATCGTGGCCATCTGTGTCGGTGCGCCTTAAAGCAAATTGTAGTCTACGATTAGTCGCTGCGCTCATTTCCCGACTTTCTCATACTTACTATTGATCTTAGAGGATCGAATTAAGAAGGACAGGCTCATGTACATGGCGTTCCTAGATCTAGGAAAGGCATTCTATAATGCTGACTGGACCAAGCTATTCGAGATTCTGAGGGTGATAGGGATCAGATACGCAGAACGAAGTATTATCTACAAGCTGTATAAAAATCACTCTGCAGTGATAAAAATCCAAGGTTTTGAAAAAGAAGGAGCAATTCATAAGGAGTGAGGCAAGGCTGCAGTTTGTCCCTCCCCTCCTTTTCAGTGTTTATATAGAAAAGGCAGTAACGGAAATCAAAGAGGAATTTGGAAAGGGAATTACAATCCAAGGAAAAGTAATCAAAACCCTTAGATTTGCCGATGATATTGTTATTTTATCTGAGATATGGAAAAATTGTTGAATGCTATGGACGGAGTCTTGCGTAGGGAGTAAAAGATGAAAATAAATAACTCCACAAAAAAGTAATGGGGTGCAGTCGAACGAAGCAGGTAATATTAGGTTAGCAAATTAAAAGTCTTAAAGGAAGTAGATGAATATTGTTATTTGGGTAGTAAAATAACTAACGATGGCAGAAACAAAGAGGATATAAAATTCAGACTAACGCAAGCAAGAAAAAGAAAATGTGTTCACTTCAACGATTGATATAGAAATTAGAAAGATGTTTTTGAAGACTTTCTTCAGGAGCGTAGCATTGTATGGAAGTGAAACATGGACAGCAGCTAGCTCAGAAAGAAGAATAAATTATACTTTAGAAATATGGTGTTACAGAAAAACGAGGAAGGTGAGATCGATAGATCGAATCTCGAATGAAGAGATACTGAATCGAATTGGTGAGAGAAGATCAATTTGGCTAAATTTGACAAGAAGGAGAGATAGAATGATAGGACACATATTAAGACACCCAGGACTTGTTCAGTTGGTTTTTGAAGGAAGTGTAGGCGGTAGGAACGGTAGGGATTTGATAAGCAGATTAAAGCAGATGTAGGATGCACTAGTTACATAGAAATGTAAAGGTTAGCACAGGATAGGCTGGCATGGAGAACTGCATCAAACCATTCTGTGGACTTCTTTTATATCAATGTATGATCGTTGTTTAGTTCTTCTTCCGGGTTGAACCGTGTTGTTGTCTTTGTACGTTCCGTACAGTTTGTATACACTATATATATACATATGAACACAAGACAAGTTTGTCATCTAAACTCAGGTAATATCTAAGTCCGGCTCCTTGGCTAAATGGTTAGCGTGCTGACCTTTGGTCACAAGGG